>NW_017731357.1:7476471-7502373 GCF_001890085.2 Hipposideros armiger | reverse complement strand
TCTCTCTCTCTCTCTCTCTCTCTCTCTCACACACACACACACACACACACACACATACACACATTCTCCTGAGTCTTGATCTCAATCATTCCTCTCCATGCTTTCTCCCAGCCACCCAGAGTTTAGCCTGTTACTGACATCATCATCTCTGGAGAGCAGCACCAATCAGCTCGCTGTCTGACTTGTGTCATTTACATGTCACTGCCTCATTCCAGGGTTGGTGGAGATTTGGGTTTTTGTTTTACTAATCTCAGTGTAGAAATGCCCTCCTACCTTTCACATTTCTATTAGCTGGAAGGAAAAATGGGCAGAAATAATTACGTCTGTGCAGTTCAAGCCTAAAATAGAAGGTGTGGCTCAGGTCTGGAATCTGATAAGGAGGCGCCTTTCTGGCAAACAGGACATGCACAAGGAATACCAATTTAATGTTGCAGAAACGTTTTTTCCTATCCTTTTCTTTCCTTTCCTTTTGTCCCCCACTCACAAAGGAAAGCACAGTGTGTGCTAAGGGGCTGAGAACCAGGGCCCTTTGTGAGAGTGGGAAGCCACCGCCCTCACCAGTGAGTATGCATTAGTTAATGCCTGTGAAATGCTTTGAAATGAAATGTCTCCTGTACCCAAATACTCAATCTGATTATAGCTCTGGGTCTGATATCACAGGAGAGAAATGTAGATCCTGGCTGACATCATAGCTGTCAAAGTGAGTCTTTTTTGTATAGGATCTGTTGTGGCTGCTTCCTTGCTAATCAAAGGATGACACCTGGGAAAGGGGAAGTGGCATTAGGGCCTCGCCCAATGGTGAGAGATGGGAAGGCAGAGAGGAGACACAGAGGCATGACTCACAAAAAGAGGGAGGCAGGAGGTGGGGTGGGGAGGACAGTGAAAGAGAATTCCGATTATCAAGATCAGAGACTTGTAGCCTATCCTTGTGTTTCTGTAAAACCTGCTGAAAACAAGTGTATTCTTAGAAAAGATGAAGTTTACTCTAAAAAAACAACAAAACAAAACAGATTTTCCAAGTGAAGGTGTCAGGTATTGTTTCACTTGGCTTTGCTTTATCTGTTTGTTTATTTGGTTAGTGGGTTGCTTAGTTGGCTGCACTTTGTTATTTTAGTTTAAAATCCAACAAAATATGACTCTTTTCTATTTTGCCAAGGTGGCTTTTTCTTTTTGCCTGAAATGTGACCTGACCACCTGCCCTAGCTGTGGAAAGACGCAGGCCCTCCTTCATGTTAACAGCAGATGCAGCCCACCTGGACCCTCTTAGATTCTGTTCCAGTCTTTGTCCACATTGGAAAGACCTGTGCTTGGACCACCACTCCAGCTACCTTCAGGTTGCAGGCAGCTGAGACTTACTCTTACCCACTGGTCATGCTCAGCCTGTTAAGTTGGATTCTCTTGTTTATCTGTGGGGAAGAGGGCACAAGGCAACTCGGAGATAGAAAAGATAATGAGCAATGACAGGAGAGGGTTCCTGTCAGGGAAAATCTGGCAAAGAGAAGGTGTAAGTACTGCTGAGTCTGAGAGTACTTATCCTGGAGCCTGTCTAACCTGGAGGTTGTCAGTGCCCAGGCCAGTGGATGTTCACCCTGGGCATTAACAGGAATATTCATTCATTCATTCATTCATTCATTCATTCATTCATTCATTCATCCTTTTCTCTCTCTTTCTTCATTTCTTTTATTTTATGTCCTCTATTCACTATGCATTCATTAATTATATCTGTTCATTCTGCATTTATTATATATACATTCTTTCAACAAATATGTTTTGAGTATCTTCTATATACCAGGTACTATTCTAGGTTATGGGCTTACCATGATAAATAAGACAAAGACGCTCACTTAAAACAATCAAATACAAACCCAAATATACATAATATAGATTAAACATACTACTTGTCCTAATAGAGGTACCAATAAATTTTTCTGGGTGCTCACAGAAGAGGGGTTGCATCAAGCTGGAGGGGACTTGGAAACTTTTGTAGACGAGGTGGCATTTGAGTTAAGCCTGGAGAGATGGAAGGTATTTTCCCACCTGACCATAGGGGATTGGCAAAAAATACAACTGGCAGCAAGCCCAGCTCAAAAAAGGGCATGGAGGCAATTCGTTGGATGAATGCCAGGGAGAGCAGGCAAGTCAGGATGGCTGGGTCATAGAGCAGAGTGAGCGGGAGCAGGAGATGGTGTAGAAGGCTGGAGAGTTTCCAGGAGGCCTAAGGCCTTCTTTCTGGGACAGCAGAAGTGTCTCCAAAGACCGTAGTTAAAACATGATCACTTGAGAGGAATAGGAGGTAAGGCTGCGTGGATGGTGGGTGGGTCTCCTGGAGTCTTTTTCCATCAGCAATTCAGCCTCGATGAGTTTGACAAATTCACTAATTCTTATCAAAGAATCATATATCTTAGCCCAAGTTTATATAGCAAAATGATTAAGGGCACCGGGTCTGGATTTTGGATTTCACTGACCAATATGATGTTTTAAAAATCAAGGACTGCCATAATGATGTCAACTTTTAATTTTGACAAGAAAGAATATACTCAAAATTTGCCAATTTACTATCACCATCTGTGGCAAAAATTGCTAATTGCCTACTGAGTATCCATTCTCCCCTTCTTCCTGATAAACAGAATGCTATTTTATTTGGGGTGGCAATATGGCAAAATCGAAACCACGTATTCAAGTCTCTGTTAATCACTGGGTGGAACATGTAGGACAGCTTCTGCATGTTTCTTCCCCCCGCACTTGTGCCTTCTTCTAATTTAAAATTACCACCTTTGTGAGACAACAGTGCACCAGTATCATACTAAATATGGGGCGCACTCTAAGGAGCTTGCAATTTTCCCTGGGAAGCAAGGAGCAATACAGTTGCTCTGTACTTAGAACCATCCAAATCTTTCTTGGTGTTTCTAGTTCCCTCCATTGCTGCCTTCCTCATGTTTGACCCTTGTAAGTGTATAAGACGAGTGAGCATGCTGGCATCTGACCTCTGGCCCTTCTGTCTCTTTCTGAGACTTCTGCTTCCATCATCGCAAGAGCTTTTGTTTGCCCCTCCTGTCTGGTGGTGACTGCCCTTGAACCATGACCTCATTGCATAGATAGCACTATGCCTTTTGTATCATTGAATGTTCATCTAAGACAGCATAAAGCACTCTAGGGATTTCAAAACAGGGGAAACTCAATACATAGAATTGGTTACACAAGTGTTGGATAGGCAGGAGAGATGTGTGGTGGGCACCATTATACTCCACCCAGAACCCCCCTCAAGGAAGGACTTGTTGTTCCAGCTGCCAGGATCATTGAGGATACTGGGAGCAAACAGCTTCCAGCTGTCAGCCCACTTCAGGGTCCGCCTCAGCTGCAGAGAGTGCTTGCCCAAGGCCATGCCCTCCTGGGGCACCATTTTGACCCACTGCCAGATAACTATGATGGGCCCTATATACTCCAGATCTCCCTGTGAGGTTGGTCAAGCATCGCAGTTTGACTTCTTCCACTACCCAATCCTGCTGTCTCCTGCTCCCTCCCACAGATGTTAATCCTTAATAAATAGCCTGCATGCCAAACTCCATGTCAGCATCAGCTTCCAGACAATCCAACCTGTGATGTGATCTTACCCAGAGATTAGGAACTAACTGCAGAAAATCACAAACACCCCTAGGTTGAGCAACAGAGGGCAGGAATCATGTCACCAGAGCCTGGGGGCCTGCTCACCCAATACCTTAAAAAAATGAAAATTAATGCAAAAACTCAGTAATGTACAAAATATTTTTTTAAAAAATCAAATAGAGACAGAGTCCTCAGGAGATTCTAATGTGCAGCCAGCCCTGAGAACCACTGCTTGAGACCTTAAAGGAATTTGTGTACCTTCTTGTGGATCTCAGGATTTGTACTGGGCAAAGGGACCAAGCTTGGGCCTCAAACAGCAGGGAGACATAATCAGATGTATGGTTTTGGAAAGTTCCTTTGGCTGCTGAGTGGTAAGTAAGCGGGGAATGGGTAGTTGTGGCAGGATTACAAAACCAGAGACAGACGAGCTGGAAAGACACTGCATAAATTCTAAATTCTGCTGACAAGTGATTGAGTATGGACTAAAATCACTAGGTAATGGCAAGGGGTTAGAGGAGAGGAAGCATGAGTCAGTGGTGTGCTAGAGCTGGCTGAACCAACTTGCAAGAGTGGAGTCTGTGCATCTCTCGCCGAATTCCACATTCAGTGACGTAATATTGGTAGTCTGAAATCAGCAGTGGTGAAGGTATTTACACCAGAGAAATTGGCAAACACTACTAATTAGAAGTGGTTGTTTTTCTGTTTGTTTGTTTTCGTTTTGGAGTAAAGTCAGTCGTCAAATATTGACCAGTACATCATGGCTGAGAGACATGTTTATGAAAATTAGAGAGGATTTGATGATGAGTTAGACACAAAGAGTAGAGGGAGAGAAGGACTGAAGTGGCCCACAAGATGACTGTGTGGCACCAGCAGCTAAATTATGAACTCTAAGAAGAGAGAGTTGGCCCCAGGTTGTCAGTTGCAAAGGGCAGTATATAGGGAGGCATCTGAGGAACGTTTCTTTGGTGCCTCTTATTGTAGCTCAAAGCAGCTCTGAAGAGACACAAGCCCTGAAAGGTTTAGGGTATGCCTAGCGGACACTGAGAGACAGGCTGACTAGGAAGGAATTCTTGTCTCTTCTTTCTCATCCCTTGGTCTGGGATCTCTAGTGTCTAGGGAGGAGCCATGAACATCACTAGCATGGAACTGGTGTTCCTTCAGGCACCACAGAAGCAATCCCAGTATTACTATGATCTGGTTAACTGGGAACAAGGCTGGGAGTGTTGATTCTAGGGTCTGGTCTGCCAAGATGTTGTTGGATAAGTAGGACAATTTGTTAAACCTCTTAAGGGCTCATTTTATTTATCTGTAAAATGGACTTACTTGTGCTTCCAATCTTATGGTGTGTTTATGAAGATGAGACAACAGCTGTTAAGATCCCTCTAAATATTTAAAGGAACTCTTCAAATACAATATATGATCACATAATTATGGAAATTATCATTATGCTAGTAGTATTATGGTAATCATCTAATAACTTTCAAAGACCTGAATGGACCACTGTGAGATCATTGAATCCAGGCATGCTTCTAGGAGAATTTGAAAGCTAGTTAAGTTAAAATTCTATGGATGGCAACTTAACTAAAATTTTGCTTTGTTTTACACTTCCTATTTTCTTCCTTTGGAGTTTAAGAAACTATTGTTCTCCCCTAAAGAGAGGAAATTTATTTGTTTTCATGAAAAAAAATTTCAGTTTAGCTTGCCTACTTGCATTTATGTTCAAAGTTTCTCTAGATACATTATCATTTAAACTGAAGGGAAACAATCTTCCTTAACTAGAGCATGGGCCATGACCTTCCCCTACATGATGGGCAGCTAATCCACTTAGAACCAGTGACTTGTTTTGTATAATTTATAAGACCCCATGAAAAGACAGGCCTCCATAGATTAATATTTCAGCTGTCTTCCCTTCCATTTCATCCTCTGGATGTGGCAGCAACAATCGCATGAATCATTCGTGAACTGAGTCGATATCAAACATCCAGGGTTTCATCTGCATTCGATGAAGGTTCAGCTCATTCAAGGGAAGTTCCTATAGGATTTCAAATACATGGATGATTTACCTTTGACGCCTCTTACCCCAACCTGACTGTGGTGGTTAAAAAAAAAGCTTTAGATTTTTTTGACACTCCTCTTATTGCGAGATGGGAGTCTGGGTCTCTTCCCCTTGAATCTGGGCAGGCTGGTTTTGCCCAATAGAGTACGGTGGAAGTATCTTCTTATGTATGTGACTTCTGAGCTTGGTTATAAAATTCCATGCATCTTTCTCTATGTCTCTTGAAATTTTTATTCTCTGAATACCCTCTCTCTCAGGACACTCCCTTTCAGAACCTAGCTGTCATGTGGAAGGAAGCCCATGCCACAAGAAAGGGCCATATATATATATATATACATGATTTGGTCAGCCATCCCAGAGTAGACCAACTTTTGAATCATCTCAACCTAGGCACCAAGCATGTAAGTGAAGAAGCCTCTGAATGATTCCAGACCCTTGCCATCGATTCACCCAGCCATTCAAGACCTCTTACCTGAGGTACAATGTGGAATGGGGACATTGTAGAGCAAGGACAAACCATCTATACTGTGCCCTGTCTGAAATCCTAACCAGCAGAATTCATAAACATAACAAAATGGTTGATGTTTATGCCACTAAGTTTGGGGTAGTTTGCTACATAGCGATAGATACCTGGAATACTGGCTGACTAGGCTAATGTTTCTTTTCCTTTCCCAGGTCCATGAGAAATTACTGGCTTGGCCAAAGACCATAAATTTCTTCAAAACAAGCAAATTGTTCTGTACTTCTGGCTAAAGTACTAAACAAGCTTCTTTGTGGCAACTCTAGTTTATTTTTCCCTATGTGTTGACTTCTTGGTAGAAAGAACAGTTATTGGTGTTGAATTTATTTTCTCTGTTCTATTTTTACAGGTTTTTGATGATTCATTCACTAATTCATTTATTTATCCAATAAATATTTATCAAGCTCATTCTATGTAGCAGGTACTCTTCTAGATGGTCAGGTTATGATGGTGAGTAAAACACACATGATCTTGGCCTTTCTGGACATGGAATCTAGTGCAAAGTTCTTAATTTTTTTCATGCCACAGATCCCTTTGACTCCCCAGATGGGGAGGTCTATGCACTCTTTCTCAGAATAACATTTAAAGTACATAACATAAATTACTTATGAACATAAAGGAAACAATTATCTGAGGTGTGATTAAGCAATGCAGCAAATGTTTAAGTAAAACACATTTATCACAGTAAAAGACGCATTACCATTAACCCCCCTCAAAATACTCCCCCTTGCTTGAAACACACTTATCCCATCATTCTTGCCACTTTCTGAAGCAGGTTCTGGAAGTCCTCTTTCGTGAGTGTCTTTAGTGATCCTGTCACGACTGCCTCGATGTCCTGAATCATTTTGATTTGAGGGAAGAGCCAGAAGTTGCACAGTGCCAGATCCGGTGAATAAGGTGGATGAGGACACACTGTAATGTTTTTATTTGACAGAAATTGCTGTACCAGAAGCGATGTGTGACACGGAGCTTTGTCATAATAGAGGATGATTTATGGCCAACTTGAAAACACACTTTCTCTCAACCATAGCTCACACCTGACTGACTACACCAAACAAGTTGAAACTGGTCAAACACTGTTACTATGGTCCAACAAGCCACTTCCCATATTGAAGATCCCTGCCTTTCCGTTGGATGGCACTTGGCAGCAGCATTCACCATATGTTTTGATCACAACAGAAAGGCTCCATGTCACACATTGCTTCTGGTATGGCATTTTTTGGTGGCTGTTGGCACTCCTTGGCTTGTAGCCACATCACTCCAATCTTCAAGGCCAGCATCTTCAAATATCTCTGTTCTGTCTTCACATCGCCTTCTCCTGTTTGTGTATATCAGATCTCCCTGTGGCTTTCTCTTATAAAGACGCCTATGATTGCATGTAAGGCCTATCTAGACAATCTAGGATAAACTCCTTATCTCAACATCCTTAATTTAATCATATCTGCAAAATGTTTGCACTATGAGGTACATTTACAAGCTCCATGGATCAGGATGTGGATATGTTTTAGGAGTCCATTTTCCACCCTGCCACAGTGACCAGGAGTACTGATCCAACCTCGGGGTGGTGGTATGCCAGGGATGATTTTTCCTGAGAAAGAGACTTTGGGCTAATAACTGAAGGAAGAGTAAGAGTAACTAGATGAAAGCAGTGGGCAAGACAGGTGAGATCATTTCAGGTAAGGGGACTAATTCAGGCAAAAATCCAGAAGCTGGAAGGTCTATACCACATTTTGGGTGTGGCAGATAAATAATACTCTAGGGCCCAGAGCAGGCCCAGGTGGAGTGCTGAAACATGCCCAGGAGAGGCCAGTGTAGGCAACATCATGAAGTACCTTATAAAATGTGGTTCTAAGGATTTCCCTTATAGCAATGAGAAGACATTGGAGGGTACTATAAGCTGAATGTTTATGTCCTCCCCAAATCAATACATTGAAATCTTAACCCCAATGTGATGGTATTAGGAGGTGGGGCTTTTGGGAGGTCACAAAGGTGGAGCCCTCATGAATAGGATTACTGCCCTTATAAAAGAGGCCCCAGAGAGCTCCCTGGCCCCTTCTGCCACGTGAGGAAACAGCAAGGAGGTGTCCTCTATGAACCAGGAAGCAGGCTCTCACCGGACACTGAAACTACCAGCACCTGATCTTGGACTTCTCAGCCTCCAGAACTGAGAGAAATAAATGTATCTTGCTTACAAGCTGTTCAGTCTATGGCATTCTGTTATAGCAGTCCAAGAGGATTAAGACAGTGAGTGTCATATGCTCAGAGCTGGGATTTTGAAAGATTACTCTGGTTTAAGTGAGGAGAATAGATTATCAGGTAGAGAGTTGTAAAAATGAGTAATAAGAGGAATCAGTTAGAAGGTGTGGTAGTTTCCCAGACAGAGATGACAGATGACTTGATCTAGGGCGGAGGTGATAGAGGTGGGAAGCACTTAAGAACAGATTGAAACAATGGACATGTTAGGAAATCCAGTGACTCAGGACACAGTATAGATTGGGTTAACTGTAGAAAAACACGGATGTTGTAAATTTTCAGTGTGTACAAGTATGAGTTTTAATTTATAAATCTGGTGCAAGAAGTAAAATGCATCTTTATTTTACTAAATTCAACTTAATATGCTCTGAGCTGGTGGGAAATTCAATATCAGTTACTACTAATTTCACATGCCCACCTCCCAAGGCCCTGTGAAGGGTTTGAGCGCTTAATACAGATGACATTTGAGGAAGGGCCCTGGGGTATGTTTAGCACTCAGTGGTCACCGCTTATATATGTATATACAAACACACACACACACACACACACACACGCACACCAGGGGTGCCAAAAAATGTACACATTTTAAGAGATGTTATCTATGTATTACTTTTTGAAGTTGAATTGAATTACGGTAGCAATGTGTAATATGACGTTCGCTCAAAAGATGGCGTTAATCAAGTGAATGCTAGTGTCATTCATTGTATTATAACTTTAACACAGTTTTTTTTTCTTTCTTAAATGTGCATACTTTTTTTGGTGCTCTCTTTCTCTCTCTCTCTCTCTCTCTCTCTCTCTCTCTATATATATATATATATATATAGATAGATAGATAGATAGATAGATAGATGTAGATATAGATATAGATATATCAGTGATTATACCTATATCTATATCTATATTATCTATATCTATCTTGATCTTGGGACTTCCCAACCTCCAGAACTGAGAGAAATAAATGTTGTTTAGATGTAGATATAGAGATAGATATATATGTAGATATAATATATCTATCATATAATATATGATATGATAGATATCAGTCATATATATGATAGATATAGATATGTAGATATGGATATATCTCGGTGTTGAATAGCCAGTTTCCCTACAATTCCAAAGTAATATATGCCAAAACTCACAGATAGCTCTTTGGTTCTTTTTGGTAGGCAATTGTAACCACCAGAAACTTTCAGATAGAGAAGAAGTAGCTACTCTTCCGATAACCTCACCAATAGAATGCAAATCTTTGAACAAATTTTGCCACTTGCATGGATAGTTACTAAGTATTTTTTAAAATGAAGTACAAAAACAATTTCTACAACTTGTATGTAGGTTTGGAAGCTCTGGGTCTCTGCCCTTCAAGGTGCTCCTTCAAGGTGCTCCAACCACTACTGCCTTGCTTGAAAGGTTCACTTGAGGCAAATCTCAAAACTCCAGAGGCAGGATTCTTGAACCATGCATTCAAATCTCTCTTGTTCAAGGTTGGGTACAACATATCATTCGGGGCTTGAGTCTAGAGCTCAGCTAGAGCTGCCTGTGAATGTGGGCTACAAGCATTACTAGCTTCTTATGGCCTGTTCATGCTTCCCACTTGGTTCTCTCATAAGCCAGATAATTCATTTAAGAGGTGAAGAAACCACCAGTAGGGGAATGGATAAGTGAGCCTCAGGAAAACAGGCCAGCCAGTGAAAAGTATGTTGTCAAGCCAGTTACCACTGTGGGTGACTAGAGCATAAATCTCCAGGAAAAATGCTTGGAGCCAGTATAGAACAGAGGCCTCAGAGTTCAGCCATTTGAGGGGCGTGGGAGCAGGGGTCTGTATGCACCAACTCTGGTTAATTATCGATTGAGGACTGCTCAAGAGGAAACGATGATTTCCAGGTACTTTTGGCCAACCACACAGGCAGAAAAGTGGGCTCCAGTGAAAAGAGAAAGCCCATAGGCCTGCCAGTGCAGCTGCCAGCTCTTGATGGTGAGCTGGTATGACCCAAGTGTAAGGGTGAGGGGACACAAATGGCATGCCAACAGCATTGGCTCTAAGTAGAAAGAACACCTATTTCTGGCATTCCTCCTGCTATCTAACAAGCCACTAATTCCAGCAATGAAAACCCATTTCTGATACTTGCCATATACTAATCAGGAAAGCCTCAAGTGTTGATTGGAACACTATTGATGGCATGCTTAAAGGAGCCACCTCTGGAAGGTGGCCTTTCCAATCTAATGTCAGCTGAGAGCTCTTGGAGTGGGGTATCCCCAATAGGCCACCGATGGTCCCTAGAGTTGAAGCTTAAACTATCACATAATAAAATCACAAGGGCTATGCTGAATTCATTGAGAGTGAATTCCAGACATCATCACACTTGCCATCCCAGAGCCCTTTAGTCGGAGGACCTAACCCTACTCAGTCACCATGTGTGGGAATAGGGCTCAGGTCCCCCACTGCCAGCAGGAACTTTCCTCAAAGAGTCTCAATCTAACTATACCCTCCTCTTCCTCTTAAGGGGTGGGGGGCCTCCTTCTTAAAATCCTTGAATTCCAAATGCTCTCCTTCATTTCCTGACACCCACTTCCCACCTCCACATGCACACATGCACTCTTTGTCAGCATAATTTGTTTCAGTGGCTCTACGTTTCTGTAAATCAGCACACTGGAGTTGCACTTCTTATTCCTTGTCCTGGGACTTGCAACTCCAGTTCTCAACCACTCCACATGGAACCCCTGAAGCAAAAATGCCCCCTGTTCATCTTCCTCTGGGGGCCTAAGGAGAAGGAAAAATACCTAGAGCAGCAAGGTCAAACTGCAAATTAATATCTTAATAAATGATCCTGGGCCGGCCAAGTGGCGCAATGGTTAAGAACTGGCTTGGGACACCAGAGGGCCCCGGTTCGGATCCCACATATGAGGGCCAGTGACACTGCCCTCCACAGCTAAGATGCTGAACAACAGCTCAACCTGGAGCTGGGTTGCCATGAGTCGCCAGTGACGGTGTAGGCTGTAGGCCCTGTGGCAGTGGGTTGCCATGGGCTACCGTGTGTAGCCAGCAGCCAGCGTGAGCGGCCAGCAGCTGCAGTGAGCAGCCGTCCCGAAGCCGGCGACTGATCTGCCTCACCTGGGAAGAGCACAATGATGGTGCCAACTTGGGCCAGTGAAGCAACGTCCTCCACAACTAGACTGAAGAACAAAAGGACAGCAACTTGTCTGTTCCCCTTACCCCAATTCCCCAGGGCTGTTCCCATCCCCCCAATTCCCCAATAAAAATCTTTAAAAAAAAAATGATCCTGCCACATTTGTATAAAATTTGAGCTCTGTGCTTTCATTTAAAAATCAAGGTAATTTTCAAATACATAACACAGATTCATGCTACCACAGCATAGTTACGAATCCATTGAATGTCTCCCATGTTTCAGGGTCTGTGACAAGATCAGTATATACATTATGTCATAGAATTCTCATGAATCTTCATGAAACATGATTATTCCTTTTTACAGAGAAGGAAACTGATTTTCATAGGGATTCTTTAAAAAAAAACACCATTTTTTATAATTACAAAAATGTTAATTGGCAAGAAAATTAAAAAGCTCAAAGAAGGAAACAGAAATCTTTATAGTCCCTCAATCTATAGATTATAATTTTATTATATTTTGATTATATCATTCCCATCTTTTCTGGATATCTATTTGCACGTATATTTTGAAAAACCAAAACTGGGCTCTTTCCGTAGCAATCTTCTTTTATTTATCCTCTGAGAATGCTGAAGGACGATTTTCTGACATGGATTTTCTTGAGCTGGAAACTAAATCTTCACCAGGGCAATCCAAAAGCATGCAGCCTTCAAATCATTCATGGTGTGAAGAGATATGTGCTGAAAAGGGGGGTGGGCGGCTTAATTGTGCAATTTTTGTGGGTTCTTTGTAAGACTCTTGGCCTGCAGCTTACAAAACCTTTGCCTGGTTTGCTAAATAGCCCGTCTCAGTGGCCTGGGGATCTTCCATCTGATTGAGCATCTGCAATTTAGATTGTGTTACTTTAAAATTTGAGCTCATTCTCATTGGTCATCGGGGGCCATAACAAAAATTTACACATTTTATTCTCCCTCTTTTCCACTTTTCCCAATAAAGACAAGTTTGAGAATTCTAATTAAGTTGAAAACAATATTTTTAGAGTGGCTCTCAAAGTCTAAAAGGAAAAAAAAAAAGAGAAACCCATCTTGAGCCTCCTAGTCAAACTCCCCCACAAGCCCACAATTGTCTTGGGTTTGAGTCCCAGCTGAGCGAGCACATTCCCTGCCTGGAGCAAAGACCGGGCTTGGCTTCTTCTCAGCCCACCTCATTGTGATGGGAGGCTGAGACCCGCCACTATTGCAAAGTGGGAGGAATGGGGAGGATTGTGAACCCCACGCAATGGGAAGTGGGTGGCCTCACCCCTGGCAACCAGGGTCCCTGTGGCTGCAGTTTCTTTCAGGAGCAGTCACAACCTCCCTCCCCTGCTTGCTTCCTTGCTGCAGACCATAATAACCCAGGCTGTGAATCCTTTTAGAGCAAAGACTGTGTCTGACCTATTTTTGAATCCTCAGCCCCTAGCAGTGCTCAAATTATGCTTATCAAATGAATGAATGAATGAATGATCTAATTTCCATAACACTAAGGCGTTTACCAGAAGCAACAGGCCCCATTGACCTTCAATGAACCAAATGCACAGGATGTGTTTTAGAATACTCACAGGGGTCCTAATGCCAAATTTAAACAAATCCCATCCCCCCAAGCCAGGCCTAACTAACCAGGACCAGAAACCCCCCCGTTATGCTCTACTTCTCTCTTTCATGCCTGCATGTCCAGTCTGCCATCAGCCAACCTCAGAAGAGGGACTCTGATCTGCTTTCTGCTCACTTGTCAACCTCACTAGCAACTTTAGCCAAGAACTTCATCCCATGTCTCCTATCAGAGTGGGATCTAACCAATCTTAGAGCAAAACACTTCCATCAAACGAAATTTTGCACAAAAGCCCAAGGTGTCAAACTGATGAAAGCTGTTGCTGTAGAAAAAGGTGAAGGTGTCCCACATACCCTCCTACTCTAAACCTACTGTCAAGTGGACTCATGGGCTCTAAGGACCCACTTTGAAACCAAGTGATTAAGCCTTCTACAATAGCCTTGTGCCTAGCCTCCCGGCCTCAGCTTGCTAAAATGAACATCTAATCATGCCACTTGCCTGCTTAAAAACTTGTGTTGCTTTCAGTTATAGACAGGAAAACATCAAAATCCTTATCTTGAATGCAAAGTCCTTCTCAATCTGGTCCCACCCTGCATTTTCAGACCTTTCTGCCATCATGCTGTCCAGTGCTCCCTGGGTTCCAACCTCTTTAAACGTCTCACTTTTCCCTGAGCACCTCAAGACTTTTCACAACCAGGTAACTTTGCTTATGACATGTCCTCACCCAAGGATGTTCTTCACTTCCATTTTTGCTGTTCAAATTCAACAGATTCTTTGGGATCTTCCTCATGTGCTGTTTCTTCCATTCAGCCTTCTCTGAGGACTTTTCTTCCTTATTAGATTGTGGGTGACTTGGGGGCAGGGATGGTGTGTCATTCAACTCAGTACTCCAAAGTGCCTAGCACAGTGCTTGGTACAAAAGCAAATGAAATGTTGGTTGAATAACTGAATGGATCAACAAAGCAAGAAGAGACCATTGTGGGATAAAGCCATCAAAGATAGATTCCCAGAGAAAGTGAGACTCAAGTTGAATTTTGAAACACAGGAAGGATTGGTATAAGTGGAGACTAGTTAGAGGATTTTAATCTACTGCTGACTTTGGCTGAAGGAAGTCAGAATTATTGCTCTGGCTGGCCTTCATCAAGGAAACATTGATAGGAACTGAGATAGGGATCCTCAAGGCATTTATATACCTCAGTAGACTATCTGTTGAAATTTCCAAAGTGAACCTCATCTCCATTAAGCCATACCTACTGTGCTAGTTATTCTTCATGTCTACCTCACCCAATCCACCACCACCCCCTTTCCCATTCTTCTTGCCCTTCGGGTCTGCATCTACTGGCTCCCTTGTCAGCTGGTTTCTGATTAGATTCTGACCATGGGAAACACTGGCAGGAGATTTTGGGCAAAGGAGGAGAAAAAAGTTCAGAGTCCTTTCTCTCTCTTTGATTTCATGTTTTTGGCAAGGGTTGTGCCATTCAACTATGGCTCGGTAGTAAACAGAATAATGCCCCCCCCCTCCAAAGATGTCTATGTGATAATCCCTAAGACATTTGAACATATTAATTTACATTGGCAAAAGAAAAGGTTTTTGCAGATGTGGCTAAACTAAGGATCTTGAAATGGGAAATCTTCCAGGCTTATCTGGGTGGGACCAATGGAACCACAAAGGTCCTCATAAGAGGGAAGCAAGAGGATCAGAATCAGTAGCAGATGTGAGGAAAGAAGCAGAGATTGAAGCAATGCAAGGAGGGGGCCATGAGCCAGGGAATGTGGGTGGCCTCTAGAAGCTAGAAAGGCAAGGAAACAGATTCTCCCTTGGAGCCTCCCAAGGAAACACAGTTGATTTTAGCCCTTTAAGACTCATTTTAGATTCCAGAAGTATCAGATAGCAAATTTGTGTTGTTTTAAGCCACTAAATTGTGGTAATGTGTTACAGCAACAACAGCAAAAACATATGCTCCTCTTGGATGACCCTTTTTCTGTGGCCCTTCTTTTGTGGCTTCGGATCATGCTGAGTTCAAATAACTCTTATTATTTCCCTGGCTCTTTTTTGCTGCTTCCTGCTGCTAGTCTTTGGGTGTCTGACATTTCTTGTTGGTTCCTGTAACCCTTCCCACCTCTCTGTGAGTTTTTCTTCCATTAAAGTCCCCAGAACCATCTGATCTGGATTCTATTTCCTGCTAGGTCTGGGTCTAATTCCCTACCTCTGAGAAACATGGCAAAATGATTTCTCTGGCCACAAACAGAGCTCTCTCTGGAATGAGGGGGCCATGCATTGTGGTCAGAGCACCTTCTCGGGGTGCTCTATCTTTCCCAGAGGCAAAATGCCTACCAGTCTCCACAAAGAAGTCTGTCAGATTTGAAGGCATCAAGATAGCCCCTCTAGGAGCAAAACATGGAAATAAATCCCGCTCTTCTTCTAGCTTAGGGATTTTTGAAACTTGCTGGTTCCTGCATGGACTTAGGGGTGAGCTCTGTGAAACACCTAAAGTTGTGAATTTTGTATGCAATTTTTACGCATATGTACATAGGGAGGGGATGTAAGGTCTACAGCTTTCACTAACTAGATTCTCAAAGCATCCCTGCTCAGCTACTGGCATTTCCCTCATTGTCTCAGATGTAGCAGATGCTTTCTTTGTCTTGTGTCATATCTCCATGGCCCACCTCTGATTTCTGTGAGGCAATGGAGGCCAGTTCCTGTGAACGCAGTCTCCCTCCCACTTTATGTGTCTCTCTACTTTTCTACTTCATTTTTATCTCTGAAGCTGTGGAAACCTGCAGGAATAACCTGGAAGTGCAGGGGAGTTAACATCCTTGGGAGCAGAAGTCAATGGATAAATGCCCAGTCACCAATCTCCCCATTGGACTCTCCCAGGGGGTGTTCTGTAGGCTTCACAGAAGTGCCTGCACAATGAAGTCCCTGACAATAACTCCTTGGTAAAGCGTTCACAGTGGTTTGCTCTCTTCCCCTGTCTCACTCTCCCAGCTTCTTCATTCCTGCTTCCTGGGATCACCTCTAAAACGAGCTACTTGCATCCTGTCTCAGGCTCTTCTTTCTGGAAAAACCAGGCCAAGACATATGAGAGTTGGAGAGACCCAAATTTGGGCTCCGCATATAGAGCATGGCCTCACCCACACAGTGATGCTCGGACACTCAGGATCACTGATGGTTAATAAAGCCTCCCTGTTCCACCTTGGAGGCCACAAAGTCCATAGCTGAAAGTAATGGAGAAGCTGGAGGGATGGAAAAGTCCACCTACATCCTAGAGGAAAGAAATTCCTCTGGGACCTTATCAGACTTTCACTGCCTACTGGTCATGCCTCCAACCAAACATTCCAGCATGTGCTGCTATTATTATCAGAACACCTCAATCAGATCTAGCATACTTTATGGGTGGGAATAATATGACAGGAAGAAGATAAGGAAGGGCTGAATGCATTTTGTACTCTAGCTGGGGAAAGTCTGGATCGTGACTGTATTAGTTATCATTGCTACGTAACAAATTCCCACAAACTTAGAGGAAACTCACAGTTTCCATTGTTCAGAAGTCCAGTACAGCTTGACTGGGTCCTCTGCTCAGGGTCTCACTAGGCTGCAATCAAGGTATTGATGAGGTCTCATCTGAGGCTCAGGGTCTTCTTCCAAGCTCATGTGGTTGTTGAGCAAATTCAGTTATTTGCAGCTGTAGGACTAATGATGGCTTGCCTCTTCAAAGCCAGCAGCAGAATCTCTCTGACTTCTTCCATCTCTCACTTCTAGACTCTCTTGAAAGCGATCGCCTGATTAGGCCTGACCCACCCACACACAAAGTGTGGGGATTATACACGCACGTGGGTCATTGGGGATTTTCTTAGAATTCTGCCTCATCACCATTCTGACTGGCCTCCTTTGAGAAATAAATGCAAACTGGAGGAGGGGATTGCAGAGAGACAAAGCTGCTCTGACCTTAGTTGTTTCCTCTACTTGTCATTCTCGATGAGTAATGTCTTTTCTAATGAGAAAACATTTTTTTTTAATTTTTAAATTAGCCATCAAATGGAAAAGAGAAGCCCAGAAAGTTTTGAGAATACAATTAACTTCTTTGGTGAGATTACACAGAAAAACCACATGGCTCTCTTTACCTTTGCTATCACCAGATCCTCAAGTCCAAAACTGAGGGTCACCTTTGACCTCTCCATCTTCTTCTTTTGCCATATATTTCATCAGATTATGTCTACTTGACCTCCTCAATGTCTCATGAATCCTTGACTGCTATAGAGGCCTCCTAACTGTCTCTCAACTTCTACTCTTGCCCTCTACACTCCATGTCACCCACAGCAGTCTGAGATGGGTGATCATACTCTTGACCCAGGACAGGGTGGTGCCCTGTAACTGTTTTTCCAGGCTGTTTAGTTCAGATATCAAAGTACAGCTCTCTGGATGACTCCATCACTGTATTCATTTCCTAAGGCTGTCATAAGAAAGTATTCTAAATTGGGTGGCTTAAAACAACAAAATTCATTGTCTCACAGTTCTGGAGGCTAGACCTCTGAAATCAAGGTGTTGGCAGGACCATGCTCCCACCAAAGGCTCTAGAAGAGGATCCGTCCTTGCTTCTTCCAGCTTCTGGTGGTCCCAGGCATCCCTTGTCTTGTGGCTGCATATATCCAATCTCTGCATTGATTTTCATATAGCTGTCTTCCTTCTGTGTCTGTGTGTCACTGTGTCTTCACACAGCATTCTCCCTGTATATCTGTCCAAATTTCCCCTTTTTATATGGACACTCATCATAATGGATTAAGGCCCACCCTAATGATCTCATCTTAATTTAATCACCTGCAAAGACCTTATTTCCAAATAAGGTCACATTTTCAACTACTCAGGTTAGGACTTCAGCCTATCTTTTCCAGGAAGAAGGGGTCCTAGTTGGTTGTAGGCACAGCCAAGGTCTTACTCCTGTGAAGACTGGAAAATAGCCTGGCTAGAGCTACATTGTGGATGATGTAACATTCCCACTCACAAGAAGATGGGATTTGGAGCTGACAAGGACATTAATGTGCCTTTGGCAATGGCGTTTCTCTGGTACCCACTGAGGCATTGCACCCATCCACCCTTATCTATCCTTTAGATGTCAGTTTGAGCTATCCTTCCCTAGAAAAGCCAACATTGACTCCCAAAGCCAGCTTAGGTCCCCTGTCACTTGCTCTCCCCCTCCATTCTCCTTCACAGCAGCCTCATGGGCTATAATGCCACATCAGTGTGATTATTGGATTCATATTCACTTACCTCCCTAGGCTGTAAACTCTGTGAGGTCAGGGCCTGTGACAATTTTGATGTCTTATTTTCCCCTACCCAGCACCCAAGCATGTACCTGGCAATGAGAAGGTAGTCAATAAATATTTGTTTTATGAACAAATGAATGAATTTCTACAGAACCATTTTTTCTTCCTGGGCATCTTGATGCATGGCAAAGAGATGAGACCAGCTGGAGAACAATATAGTCCTGATATTGGTGATGGAGGCATCTTTTATGAATTCCCAGTTTCTGAAAAGAGAAATGTTCATATAGCCTTTCTCCAAAATTACATTCCCTTGGGAGCCAAGTGACTCCCTCACACTAACCTCAAAGTATGTGTAATTTATTGGGTTGTCGGAAAAGTCATGACACATTTTTGCAACGAAAAACATAGAAAAAATACGTCATGACTTTTCCGACAGCCCAATAAATGTCTCATACTTTAGCAAAAGGGCAATGCAATGTTATGGACCTTCATGGCTGCTTGTGAAAACCTGGAGCTCCTTATGTTAGACCTACAGATGGCCACGATCAACTGAGGTTTAGTACAGAGGAACAAGGAAGCCCACTACTCAGAGTGATTCTCAGTGCAGCAGCAGCAGCAACATCTTTTAGCTGGTTAGAGAAGCTAACTCTCAGGTCTTCCTCCCTCCTATGTTATCAGAAGGTGCGTGTTAACAGAGAGCATCAGGTGATCCATAAGCACAGTAACATTTGGGAAGCATTGGCCTAGAGTAGAGATGGCCTCTCCATGGGGCTGTGGCCACTCACAGAATGGCAAGTGGATTCCAAGAGAGGGCATCCAAAGAGAGGGTGTCTACAGAGCAAGCATTCCAAGATATCAAGGCAGGAGCTGCAAGATTTCTTTTGACCTAGCCTCAGATGTCACATGGTATGACTCCCACTACATTCTCTTGGTTTCAGATAAGCCATTAAGGTCATCCCAAATTCAAGAAGAGAATCAGATTCCACTTCTCAATGGGAAAAGTGCCCAAGATCATGTGACCACCTGAATCTTCCACATACTTCTTCTCTCCATGAATCAGAAATTGGTGTCTGCTGAGGTATTAACAGGCACATGGTGCAAACACCTGGGGTTGAGAGGTATATTAGTCAGGGTTCTTCAGAGAAACAGAACCAATAGGATATATTTATATATGTGAATATATGAATGATATGTATTAATATATACAAATGTACTATTTAAGTAATTGGTTCACATTATTATGGAAGTCGTAAAGCCCCAAGATCTGCAGTTGGCAAGCTGGAGACCCAGGAGAGCTGATGATGTAAGTTCCAGTATAAGTCCAAAGGCCTGAGAACCAGGAGAGCCAGTAGTTTAAATTCCAGTCTGAGAACCAGCAGGCTCAAGACCCAGGGAGAGATGATGTTTCAGTGTAGGTCAGAAAGCAGGAAAAACAAAAACAATGTCCCAGTTCAACCGGTCAGGCAAGAGGAGTATGCTCTTATTCAGTCCTTTTGGTTTATTCAATCCTTCAACTGATTAGATGAGGCCCACCCACATTAGGAGGGCAATCTGCTTTACTAAGTCTACTGATTCAAGTGTTCATCTCATCCAGAAACACACTCACAGGCACACCCAGAATAATTTTTGACCAAATATTTGGGCACCTTTTGGCCCAGTCAAGTTGACACATAATATTACCTGTCACAGAAGGTAAAGTTGGTGAACTGAATTCCTGCTTCTCACTCTTGGTGGGACCTTAATGACATCCTTTGTCCCATCTGAATCTTTGTCTTCATCTTTGAAATAAAGATAATATCTTTGTCAGGAGCTGAAAAGAGAGTACTTTAAATATTGAAAAGATTCTGGTAAATCATAAGTAGTATATAAATGGTGGTTTCTACTGTTATTAATAGCAATAATTATGACAATAATGGGCCAAGCTGTTATATGTTTGCCTGCTACCAGGGGATTTCTAAGGATGATACTTTAACCCCCAAGAGTGGATTGATATTTCAGGAGGCATGAAGATTGAGAAGAAGATGTTTCTGAGGATAAAGATTTTTCTGGGCTGCTGTCTTGGGCAACACCTGGGTTCATGGTTGCCTTTGACATGTTCTGCAATCGGAGTTCCTGGGAGTAAGAATAGCATCATGGTCACAGCCACTAAAAGCAGAGTGCCTCTAGCTCTACTCACACTCGCTCTGCAGAGACTGAGCCCCTCAGATTCCTCCCAAGTGGTTCTTAGCCTTCCTCATGTGTTCAGCAGGCTCATGCTCTTGGTGGCCTGTGGTGTCACCACCACCCCCACCTCTGAAGTTGCTGTGGCCGAGTCTCTCACTTCTGCCTAAGCCAAAATGGTCTGTTCACACTCAAGACTGGCCAAAGGCACTGTTGCTGCTACCCAGTACTGCCAGAGATGCCCCAACTATCACTGGCAACCACCAATGTCTGATCAGGGTGCAGAAATCCTATATTGGATGGCTGGTGTCTGAGCAGAGGAAGCACCTCCTGTGGGCCACCAAGGGGCTGGCATCAGAACTGCCAGGCTCTCCCCACACGTTCAGTGTCCTGCTAATAGTGGAGAATTTCCATGTGCTTCTAGTACAGATCCTTCTTTCCCCTGGCTTCAGTCCTTAGAGGCAGGACAAATTGAGTGAAGGTTGGTGGTGCCGAGCAGCTCTGGCCCATTGTCCAAGAACCAAGGCAGTGTGGTAAGAGGTCAAGAGTGCAGGCTCTACAATTGGTTGGTTGGGCTGAGATCCTTGGCTGCACCTTCACTAGCTGTGTCACTTTGGTCAGTAACTGAACTTCTCTGAGCCTCAGTCTTCTCATCTACAAATAAACATGTTGATAGCACCTACTTCATAGGATTGTCGTGAAGCTTAAATGAGATAATCCATGTAATGTACTTAGTATAATGTCTGATACATTATAAATACTCAGTAAATGCAAAGCATCCTTCACACTTAAGGTAAATTTTTCCCAGGGTTTTCTGATCACAAATGTTAATAGATTGGTGACACCCCAGCCCCCTAGCCACTTCTTACAGACATGATTGGACAAATTTGAATCCTACCATAAACATAGCTTAAGCTCAACCTGGGACAATCACAATAGTCAGAATCGCTGTTCTTGGATTCAACAAACAGTTTAGATTTACTTCGCATAGCATGGGTGCTAATACCAATAATAATGAGACCTCACATCTATTGCTATTTTCTAGGTACTGGGCAAGTGATAAGCTTTTAGCTTATTTAGTCCTCATGACAACCCTATTAGATAGGTGTTATTATTATCCCCAGTTGACAGGTGATAAAACTGAAGCACAAAAAAACTAAATAATTGTCCCAAGTTTACACAACTACGAAGCATTGGAAGCAGGGCTCAAGTCCAACTTTTTAGCTCCAGATCCCCTAACATAAAACTTTTATCCCCTCGTTAACAGATATATAGAATCTGGATGCAAAAAAGCATCAAGCATCTTTTGCTGTGTAACAACTACCCCGATGCTGAGTGGCTTAAAACAGTGATTTATTATCTCTCTTGATTCTGTGGATTGGCTGCAGGTTCTTCTGTTGGTCTTGCCATGTGGCTATATTCAGCCGGAGGGTTGGCTGAGGGTTGGGCTCAGTAGGGATAGGTGGGATAGCTGAGCATTGCTTTCATGTGGTCCTTCATCCTACATGGATAATGGTGCCAGAGCATTGCAATGTCATGGTTCCAAGAGGGCAGAGGTAGGATCTGCAAGGTCTCAGGAGGCCTACCTTCAGAAGTTGTATAGCATCATGTCGGCTCCATTCTATTGGCCAAAGCAAGTCACAAGGTCTGCTCAGGTTCAAAGGAAAAAGAAATAGAATCCACTTCTTCGAAGGGAGAAGCTGCAAAATCTCACTTCAAAGGAATGCGTATACTGGAATAGGGAAATTTGTAGCCATTAAACTATCTACTACAAATAAGCCTGGACACTAGATAACGTGACACATCTCTGTTAGTGGGGACTCTTGGTTGCACGTGACAGAGTTCCAATTCTATCTGGTGTAGCAAGAAAAAGGAAGGTCACTTTCTTTTTTAAATCCAAGGATTAGTCTGGCTTAGTCATTAGCACTTGGTCTCTTATTGTTTCCTTCTCTCAGGTGGGACCATCTCCACATAGGGGTAAGCTTGACACTAGCAGCTTCCTCTTTACATTCCTACTAAAAACATTTTCTTCCAAATTTTGCAACAAACATCTGAACATTCCATGTCAATGGTCTGGCTCTGGACATGCATCCATCTCTGAACCTATCACTGAAGCCAGGAAGTTACAATATGTTGATTGGCCATTCTTGGGACACATGTCTATGGGGTGGGGTGTAAGCCCAGGAGTATGCTGGTTAAATGTTTAACAACCAGCTCTGGGGTGGAGGGAGGGAGATGCTCATTTGTAGTGTTTGTCGAGCTCAATGGTATAAATACTCCCACCATGGCTGATTTCAAGCTGCCATTGTGATGACCATTGAACATGGAGTCAGGAAAAGATGGCACAATCAGAGCTAGTAGACATGGTCTCCATACCACCACATAACCCCACCCAAATCACAAGACTAAGATTGGGGAAGGGTGATGTCCTAAAGGGAAATCAGGAAATTGAAATTAAGTAAACAAAAACAATATTTCCAATCTAATTCTTTAATGTTCTTTCTCCACAAATGGACACTATTTAATGGACTCACACTTTGTCTGCTATTCTGGTTATTCTTAATAATCAAGGTCAAACGGAGTTTTGGAGAGAGTAGATATTTAACATGATAAAATGTTGGAATGAACCATTTATTCAGCATTTTTCAGGCTAAATCATTTTCTCTCTCAACATAAGTTACCAGCCTGTCTGACCTTGTTCCTTCCCCAAACTGAGTATAGATTGATTGTTGGTTTTAAAAATCACAATTCAAGTAACAACTAACCTTTTCCAGTGCTTACTCTGTGCCAGGTACTGTGCCAAAGGCTCTGCCTGGATTATCTCACTTGGTCCTCAAATCCATTTTATGTGGTAGTTGCGGTTATTGCCATTTAACAGATGCAGAAACTGAGGCACGTAGAGGAGAGGAAAGTTGCTTATGGTCACATAGCTAATAAATGGAAGTGTGAGGACTGAGCCTATAGCTCTCAGTCCATCCCGTCAGTGGTCTCAACTTCGACCTTCTTTTGCCTTCTCACTGGCTAAGGTGGGGTATCTCATAATCCAAGAGCCCGTTAGCAAATATTTTGCAAATTTGAGGATCAAGTCCTGTGTTTGAAGACAGGTTTTCATTAAAGAGAAAAAGACAAGCCTTTTGCAAGAGCAGGCTCTAGGTAGCTTCTTCAGGGGAAACAAATCCAACCCGGGACACAGGTAGGGAGGTCATGGCTCAGGGTGCACCTGTTCACAGCAGGAATCTCTACCCCATGGTTGGTGAATGTGTGAGGTCTTCTGGCCTCCACCTCAGGGGCTGAAACCCAACTTCAGCTCCTTTGGGTCAGGATCCTAGAATTAGCCACTAGTGAACCACAATTCCAGGTAAGACTCAGGTCTCCCTTAGAGCCTCCTGGATCATTTATGTGACCACCACTCATGGGACAGTCAGAAGAGAGTGAAAGCGAAAGGGCCCTGAGGTGGAGAGGGGAGGGGTGGGCCTCTTCTGTGACTAATGTGTGTCCAGGAAGACCTTGGCTGAGTTGGGTGTCTCCTTCAGGCTGGAAACGATGATTTGTGGGTCTGGGAGTTTGAATTTTATGACCTGAAACGTTAGCCTTTCTGGGGCCTGAGAGAGAGGCCCAAGAGGAGAAGTTGCCAGAGGCAGTTAACAATTGGCCTTGGTTTGATTTGTTCCAGTTGTTTTGCAGCTGCCCCTCAGTCTGTTGTCATCAATTGCTAGGAGTTCCTGGACACTCAACTCCCAAGCTGGAGTTCGGCTGTAGGTAGAAATGGGCAAGAAATAAAATGAGGATGAGGACCTTGTCTTCAGGAGACAGGAAGGAGGGCATGAGGTAAAAACAGAGACCTGCACATCGCCATGGCATATCCAGGGGGAACCCTTATGCTTAGAGCCTTTGGAACTCAGGGGAGGGAGGGAGGGAAGGATTTTTGGAGGAAAGGGGCTTCCTGAGGCTATTCAAAGGGCAGACATACGCATCTTGAGAGGAAGGCATAAAGCATTCAAGCTGGAGGAATGACCTGGGGAGAGGTAGAGGTGGAAGGTTCTGGGCCTGAGGAGGATGTAGGAAGCAGAGGACAGAATTGAGGACAAGTAGATGGGGGTGGTGGCGAAGGCAGTGAAGCTAAAGATAAGAACTACTCCAAGCCTGGGGGAAAATAGGAACATGGAAAGGTTCACATAATACATACAAAAGTGAGAATAGGATCCCTGCTTCCCAGGAGCTTACAAATGAGTCTGATGTTTTTGAGGCGAATCCATGTTATTTAGGTAATTTGGGAAATTCAAGAAATTTAGAGAAACACCTTGGAGGGAGGGATCGTCTAGGCCTCTGCTATACATGAAAGGTCTATGTTGCACACTCGGATGCTTTTCCTCCACCCAGACAATGTTTTTCTTCTCTCATAACAACAAGCCTACAGCTGGGGAAGGGGGGTGGTAGTTTATAAAAACCATTCCAGGAGATAAATCTTGTAATACTAACCGTCGAACAGCTGGCCCTTTAAAGCATAGAACAGCCATTTAGCCATTAATCCATCCCTTTAAAATGCAGAACCATCCCACCCCTAACACGCGCGCGCGCGCGCACACACACACACACACACACACACACACACACATACACACACACACACTCACACTCACACACAAGCACTCAGACGCATGCGCATGTGTGCACACAAAAAGTAGTTCAATTTCAATTTGGTGCAGTTACACCAGCCACTGCTCTTGTATTTTTTATGTCCACAAATACAGCCCTGGCTCCAGTTTAAAGAGTCTAAACCAGCAACAGAAACCAGGGGAGGGGAAGGAAAGAGAAGCAACAAATTCTAAATGCTTTTTCCTGAAATTCTTCCTTAGGTGCTACCCACGATCCTGGGTACTGACACAGCAATACCTGGTGCCCTTCCCAGAGCCTCCTCCCTTCCCTGGGTTTCTCACTGTCCTGGAAATAGTCTGCAAGGGCAGCTGTCACCACCAGGCCCCGCAGCCCACCAGATACTCACCAGATCTGCCTCTCAGGCCTGACTCTGCTGTTTCTCCATCTTATTCCCAATGATCACCTTCAGTGATCTATACCACGTGTTGTCCTGATTGTACCTAGTTGCCATAGGACTTTGATGAGGCCATTCTGTTTGTCTCTCCCTGCTTGCCATGCGAGTAGCCTCTATGCCTCTGTGATTTGTGACCTTCCTGGCAAAGAAATAAAATTAAGCCCATCCTAAAGAGTTATTCATCTAATTCTCTCTGTCTCTCTGTCTCTCTCTCTGTCTCTCTGTCTCTCTCTCTGTCTCTCTTCCTCTCTCTCTCTCTCTCTCTCTCTCTCTCTCTCTCTCT
>NW_017731357.1:7362877-7476352 GCF_001890085.2 Hipposideros armiger | reverse complement strand
GAAAGAAAGAAAGAAAGAAAGAAAGAAAGAAAGAAAGAAAGAAAGAAGAAAGAGAAGGGAATCAGATGAGTAACTTTTTAGTATGGAATAAATTGGTTAGCTAACAGATATAAGAAAATTAAGGCCATTAGCTATTTTCTATTTTTTTTTAAGTCACATCAACAAAATTAGCAAGCCAAATACTAAGGACCACGTTTGGAGGAGTTTTGAGTGCTTCATGAAACCTGCAAACCTCTGCTGAGGGAGATTGCCTGGAATTTTCTTCCGCCTGCCCTTTCAGTGGGTGATAATAACAGGAGAATTAGTGAGCAGACAGATGCTACACACACTGGTGCACAGCGCTCGGCGTTGTATAATAATGAATATATTCACAATGGCTGTTTCAATGGTTGTTTCTTAAAATGATAAAGTTAATTTTGCTGGGCCTCCTTTATTTTTTAAACCTGAGCATCACAAAAGATGGAAGCTGAAATTATCTCTTATTCTTCTGTTCACAATGGTTTCAATATGACATTTGGAAATACAAACAAAAAATGGGCTCTGCAGGGAGCTTAGAAATACACAAAGCCTGGTGTGTTCTCCCACCATCTGGATGTCCAGTGATTGTTGCTTTGTTTTGATCTTGGTTGGTGGTCAGACAGGTAAACAGGGTCCTTGGACAGTGGGATGTTATTATTGTGATTTACTCAAAATATGAGGAGAGATTTACTCTTGTTATGGTGTGATCAACATAAGATATTATCTGAATAATAATAGTCATAGCAGCTGTAATGGTACATTGGGTGCCTACTATGTGCATGTCAATATACTAGGTGCTTTTCAGATATTATTTTAAATCCTCACATAAACCCTGCAACTTAGATCTTAGGTTGCACCACATGAAGTTGCCATTTTCGTAGCTCAAAATATCACATGTAGGCAATTTCATGTGATTTAAATTAATGTTATTTCTCCATTTTATAGAGAACCTGTCTCCGAGACGTTAATAGCCAGTACAAGCTCACACAGCAAGTTAAGGGCAAAGCTGAAATTTTTACCAAGACTTGCTGAACCCAAGGGTTCTTTTCTACCCCAAGCTCAGTGCAGCTCTGTTCAGTGGGTGTTATTATTATCTCCAATTCCATCCAAGCACATCACAGCTTAGGAAAACAAAGGATATACACCCAGGAAGAGGCAAGGTAAAACTCAAGCCTTATGTCTTAGAGGAACTCACTAGTCTTTCCCATTTTGTAATGAAAACCAAGAATAAGTTCCACACAGAACTACAATGACAGATGAGCTGACACCTTTCCACTTGGCAATCAGCACCCTGTGTTGCCTTTCCGGCACCTACTTCCCACATCCCCCCAAGATACTCTATATGCCCATCCTTGCCCAGGGGATTATCTGAGTATTCTCCCACATTTCACTCATAACATGTTCACTCATAAAGCCCCGCTCATTCCCGAACCCCTGAATCCTTACCACCCAGGAGTGGTGTCATTTTAATGGAGGAAGTTTGGAGCACTGCCTTAGTATGGGTTCCCCCAGAACTGCTTTGAGACAGATTTGAACGCAAGTAGTTTATTTGAAGTTAATGCCAGAACCTCTGATGGAGAAATAAAGAAATGAGACAGAGAAAGAAAGGACACCAATAAAAGCTGTGTTATCAAGCAAGTGACCTTGGTGGGTTGCCCATTGGAGCTCAATCCAGCTGAGGACCTCTGGAAAACAGTGTAGAATACATTGCAGAGTTATCTCAACCAAGAGGTGGAGAAGCTGGGGTATTTATCCACAAATTCATTGATTGAGGGCTGCTTACCAGGGTATAAACTCCAGCTTGCTTTCTTTGAATCCTGAACATGCTCCCATGGCCAGAATCCTTAGCAGGTGTTTACCATAAATGCTTGTAGGATATAAGAATGAGTGCCAAGGTCATGATGGCAGGGCATCAGCAACATCAGCAATATCGTCTAAATTTAAAGGAATGACTGTGACCATTAAACTCCAGGACACATCTAAGCTCAAGGAGAGGCAGTTGGGATCAGACATCCTGAGGCATGAGCCCTGATGCCATTCATCTGGTACCAAAAAAGCTACCTATTTCTAAGGTGAGTCCTCACTGAAGTAGGACTTCCAGAATTTCTCTCCTTTTTCCAGAGCCCCTTACCCACAAATGTGAGACTTCTCTATAATCCATCAGCCCGTGGTCCCTCTT
This sequence comes from Hipposideros armiger, assembly GCF_001890085.2. Lineage (NCBI taxonomy): Eukaryota > Metazoa > Chordata > Mammalia > Chiroptera > Hipposideridae > Hipposideros > Hipposideros armiger. The sequence goes on along the minus strand of NW_017731357.1, from coordinate 7,474,155 downwards.
GAGGTCACCTTCACCCTAGTAAAATTGGTGACTCCTTGGGGAGACTGGGAGAAAGGCACCTTGGAAGTTGCAGAACTGGATTGGTGATGGGGTTTTTCTCCTTCTTCCTGTCTTTAATGTGGCTCAAATTCTGACTTCATTGCAGAGCCGTGAAATCAAATTAGGAAATGGGTGGAGACAAGCAACCCCTTGAAGCACAATCAACTTCTGATGTCTTCCCCAAAGCTCTAATGAATCTGCGTAGACCTCCAGTAATAGTAGGTTGCTTTTTTCAGCATTTTGTTTTTCGCCCTTTCTAAGGAGACAACAGGCTGAAGCACAGGTATGCAGGTAGCTAATGCAACAAGGTGTTGGAAAGCCTTGGCTTTTACCGCTGAGTGGGTGAGCCTTGCGGGAGGGCAAGGAGGCTGATGAGAAGGGAAGCACGAGCAGCAGCATCAATGACATCCAACTTGATGGTCGGTCTATTATGTATAAGCCAATGTGTACAAGACATTGTGTGGAAACAAAGAGATGGAAAAAATGATCCCTGATCTTGAATAACTAGCAGGCTGTTTGCTCAGAGCCTTGCTACTGAAATGGTGTGAAATAGCAACAACATCACTATCACCAGAGAGCTTGTTAGATATGCAGAATCGCAGCCCCCCCTCCCCCAAGACTTAAACTGAATCAGAATCTGAATGTTAACAAGATCCCCAGGGGATTCATACGTGCAATAAAGTTTGAGAATTGGTCCAAGAGATTCCAGATATGATCATGTCACATACTTGCTCAGAACTCTATCCTGATCTCATCGCAACTTCCCAAACTCAGCACTCACCCATCCCTATTATCCCTTGGAACTCAACAATCTAATCGTGATCATATCATGTCCGTCTATCCATCCTCATGCTGTTTCCCCCAGCAGTGATGCCCTAACCTTCATCTCTGTCTATCAAAAATCCTCTTCATCTTCATGCCCAGGTATCTCCTGTCTGAAGCCTGACCCAATCCCTCAATCAAAATATATCGTTACTATTCATTTGCCACTGCCTGACTTTATTATTGTTAGATGTTGGTATACACCATCGTGGTTAGAAGGATGGGTTTTAGAGCCTGATCATCCTGAGTTTGAATCCCAGTTCTACAAGTTTTGATCTGTATGTGCAGATTAGGTCACTGTGCTTAATTTTTCACACTCTCCCTCTATTAGAGTTAAACATCCATAGCTTTTTCTATATGACTTTACAGTTTCTCCCACTTTTTTGGGCATACAGTCCTTCCCTTTCCATTGATGTTAGTGTTGGCCATATGACTTGAATTGGTTAATAGAATCAAGTAAAAGTGACAGTATGTGAGTTGTGAGCCTAGGTCTTAAAAGGCCTTAAATAGCATCATGTGTTTCTAGTTGTTCCCGTGTGTTTCTACCATCACCATGAGCAGAACATACCCCAGGTTAGCTGTTGGTGTTACTGAGCAAGGACTCACTGCCCGATGTGCATAGAGGCCAATACTATGGCACTGGCTTTTGAGAGAAAGAAAAAAAGAAGTTTTATTGTGAGGTCGTCTGGAAAAGAGACAGGAGGCAAGGCTCAAATCTACCTCCCCAGTATAGGGTTCAGGACAAGATTAAAGAGGTTTCAGCACTGGATCTTCCTGTACAATGGACCCTTCACTTCCAAAAGGGTTCCATGTTCAGATTTGGGCCATGTCCTGGTTCTTTGGTTCTGTGGGGAGGGCAATTAAGGGTTCACAAGTGTTACTCATAAGCGGTGTATCCAAGGTTTAAACTTTGATTCTTGGTCTTGTTAAAAACAGGATAGGACCAGTTTGAGGTGGCTCTGTGGTTACATTGCATTCAAAGAGGATGAAATACACAAGGAACTGACTTGAACTCAACCTGCAGCCAAACCAAGGTGACCCACATCTTGAAGCAGAATTTCCATAGCAGGCCCAAGACCTGTGCTCAATAAAAGTAAGGCTTTTTAGTAGGATTTGTGTTAGATGGTTGCACAGCATCATTTGTGGCGCTAAACCTCTCTAAACCTCAATTTTCTCATGTGTATCATAGAGATATAAATATCTACCTCATATTATTGTTGTGATGATTCAAATGTGATAATATATGTAAACTGAGTTCATAGTAGTACTTTATAAATAGTAAGAAACTTATTCTATTGTATTATTATGTCTTCCCACTAGACTGGAGACTTATTAAGTAGAATCTTTGTCTAGTCCATCTTTGTATCCTCCCAAATGCCTGTTGGGCTCCTAGAAGGCACTCACTCAATGAACAGAACCAAGAATTAATATAGGAAGTTACTCTTTTGCTTGGGCAGTTCTTGACCTGTAAATCCTTACTCAGCCTACATTGATGAGCCTGAACTTGTCATAGTGCAGATGAAAGCTCCGGGATGGAAGGTCTTCTGTTCAAAGCAAAGGTTATAGTAGGCCTTAGGGGTATTTTGTTGAGTTTTGTGCATAGTTAAGGAGTCAAATAATGTTTTGATTTGTTTCTCAATTAGAAATGGCACACTAAGAATTTCATGGAAAAGAAGCATTTCATCTTCAAAGGAAGTTGTGAGGAATACAGAAACACCTGACCCTTCTGCCTTCCAAATTCAAGTGTGAGCCTTAAGTGAATTCTTCATCCAGTCTGGAGTTTAACATCTGAAAAGCTGGCTATAAGGGTGGGAGGGAGTGATGACTGGGGCAGAGCCTGGTGGCATCTGTCTCTTTAAGAAACAGAAATGAAACCTAATTAGCATAGACTGGCTGCAATTAACATATAAGTCCCAGTTCTGGGAGTTGGAGGAAGGGAAAAGGATAGAGCTAAAACTTAATGGGGTTTTGTTAGGCAAAATTAGCTTCCACAGAACAGCCATAAAAATATCTAAATTATGAGAGCCTCTTGCCATTTGCCATTAACACGAGGGGACATGCTAATATTTAGTGGCGCCATGTCCTGGAAATTAACTGCAGTGAAGGAAGCCCCAGGGGCATCCCCGTGAGCAATAAGGGCATGTCCACTGTCTCAACTGTTACCGAACTGCTTGACTAAATGTTTTACAGAAATTTAGACTCTACAAATCACACATGTCTCAGCCAGTCTTTTTGGCAATGGTTCCAGAACTGTGGGGTGACACCTCCATGGGTGATATATGGAAAGCTGAAGTCTCTTTGTACAGTCTTGGAATTTGGGCACTATTTTCCTCAAAAGAAGACATTCCTAAGGCTGATTTGTGTACATTTGAAGATGCCTCCAATTCTTTCTTTCTCTATCCTTTCACCCTCAAGAAGATCAGCCCTTTGCTTTTTGCATAGCACCAACTAACTGGTGTGAGTTTCACTGTAGAGTCTTCCCTTTTATTTCTTGCCTTCCTTTGAGGGAAAGGGCTAAACCATGATCCTCTATTTTCTGCTCCTAAAAGTCACCAACCATCACCTAAACATATGAAGAATTTTTTTTCGTGGTCTTCAGTCTTCTTGGCCCCCATTTCATTAGACATGGTTGACCAGTCTCCCCTGCTTTGATTTCCATACCACATTTTTCTGGGGTTCTTTCATTCTGCCCTTTTCCTTTAGTAGGCCCCCTCTTTCCTTTCACAGCTACAGGCATTGCCCATGATTCTGGGCCTCTGCCCTAGGGTCTTCTCTTGCTATTCTCTTTGAAGATGAATTACTCATTATTTGCTTGTGTTCACCCTCACTTATAGATAGATGTCACTCAAATCTGAAACCAAGTCCTGAATATTAGTCCTGTGGTTTGAACTTCCAGCAGGACATGTACATTTGGAGTGCCTACTTCCACTTCCAATTCAGCTTGCTCACACCCCAGTCCATTATCCTCTCCTATTTTATGGAGGTTCTCATTATTTCCTCCCAACCCCTCACCTGCCCCTTTACAGCTCTGGAGAATATATCCTATATACTTATCATCCTCATCCTCCCCCACAGCTGATTAGATCAGGATCCATGAACACCTAACCCAGGAGCTCCTCTATTGGGTGGCCTACAGCCTATCCTCCCTCTCAAGGATTTGAGCTCAGTAGAGAACAAGAACATCCTGGAATGGTATGGTGGCGTTAATATCCATAAAATCTTGCTACTGAGGTCTCTAAGCTAATCCACTTTCTTGTCCTTTCTAAGGCATGGGGTGGCCAACTTTCCCTTCCAATCTGCAGGATACTCTGATTCCTCCAATAAATTACAATTTTAAGTGAGTTCTAATAATTTTTGTGCAGCCATGGAATTTGTGACTGAATCACACTCGATTTGCTTGCCCTTCCCAGCTTTCCTTTCAATATCTTTGACACCATTGTTCTCCCAGGAGTCAAAATGATAAACTTTGGGGGCATCTTGGAAGCCATCCTTTCCTATCCTATAGTTTATCTGTCCTAATGTCTTGCTATTCCTCCCTCTGAAATATCACTGAGCTTTTAGATTTTCCCTTATCCAAACCATGACCACCTTCAAGCTGGGCTCCTCCACTCTAAGTTTACCCTACAATCTATCATTCAATTTTTCTTAAAATACTGATCTTATCAAAATATCTCTTTGCCAAAGAACCTCTGAGGACTCTTGATTGTCTTTCGCTCCTCCTGATGCTTAGAACATTCATTTATCTTGACCATCCAAATTATTTCAGTCCCGTTCATATCAATTTATCCTACATACAAACTTAGCTGTTACCCAATGTATCAGCTTTAGTTACATAACAAAATATTCCAAAATTTAGTGATTTAAAACACTACCTATATCATTTAGCTCTCGATTCTTTTGGTTGGCTGAGTATGGTTTCTGGTCTGAAATGGTTTTGCTGGCCTCTGCTGTGCTTGCTCATACATCTGTGGTCAGCTGGTGGGTTGGATGATCTAGAATGATCTCCCTCATATGTTTGGTGGTTGACCAGCTGTTGCCTAGGGTACTTTGGTTCTCCTGCATGTAGCCTCCCCAATAGATTAGTTCAGGTTTATCCACATGGTGGTCTCATGGTTCCAAGTGCAGTAAAAGTAAAGCCTTTTCAAACCTCTGCCTATATTTCATTTGTTAATATCCTTTTGACTAAGACCAGTCATGTAAACAACCCAAATTCAAGGAGTAGGGAAATAGGCCCCATCTCTTGATGGGAGGAGCTGCAATGTCACATTGCAAGGAAGCGAATGCAGAGAAGTGAATAATTTATAAGCACTTTTATAATCTACCACACTTAGCATGAACTGGGAGTTGGTCTCATTAATATTTCTCTTCTTGTCCATTCTGTCATGGGAATATCCTACCTCCCTGATCTTTTCCCTTCATTCAAATTCTTCTTCCCAAGTGCTAGGGACAACTTGCCTCCTCTTTGAACTCTGCTCTAAGGATTCCCAAATAACCAGCTCTCTGTCATTTCTGATCTCTGCCCCTCCCTTACTTCTTGCCGTTTTCTGATCATTTTTTAAACTCAACAGTTGTCTTCTGAATTGGAATACAAACTACACAAGGAATACTTTTCATATCTTTATTTATGGAATATATATATTTATACTCTTCACATATCTGTACTTTCATGTCTAGTACAGTGTTTAGTATTTGGGAGGTGCTAAATAATACTTGTTGGTTACTTGCTATCAAAAAATATCTTAGAATTTTCCTAAAAGCCATTTTCTTTTACATTAATTTAACTTACAATAATAAGTATATATCCTCAGCACTCCAAAAAACGTGGTAGGGAAAGCTCAGATGGTGTAATGATTTCAGCTTTCTGGCTAAGTGAGAGTCACAACTCTCACCAAAATGCTTCTCCTACTCTTGGACTTGGTGAAATCTTGTGGGCTTCCTTAGACAGTTTTTTTTTTCAATTCCCCTGGCCACACAACCACTGTCAAAGGTCCTTAGCTGTCACTCTGTAAATTCAGCACAATATTCCATGGCTGGCAATCAGCCCCTTTCTCAATCATGGCATTCCTTTTGAGAAAATTCCATGAAAAATTACCAGTCTTCAAGGCCGCAACAATTTGGAGGACTACAATTTAGAAATACCCTTTTCCTACTGGCTGAATTTTCCCTGGCCTCCTGCTCAGCTAGTTAGGGCTTCCTCCTCTCTGCTGCCAGGGACCCTCCTCTACTAACAAGTTGGCATAGAACCTGCCTCATGAAGGTCTCTCCTCCAGTGAGGCCTTTCAGTGCTTAGATCCTCTTTGCCTTCCCAGATTTATTTATCCAGGGCTCTGCTTTCACAATTTGTTTGATGCCGGACTATGTTTGTCTCTTGGGTTACATGTCAGGCCTACTCTCAGGAATATCTTCTGAAACTTGATAGGTGTCCCTTTTCTCATTTCCCTTTCTGAGAATTTGAAAAGGGACCCAGAAAGCCCTAGTCATATTTAGCTACTGATTTTGTTCATACTACTCTAAAAAATTAAAACAGTCACTAAACACCAAAACGAGGCTTAACTTCTAGACTGTTGGGATGATGTAGAGTTATGGAGCAAATCCAAGAATTCTCTGGTGTTTCTGATCCTAGGTTTTTACACTGAGGGCTTTTTCTGATGATACAAGAAATTATGTGCCTCTGGAAAGATAGAGAAGAGTGGATAAGGAAAGTCTCTCTCTCTCTCTCTCTCTCTCTCTCTCTCTCTCTCTCTCTCTCTCTCTGTGTGTGTGTGTGCGCGCGCGCGTGCGCACGCGTGCATGCACATATGTAAAGAAGAACAGCAGATTTCTCAGTCTAGAAAATTTTTCTGCTGTGGGAGAAGATTTGCATGCCCTTCTGTGTCACAGAGATTCAGTATGTTTGAAGCACGTCGTTGGGGTGCCTGCGTCTCAAATCACTGGCTCTGTGCAGCCTTGATGAGGTGCCCAATTTACATATTCTCAATTTAATCTAAAGTAGGTACTAATTGATTACTGCTGAATGTCTGCACGCTCTGATTATCTGTTCAGATCCTGAGGGGGGGAGGGGGAATAGCAAGGGATCTTTCTTCTATAAGTAGGATTTTGTTTTCTCTTATCCAAGAAGCACTTACTGGCTAGGCCTGGAAGCCCAGCAAACTGCCACCCTGCCCTTGGCCTTTCCCTACTTTCATCCCTAATTTCTGAAAATAAATACCACCAGCTCTAGCTCCAGCACTGGTTCTTTTAATGCTATAGAATGGACTCCTCTCTATTCAGTTATTCAGCATTTATCAAGCAAATATTTTGGAAATGTCTCCCAAGTATATGTTTTTGTCATCTCCATAAAGACAGGATTCCATTGGGCTTGACAGTATGGACTCTGCAGCCAGATTGCTGGGTTTAACCCAGTCTTTGCCACTTACTTGCTGTGTGACTTTGGGTAAGTTGCTGAACTTCTCGGTGCCTTGATTATCTGCCTGTAAAGTGGGATTAATATCAGTGTCCACCTCATAGGGGCGTTGTGAAGATTAAATGAGTTTGTACATGTAAAGCACACAGCATACCATCAATCCACTATATAGTGCTGTTTCTCCACAGCTCTATGGAGGGTTTCCTGGGGAAATCAGGCCAGGATCTTGATTAAATTCCATTGGGGAATTTTAGGGTCTTCATCGGTCCTTGCCTTACCTGTCCTGCATCATCTCAGGTATCAACCAAGACAGGGAGCAGGTGTAAGAAAGTGTAGATCTTGCTACAGTATGGAATTGTTAGCCAAGAGCCTTCTGAAAAGCCTTTTCCTGTCAATCCAGGGTAAGGTGTAGGAAGGAAGAAAGGGAGGCTAAAGGTGGTGGGTCAGTGAACATTCACTGGACGCCTCCTATATGCCAGGCTCCATGTTGGTACCAGTGACACAGACATGAAAGCTATGGCCTCGTCTCTAAAGGAGTTCACTGCTGATTGGCACTACTCCAACCACTATAGTTTCCCCTTATCTGTGGGGGATACATTCCAAGATCCCCAATGGATGCCTGAAACTGCAGATAGTACCAAAACCTATATACGCTATGTTTTTTCCTATACACACACACACACACACACACACACACACACACACACACACACACACACTTTATGGCTTCTCATGAGCATATCCGAACTGTCAGCATTGCTATTCTTGCACTCCAGGGCCATTATTAAGTACAGTAAGAGTTACTTGAACATAAGCACTGTGATGCCATGGCAGTTGATCTGATAACCTAGATGGCTACTAAATGACTAATGGAGGAGGAGCATATACAGCGTAGATACGCTGGACAAAGGGATAATTCACGTCCTGAGGGGACGAAGCGGGACAGTGCGAGATATCATCATGCTACTCAGAATGGCGCGAAATTTGAAAGTTATGAATTGTTTATTTCTGGAATTTTCCATTCAACATTTTCAAACTGTAGTTGACTGAAACCAAGGAAAGTGGAACCACAGATAAGAGGGCCTACTGTAGCACAGCACATTTCATCTGTTATTGCTCCTCAGGCATTTAATTTATGTTTTATTCTCATAGATGAATTGCTGGTCTGCTTTTTTTCCCTTTCTATTGATGTGTAACATACACACAGAAGTGTATGAGTTGTAAGTTCACACAGCTCAATGAGTCCTCACAGAGGGGACACACTGGGCAAGCTGTACCCAGGTCAAGAACAGGTCATGTCTTGCCCAGAAGCCCCTTATCCTCTTTGCTTTCCCTTCCAGTCACTACCATCCCCCAATAGGTAACCGCCTTCCCAGCTGTGTGCTGGTCCCTGTTCAAGAGAAGCTCAAGGAGCAGGGCTGGGAGATGTAATAAGATCAGGCAAAATCAGAAATGTCTGGACCATTATGATACTGGTGCAGCCCCTGGTGTCTACGTGACTCCCCTTAAGACTGCTTTAACTACTTCAAGGGAAAGCCACCCTCAAATGCTTCACACCAGAGCCAGCGTCAGGCAGAGCAGGGCAGCCTTTCTGTTGGTCTGAACAGGACACAGGCCCCCATCCATAAATGTGTCCCTGGTCTGTCCAGTGAAGGGCCAGGATTTCCCACCCATAGCCCGCCTGGCTCCTGGGATCTCTTATGAAGACAGGCATATTAGCAGAAGAAGGCCCTCTGATCCCTTGGCAAGCTGACGATTAGCTAGGAAATAGCTTAGCAAGGATAGTGTAGTTAACGCTCAGAATTTCCTTCTCTCATTCAGAGAGTTCAGGGTCTTAAGAGAACGGGACACAGAGAGGTAGATTTTGCCAGGACCATATAGACTGTCACAGTGGGGAATTCTGATCAAGCAGGACGGTGTTGCCCTGAAAGAACTAAGGGAGAATAGCAGAGCAGTTACTCTAGTTATCTATTGCTGCATCACAACCCTCTCCAAACTTAGTGAAATGAAACCACAACCATTTCATGTGTTCAGGAAGGCTGTGGGTCAGAAATTCAGACAGGGCACAGCAGGGGTGGCTTATCTCTGCCTCAGCTGTGAAGACTTGAACGGTGGGAAGCGGGTATCATCTGGAAGCTTTTTCGCTGTATCTCTGACACCTGGGCTAGGATGATGTTGGGCTCAGCTGGGACTGTCAATGGGTGGCCCACATGTGGCCTCTCCACGTGTCCTGGGCTTTTCACAGCAGAGAAGCTGAGTTTCGAGATGGCACATCCCCAAAGAGTGTCCAGAGAGCAAAGGTCCCAAGGGCCCCAGGGGAAGCTGCGTGGCTCTTTCTGACCTAGCTCAAAAGTCACACAGCATCATTTCCGCCATACTCTACTGGTTACTAGTGAGTCACTAAGGCTGGCCCACCTTCAAGGGGAGGGGAATTTGACCCCACATCCTGATGATGGAGTGTCAGGTCCCACTGTTGAATTGCTTGTGGGATGGGAGCTTTTGTTGCAGCCATCTTTGGCAAAAAACGCCTGCCACTATCGTTAACAGCTAGGACTCCGGATACGCGACTGGCTTCATTTCCTGGCTCTGACACACATTAGCTGTATAACCTCAGGCAAGTTTCTTAACCACTCTGTGCCTCAGCTTCCAAATGAGTGAAACTGGAATAATAATGATTTTGTCTGGTGGCGTTATTGTGAACATTCAACAATGTGACCCGTGCATAGTGTTAGCAGAATGCCTCACACAGTGTAAGTGCTCATAAATGTCACCTTTAACTAGCACCTAAGGAGGTTATTGCACAAGACCAGGCTCACCTATGCCACCTTTCCTTAGACCCATCCTAGGCGAGAAGGCGAGCCATGAAATTCCCATACCAGGCTGCCCAGGACCCACTAGCAGTTAATAGGGACGACAGAGCCTAAGCACTAGTGTACAGCATCTGACAGTTTACAAAGCACTTCCGTATTTATCTTTCATTTAACCTCCCAGACAACCCCACGGGGCATCCAGGACTCCCATTTTACAGATGAGGCTTCTCAAGATGTAACTTACCCAAAGTCACAGAGCTACTAAATCACAGAGCGAGGCCACATCCCAGAGCTCCCCTCTAAGGCCTTGACGCTTATCTTCTCTAATGATCTCAAGGGCATTGCTAAGTTATCAAAGGAAAAATACAATTTAATTAGAATTTAATTAATTTGAAAAGTGCCCTGAAGTCCTACTAGAAGTGGGGGGAAAGGAAGGAGGTCAAATTTTTAATAGCCATAAAATGTCATAGCCAGGGCGGGAAGGTGACTGTCACGCACAAGAGAGGACCTAAGGTTATCACTTTCTTCCAAAGAGATCAAAGGCATTCCTGAAAATGCCCCATAACGGTTTTCAAATTTCACAGCTAATCATTCAGCCAAACGGTACCTTTTGCTCTGAGAACTCCAAATTCCCTCATCATTCCTCACTCCTCAAAACCAAGAAATTAGCGGTGCCCTCTTCCTTCTGTTTTCCTTTAGATTTCAGCCCACCCGTATCAACATCAAAATGCACAAATGCTCGGAAAGCATTGTAAACCCTGCCTTTTTGGTGTCTTTCACTTATGTGACAGGAGGAAGGATGGCGCATTCATCCACTTTTGGAAACAAACCAAAACACCCATAAATATTCAAGCTTATAGTATTGACTTAAAGCTCAGTTAGAGCCCAGGCTGCAGTCAGCTCCTGATTATCCATGTGTGACTTATCCACAGCTAATTTTAAAACTCAAAATTACTTCCTTCGAACTTGCAGAACACCCTCGCCCCCTCTGCAGGCATCAGCTTGGGGGTGCAATGAGATGAAGTGGAATTGTGCCAAGCTGAGGGTCTGACGACCCCGCTTCTGCTCTTGACACAACTCCTGATTAGCTGTGTGACCTTGAGCACATGTCTTTACCTCCTGGGACCTCCCAGGTTTTTCAGCTGTAAAATGAGGAAGCTTGGCTTTATGCTTAAGATCTTTTCTCATTCTAAAATTCCATGAGGTAGCAAAGTAATCAAAAGAAATGGGAAGATAAGTTTGCTGCAAAGATATACAATACCATGGAAATCAGTAGTCCAAAGGACCCATTTTCCAGAAGAGGTAGTGTGTGGCTTCAGAGCTGGTGAGTGGCAGAGCCTAGCACTCTAGAATCCAATGGTTATTTCATGAATTCCAAGGCCAGACACGCAAGTTTTTTGTATTTCTCAAATTATGATTCTCCTCAATGAGCACAGATTGTCAAAGACTTGGCTCTGTCTGAACATGGGGAAGGCTATTTTGAATTTTTTTTTCAGAACCTTGACCTTCCTTTCTGATGGAGCCAAGGTGAGGACCCAGAGATGTGTGTCTGTGGGAGTCAATGCCACTGCCCATTGCCTCACCCCAATAAGGCCCAATGGGGGAATCAGCAGGAAAGCTACTGGGTCCTTGTCATTTCCCTCCTCTCCAGCCTAACACTCCCCCTCCCTCCCCACCCCTCCCCCACTCCTATGGATCAGAAAAGATCCTTCGTGTCTTTCAAGGGAAAAATGTCTGGTGTCTTCTTACTCCCAACTCAAATTAAATTCGCCCGACCAGGCTCTCCTTATAGGAGGAAGGTGAAGCCATGGAGTGATGGCGGGAAAGGACTTTAAAGCAGGGATAAGAGTAAATGTGGCGAGAGTCCACCACCATGCCCTTTGACCAAACATCTCTAGTGCATGTTCTGTGTCCAGCACCCAGTAACAAAGAATAAACACCCATCCTGCTCCCAAGGAGATCATGGGTTCAGAATACAATAGAGTGAGACATATGCGAACATGGTTTTCATAACATATTGTAGATGCTATGAAAGAAAGATGTAAAAGACCCAATGGTGGCAAGGATGGGAGAGGACATAGAGGAAGAAGTGTTCCGTTTCATCCAGGGCAAAAGGTTGTCATATAGGTAAGTTGTCAATTAAAATATGTCACCCATTATTTCTCTTTGTCTAAAGGTATTAGAACACCATTTTGGGGTCATCCAGATTTAGAACTTGAAGAAACACTGCCTGAAGGAGGTGCTTATAGGTCCTTGAGCCAAAGTGCATTATGTCAGCAACATTTTAAGTGGTTGTTAGTTCTCCAGTAGAATAGCAGTGTTGGCTCTGATGGCACAGTTTCATCAAGGGTTAAGTAATACTGGGGGCCTGGCCTGAAAACCCAAGGACTCCTTGTACCATTTTTACGGAACAAGACATTCTATGTTCTAAGCAACTTATAAACAGTCTTTAGAACACAGAGCATTCTTTAGCTGCATGCCACCTGTGTTATGCAGAAGGAGACCATCGCTTACCTGAACAATACATGGTGTGAAACTGAGAAACCACAATACAGTTGACATTGGATGCTTCGAGAGCTGAACAAGTGCTTCCCTGTTTGGGACCCACACTTGTCTCCAGATAGCTGCAGTTTGCTTGGGATGAACAACAGATGAAAGAACATACTTGGTGGAAATTCTATCATCCAGGAGGAATGTGAGAAGGAAGGCTCCCCCTAGCCTGTTTGTTTATACTCCCTCTGGTGGCTAATGCAGATCTCTGTGTTCTGTCCTTCTGGGGTGTGTAGCAACCATGTCCTATCTGATTCAAAAAGCCCAGAACATTGGCATCTTGTCCATATCCACATGAATAAACATATGTAAATTCAGCATGTCTTTGGGTTTGGGTTTTAACTAGCTATTGGTTTTGGTGTTTGGAAAATCATGATTTAAATTACTGTATCTTATTCTTTTTGTGCCTAGCACACAGTTTGTACCATACAACCTTATAAAAATTCATAGAATCATAAACTTCAAGATCCTGTTCTAGTTAGGCTCTTTTGAGTTTCAAGAAGCAACAATAGAGTAAGGTTCCCTCAAGATAACCTGAATAGGATAAGGATACTTGTGAGTAGGAAGCGCTATATGGCTAGGCCTTGGGAAGTGCAGGGAGTTGACAGAAGCCTCCAAAACCAGTGAATATATAACCTGTAGGAACAAGAAGTTGTGGGCTCAACGGACTCCCATCTCATTTCCATTCTCCTTTCTTCATAAACATTCTTGTCATCATCTAATCCCTACCTTCACACCTTCTGCTTGCCTGCATTTCCTTCTCCCTCATAATGTTGACTTGCATGGGGGCCATCTTGTCCTACGTGACTTCTCTCTGCATAGCGACCCTTCAGCTTTAGCCCCCCCTTACAAATGGATCCCTTCTCTCTTTAAATCAACCAAAGACATGGCAACCACCATAATCAAAATATGTAGTACTCACCTGAAAGAAAACTTTGAACTTCTGTAGTTCATCATATGGGAAAATATATACCCCCAAGAGCTAATGAGACTTTATATCTAAGGTTATAGGCATAACCAAGGAGTGATGGTGGTAGGATGAGACCCCAGTTCTTTTACAGCCTACTGAAACCATCTTTACACTAACCTATGTCATCTCCTATGCTCTTTTTTTTGTGGTAAGAATGTTCCCATACATGGGTGCCTTCTTACTCACCTGTTGTGCTTGCAAATTGGGAACAGATGGTCTTCGCTTTTCTACCTCCTTCCTTCTCCTCAACTTCTGCTTAGGTATAATATAGGACCCATACCAGTGACAAAATGCGGCTTAAGAGAAAGGTGTTTAAAATTAGCTCCCTTTAATAGTACTTGTTTCTATTAGAATTCATGGCTGGTCTATGTGACAATGATTTCAAAGACACTAAGTTCAAACTAAGATTGACAGTGAAGTGTCTTGATTGTGAATTAAGATTCATTCAGAAAAGGGACACTATACAGTAAACTTCAAATGAGAAAACTTGATAAATAAAACAAATTTTGAGTTGGTGAGGCCAACTAGAATATAGGTAAGCTGTCAGTTGAAATATTTCACCCTTTGTTTCTCTTTGGCTAAAGATATTAGAACCCCATTTTGGGGTCATCCAGATTTAGAACTTGAAGTAGACACTTTCAATAGACTGGGCTTGAATTTAGATTTAAACATCTATAGTACTTGTGGTTTTTCCAAGACTCCCTTACTATAAAAGAAACTCTAAGAAAATCCTGATGTAACAATCACATTGAAAAATATGCTCATATTGGTAGAATGCTGCAATTAATGCAATGAGATTTTTAAACAGGAGAATGAAGACACCATCATATTCACTCTTGGGTTTAGCAGTTTAACATGACTAAATGAACCATCCATAGAGTCATTTGCTCATTCATTAAATATTTATTGAATGGCTTCTATAAGATAAGCACTATGCTGGGAATATAAGGATGAGATGTTGTTGCCTACAAGAAACTTACAGTCTAGTGAGGAATACAGACAAATAAAAAGAGTTATGACACCAGATCTGAAGCATGGACATATCAATCACAAAGGGTTGTCTGGCTGTCCTGTGGTATGACTGACTTGGCTGTAATCCCATCAACCCTCTGATAACACTGTCCAGATGTCATTACCTCATTAGCAGATGACCCTCATGACGTATGTGAATTTCCCTTGCATGAACATTTCAGTAATTATGTTACTTTCTGTTAAGCCTCATCTCTTGAGACCTGCAAAAAATCATGGGCAAGAAAGGTGTTATTTTCTGAAACCTGAGGTAATTCCCAGAGCAGATACCCCAAGGAGAGCAAGTCCTCAGATGGGAATCCAGAACTCTGGGAAGAGCTTCAGGCAGATGGGAGTTCGGCCTTTCCCTTAGCTTATGCTTGAAAGCATTCAGTTATCTGAGGTAGGATGCTAAGGAATGGGATTTAGAAGTCATAAAAGGCAAAAAATCCAAGAAAGATTTCTTCATCTTCCTGGATCCACTATGGATAGGACAAGTGAGGCTCAGAAGGCAGCATGTACTTTGCAGGCCAGATTGTGCAGCTTCGTGGTGCTCCATGCTTAAAGCCCCTTGACCAGCCTCCAGCCCAGTGCTCATCCAAGGCTGGTCAGGAAGCATCTGCAGCACATTCCTGGGGCACAGGGTAAGCGTGCAGATTCCTGGGCTCCACCTCAGATCCATGCCTCTGAATTAGAATGGAAATGGGCATTTTAATAAGCCCCTTAAATTTGAAATCCCCAGATCTTGTTGTCAGTGAGGTCTTTTGTGAAGGTTTAAGCATTGATTTAGTATGGTCCAACTGCTTCTGTTCACCAAGAAATTGTCTCTCAATATCACACTTGGAGATGCTAGATTTTATTATCACTTAGACTTGTATTTTATCTTATCACCTGGACTCTGGAATTCTCTTACAACATCTCCTTCCTCAAAATGTCCCTGTATACACTTAGTCTAGATCAGGGTTTGACAAAATTTTTTTGTAAAGGGCAAGATTGTAAATATTTTATACATTCTGGGTTATACAGTCTCTGTCACAACTACTCAGCTCTTCAACTGTAGTGCAAAAGCAGCCATAGACAATACTTAAATGAAGGGCAGAGTTGTGTTCCAGTAAAACTTTATTTACAAAATCTGGGTGCTGGTAGGGTTTGGCCCATGGGTCATAGTCTGCTGACTCCTAGTCTAAGCCATTAAACAATTAAATATTTACTCCTTATAACACCTCCTTATATTGAAATGCTCTGCTTTGTATTAGTTTCAAGGAATGGAAATCTACTTGAGTTATCTCAGTAGTTCTCAAACTTAAATGCGTGTCAGAATCCCCCGGAGAGTTTGTTGAAACACAAGTTGCTACCCCTAACTCCAGAATTTCTGACTCAATAGTTCTGGAATCAGGACCAAAAATTCACATTTTTAACAAGTTAACAGATGATTCTGGACCAAGGATCACACTTTAAAAATCACTGTCTTAAGTAAAGGGGAAGAGGTTATAGAAAGGATTTGTGTGGGAATTAGGAGTCTCTGCCATGAGGCCAAAAACACAGGATGAGCTCCCTAGAGGTCCTCCCTGAGACTGGATGGATCCCTACCACTCTGGGAATTAGGTAATCATAAAAGCTAGTCATTTTTACCATCACGGGGCTCTCTCTCTTCTAGGTTTTTGCTTCCATTAGTCATTATCCAAAACTCGAATATGACCAATCTGCTCCCGTCAAGAAGAACCTTTATTTTTATTCATGTTCTTAGATAAACTTCAAACTTCTTAACCTGGCTCACAAGGCCTTTATGACCTTCTTACCCCATCCGCTCCTCTATACTCATTCCTGCCATCCTTTTTTGGTCCACAATAGGGACTCTGGTTTTTTGCCTCCCCCACACTCTTCATACTATAATGTATTCCTTTGCAAACAGGCACATGCCCTGTTGGCTATGAGCTTTATGAGAACTGAAACTGTGTTTTTCTTGTTTTGTCTCCAGTGTCTGGTACAGTTGATGTTCAGTAAATATTACACAAGTGAATAAATGAATGGTTTCTTCTTCAGGTTTTCTACCAGATATAAGAGAAGAGGTGAACTCAAGGGGCACAGTGAAGGTAAAAGCCTTTAGGGGGCTGATGGCCCAGGAATCTTCATGGTAACAAAACTTAAAAGTGAATGGAAACCACAATGAGAGATCATGTCACATTCACTAGAATGACCCTAATGAAAAAGATAAGAACACGTGTTGACAAGGATGTAGAGAAATTGGTACCCACCTACATTGCTGGTATATAGTCACTTTGAAAAAACTACGTAGTCATTTTGAAAAACAGTTTGAAATTTCCTCAAAAATGTAAACATAGAGTTAACACATGACCCAATCATTCCACTCCTAGGTATATACTCAAGAGACATGAAAACATGTTCACAGAAAAACTTGTGCACAAATGTTCATAACACCACTATTCATAAGAGCCAAAACATGGAAACAACCCAAGTGTTTATCAACTGATAAATGGATAAACAAAATCTGGTCTATCCACACAATGGGATATTATTCAGCCACACACAAAAATAAAGTACTGATACCTGCTACAACATGTACGAATGTTAAAAAACATTATGCTAAGTGAAAGAAACCAGTCACAAAAGGCCACATATTGTATGATTCCACTTATATGAAATGTCCAAACTGGTCAAGTTTATAGAGACAGAAAGATTGGTGGTTGCCAGAGTTGAAGAGAGGAGATGATTGAGAGAGACTGCTAATAACAACGGAACTTCTTCTGGAGTGATAAAAACATTCTAATAGTACATAAGAATGGTAGTTGCACAACTGTAAATATATGATGATATGTAAATTATATCTCAATAAAACTAAAAAAAAAAGTAGAGGGGAAACTGCTCAGATTGGACCCAGAAAAAAGAATTGGCTCAACTCCCATATCTACAGTGTTACCCTTTGACAACAAAGTGCAGCATTGGAACAGCTTGCCTAACAATAGAAGTCACACTGTATTTATTTATATCCCCACACAGCTTGGAACATAGTGAGTTATAATGAAAAGTTTTTGATTTTTTTATTTGATAAGAGAAATTCCTAATTTTCCATAAAAAATTCAGTACCTTAAGTATCTAGCACAATTTCATACATTCCATAACTCAGCCTATTCTTATTGATGAAAATGATGAATTCTCCCAAAATGCCAAAATTGTTTTTGTTGAAAAACAAAGCAAAGCATAGGCTAAGTTCATTTAGGTATAAGTTCTTTCATCCATTGAAAGAGGCTTGCATTGTTTACAGATCTGCATCAGCTTTGTACACAAAGAGCTTTTATACCAAGGCCTACTGTTATTGTCTTCTTCCTTAATTCAGTTTATTTTTAATTACAATTGACATACAATATATTAGTTTCAGGTGTGAAACATAGTGATTAGAAATTTATATACTTTATGAAGTGATTACCATAATAGTGTAGCATCCATCTAGCACCACACAGTTATTACAATATTGACTATATTCCCTATGCTGTACTTCACATCCCCATGACTGATTTCATAACTGGAAGTTTGTACTTCTTAATCCTCTTTACCTTTTTTGCCCATCCACCCCCATCTGGCAACCATCAGTTTGTTCTCTATATTTATGAGTTTGTTTCTGTTGTGCTTCGTTTGTTCACTTATTTTGTTTTCTTAGATTCTACATATAAGTGAGATCTATGGTATATGTCTTTCTCTGTCTCATTTAGTTCACTTAGCATAGTACCCTCTAGGTCCATCCATGTTATCACAAATGGCAAGATTTCATCCTTTTTTATGGCTGAGTAATGTTCCATTGTGTGTGTGTGTGTGTGTGTGTGTGTGTGTGTGTGTGTGTATTACATATTCTTTATCCATTTGTCAACCAATGGACACCTAGGTTGCTTCACATCTTGGATATCGTAAATAACGCTGCAATGAACATAAGGGTGCATATATCTTTTTAAATTAGGGGTTTTGATTTCTTTAGATAAATACCCAGAAGTGGAATTATTGGGTCATATGGTAGTGGCTGCACCAGTTTACAATCTCACCAACAGTGCATGTAGGTTTCTTTTTCTCTATATTATCACCAACACTTATTCTTTGTTGTCTTTTTGATAATAGCCATTCTGATAGGTATGAGGTGGTATCTCACTGTGGTTTTGATTTGTATTTCCCTGATGATTAGATGTGTGATGTTGAGCATCTTTGCATATGTCTGCTGGTCATTTGTATGTCTTATTTGAAGAAATGTCTATTCAGGTCCTCTGTCCTTTTTTCAGTTGAATATTTTTTATGTTGAGTTGTATGTGTTCTTTATGTATTTTGGATACTAACTTCTTATTGGATATATCATTTGAAAGTATCTTCTCCCATTCAGTAGGTTGCCTTTTTGTTTTGTCGATGGTTTCCTTTATGATACAAAAGCTTTTTAGTTTGATATAGTTCCATTTGTTTGTTTTTTTCATTTATTTTCTTTGCCCTAAGAGACATATACAAACAACGTTGTTAAGACCGATGTCAACGTGTTACTACCTATATTTTCTTCTAGAAGTTTTATGGTATCAGGACTTACATTTAAATCTTCAATCCACTTTGAGTTTATTTTTGTATATAATGTAAGAAATTGATCTGGTTTCATTTTTTTCTTTTTTTGCATGTATCTGTTCAGTTTTCCCAACATCACTTATAGAACAGACTGTCTTTACCCCATTGTATATTCTTGCCTCCTTTGTCATAGATTAATTGACCATATAAGTGTAGATTTATTTCTGGGCTCTCTATTATGGTCCACTGATCTGTGTGTTTGTTTTTGTGCCAGTACCATACTGTTTTGATTACTATAGCTTTGTAGTATAGTTTGAAATCAGGTAGTGTGATACCTCCAACTTTGCTCTTAGTTCTCAAGATTGCTTTGATTAGTTGGGGACTTTTGTGGTTCCATATAAATTTTAGGATTATTTGTTCTAGTTCTGTGAAAAATGTCATTGGTATTTTGGTAAGGATTGCATTGAATCTGTAGATTGATTTGGATAATATGGACATTTTAATGATACTAATTATTCCAAGTCATGAGTACAGTATATTTGTCTTCTTTAATTTCTTTCACCCATGTTTTATAGTTTTTGGAGTACTGGTCTTTTACCTCCTGGGTTAAATTTATTACTGGGTACTTTATTCTATTTGATGCAATTATAAATGGGGTTGTTTTCTTAATATGTTTTTCCTTTAGTTCATTATTAGTGTATAAAATGCAACAGATGTCTGAATATTAATTTGGTATCCTGAAACTTTACTGAATTTATTTGTTAGTTTTAATAGTGTTTTTTTGTGGAATCTTTAGGGTTTTCTATAGGCAGTATCATGTCATCAGCAAATAGTGACAGTTTTACTTCTTCCTTTTCAATTTGGGACGCCTTTTATTTCTTTTTCTTGTCTGATTTGTGTGGCTAGGACTTCTAATACTATGTTGAATAAAAGTGGTGAGAGTGGGATAACCAGGAGAAGTGTTGCAGCCACTGCCACCACCCACCATCACCTCCTCAGTCATGCCAAAGCATGAGTTCTCTATAGACATGACATGTGAAAGCTGCTGTAATGTGGTAACTCAGGTCCTCAACAAGCTGGAAGGAGTTCAGTTTGAGATTGACCTGCCCACCAAGAAGGTTTGTATCAACTCTGAGCACAGCATGGGCACTCTGCTGGAGACCCTGAGGAAAACAAGGAAGACTGTTACATACCTTAGCCCCAACTAGTGAGGGCCTGGGGCCCTGGCCTGAAGGATGGATCAAAGCAGGCAGGACACCCATCCTGTCCTGCTTTCCGAACAGATCTGGAACCTGGCAATCTTGTTTGACAATGGAAGCTCCTGCAGAGACATTCATTTCCCCTGCTTCTCCCTAGCTTCCCTGCAACAAAGTCGAGCTGCTTTTGTTGGGGGCAAAAAATGGTGAGAGTGGGTATTCTTGTCTTGTTCCTGATCTTAGAAGAAAAGCTTTTAGCCATTCACTGTTGAGTATGATGTTAGCTGTGGGTCTGTCATACATGGCCTTTATTATGTTGAGGTATGTTTCCTCTATCCCCACTTTGCTGAGTTTTTATAATAAATGGATGTTGAATCCTGTTAAATACTTTTCCTGCATCTATTAATGAGATAATATGATATTTAACCTTCATTTTTTTAATGCAGTATATCACTTTGATTGATTTACAAATATTGAACCAACCTTACATTCCTGGAATAAATCTCAGTTGATTGTGGTGCATGACCTTTTTAATGCATTGCTGAATTCTGTTTTTGTTAAGAATTTTTGGCATCTATGTTTATTAAGGAAATTGGCCTACAATAATCTTTTTTGGTACTGTCTTTTTCTGGTTTGGGTATCAGAGTAATATTGGCCACATAGAATGAGTTTGGGAGCTTTCCCTCCTCTTCAATTTTTTGGAATAGTTTGAGAAGAGTAAGTATCAATTCTTCTTTAAATGTTTGGTAGAATTCATCTGTGAAACTGTCTGGCCCTGGACTTTTGTTTCTTGGAAATTTTTGATTACTGATTCAATTTTGTTACTAGTAATTGGTCTGTTCAGATTTTCTGCTTCTTCCTGATTCAGTCTTGGAAGATTCCATGTTTCTAGGAATTTATCCATTTCTTCCAGGTTGTCCACTTTGTTGGTGTAAAACTGTTTGTAGTATTCTCTTATTATTCTTTTTATTTCTGTGGTATCAGTTGTCATTTCTCATCTTTCACTTCTGATTTCATTTATTTGGGTTCTCTCTCTCTCTCTCTCTCTCTCTCTCTCTCTCTCTNCTGATTTCATTTATTTGGGTTCTCTCTCTCTCTCTCTCTCTCTCTCTCTCTCTCTCTCTCTCTCTCTCTCTCTTTCTCTCTCCTCTCTCTCTCTCATGAGTCTGGTTAAGGTTTATCAATTTTATCTTTAAAAAAAACAGCTCTTAGTTTCATTGATCTTTTCATCTTTATTTCATTTATTTCTACTCTGATTTTTACTATTTCCTTCCTTCTACTCACTTTGGGCTTTATCTTCTTTTTCTATTGTAGCTCCTTTAGGTGTAAGGTTAGATTGTTTATTTGAGATTATTCTTGTTTGTTGAGGTAAGCTTGTATTTCTATGAATTTCCCTGTATTTTTACTGTGTCCCAAAGATTTGGGACTTGTTTTATTTTCATTTTCACTTATCTCAAGATATCTTTTAAATTCCTCCTTGATAACTTCATTTACCATTTAAACAGCATGTTGTTTAGCCTGCACATCTTTGTGTTTTTTCCAGTTTTCTTCTTATAATTGATATCTAGTTTTATACTGTTGTGATCAAAGAAGATATTGATGTAATTTTAATCTTCTTAAATTCATTGAGATTTGTTTTGTAGCCTAACATCTGGTCAATTCTGAAAATTTTCCCATGTGCACTTGAAAAGAATGTGTAGTCTGGTGTTTGGGAATTGAGCGTTCTGTGAATAGCTATTAAGTCCATCTGTTTTAATGTGCCATCTAGGGCCACAGTTTCCTTGTTGATTTTCTGTCTGGATGATATATCCATTGATGTAAATGGGGTGTTAAAGTCCCCTACAAGTATTATAATAGTGATGATCCTCCTTCTATGTCTCTTAATATTTGCTTTATGTATTTAGGTTCTCTTATGTTAGGTGCATTGATGTTTATAAGAACTATATCCTCTTGTTAGATTGATCCTTTTATAATTATTTTATGCCCCTCTGTTACAGCCTTTATTTTAAATTCTATTTTGTCTGATATAAGTATTGCTACTTCAGTTTTTTTTTCATTTGCATTTGTGTGAAATATATATTTCCACCCCTCCACTTTCAGTCTGTTTTTGTCTTTTGATCTGAAGTGTGTCTCTTGCAAGCAACATATATACAGTTTTTTTTCTTTATCTATTCAGCCACCACCCTATGTCTTTTGATTGCAACATTTAGTCCATTTACATTTAAAGTAGTTATGATTAAGTATGTAGTTGTTGCTATTTTATTAATTGTTTTCTGGTTGTTTTGTGGCCTTTCTCTGTTCCTTTCTTCTCTTGCTCTCTGCTCTTGTACATTGATGACTTTCTATAGCGGTTGTTTTGAATGCCTTTCTCTTTATTTTTTGTGTATCTATTATAGATGTTTAGTTTGTGGTTACCATGCGATTTAGACATACAATGTTTATGTATATAGGAACCTATTTTAAGTTGATGTCCACTTAAGTTTAAACACATTCTAAAAGCACTACATTTTTATTCACCACAAATACTTATGTTTTTATCATCATGTTTTACATATTTTGTATGTGTGTATACCTTAATTTATTACTGTGCTTACATATTATCTTACTATTGTCTTTTAACATTCATACTAGCTTTATAATTGGTTGATCCATTACTTTTACTAAGTGATTGCCTTTATCAGTGAGATTTTTCTTTTTTATATTCTCTTATTTTTAGTTTTGGCCTTTCCACTTAAGAAAGTCTCTTGAACATTTCTTGTAATTATGGTTTAGTAGTGATAAACTCATTCCACTTTGCTTGTCTGGGAAACTATCCTTCAATTCTGAATAATAACCTTGCTGGGTAGAGTATTCTTGGTTGTAGGTTTTGTTTTTGTTTTTGGTTTATCCTTCATCACCTTGAATACATCATGCTATTTCCTTCTAGCTCTGACTACTGCCATGTTTCTGTTGACGAATCAGTTGCTAGCTTTATAGGGGCTCCTTTGAATGTAACTAGATGTTTTTCACTTGGAACTTTTAAGATCCTCTGTTTATCTTTACCTTTTGGCATTTTATTTATAGTGTGTCTTTGTGTGGGCCTCTTTGAGTTCATCTTGTTTAGAATTCTTTGTGCTTCCTGGGCTTGTATGTCTATTTCCTTCCCCAGGCTAGGAAAGTTTTCAGTCATTATTTCATCAAATAGGTTTTCTATCCCTTTCTCTCTCTTTTCTCCTTCTGGGACCCCATGATGTGATTGTTGGTATGCTTGATATTGTCCCAGAAATCCCTTAAATTATACTCATTTCAAAAATTCTTTTTTCTATTTGCTGTTCCAATTGGGTGTTTTCCACTACCTTGTCTTACAGATCACTGATTCATTCTTCTGCATGATCTAATCTACTGTTGATTCCCTGTAGTGCATTTTTCATTTCAGTTATTGTATTCTTCATTTGTGCTTGGTTCTTTTTTATGTATTCTGTCTCTTTGTTGAAGTTCTAATTCAGTTCATCTATTCTTCTCCTAAGTTGTTTGAGTATCCTTATAATCATTGTTTTGAACTCTATCTGGTAGATTGCTTGTCTTCATTTTGTTTACTTTTTTTCTTGAGATTTGCCCTGTTCTTTCATTTGGAATAAATTTCTCTTTTTCCTCACTTTGCTTGACTCTTTTTATTTGTTTCTATGTGTTAGACATATGTGTCCCAATCCTGAAAGAGTGGCTGGCCATATACATAAAGTATCCTGTGGGTCCCTGTGGCTCAGTCCTCTGGTCACCAAAACCAGGTGCTCAGAGGTTTCTGCTGTGTGGGCTGCATGTGCCCTCCTATTTTAGTTGGCCTGAGGTTGCTGCTGGCATGTCAGTGGATGGGGTTGACCCTCAGACTCACTAGCTGTGAGTACTAGCTGTGATTACTGCAGATGAGCTGTTGTGCAGGGACTAACCAAATAAAGTAGGAGTCACTTTGGCAGGGCCCTGGTGCCATTCAAAGTTTCCTATCAGATGTATCAGTTGTGGAGCCTTTTGGAAGGGGTTCTTGTGTGGGCTGAGGCTGTCCAATGCTTGTGCTGGCCTTGGGACCATTTGGTGAGAAATATGAAGCAAAGTGAGATTAGTTACCACTTGTGCTGGACTTGAGGCCACTAAGTTGGAGCAAAGTTGTGAACTGAGGCTGGCCACAACTTTTTCCAGGCTTGGGGCTGCTTTGTAGAAGCTACAATGCAAGCCAATGCCAGCCACCACTTCTGTTGAGCTTGGGGTGTCTTGGTAGGAACAACAATGCAAGCTGAGGCCAGCTGCCACTTGTATCAAGCTTGAGGGAACTTTGAAAAAGCTGCAATGCAAGCCAAGGCTGGCTACCACTTGTACTGGGCTTGAGGGTGTTTGGGAAAGGTGACAGCACTGGCCAAGACCAGCTTCCACTTGTGTGGAGCTTGAAGGCCCTTGGGAGAGACTTCAGTTAGTGCCATTGCTTGTGTGGAGAGTCTGGAGCCTTTGGAAGAGGGTCTGGATGGTCAGTCAGATTGGGTGGTGCAGGGTCTCAATGAGATGCTGGGGTGAGGAGAATGTTGCTAGCCAAGTTAATGGAGAGTGACAGATTTTGTGCCTGCCTGTGCCAGGCCATCTAGGTGGGAGGAAAGCTCAACAAAGGAACAATTGTGCCCACTAGTGTTTCTGTCCCCTGAGAGAGTTCCCCTGATCCCTGCCCCTCCAGCCCTTGCTCTGAGATTAATTAATTTAATTTCTGCCGTATGCTCCAGGTGTTTCACAAGCCACTACCCTTGTGCTGGAGCTTGGAGCAAGTGAGTTTGTGCACAAACCCTTTAAGTACAGTGTCTTGGTCTCCTACTGCCCTTCTACTCTCTTGGACTTAATTCCTACTGATGTTCAAAAACAGATGTTATGGGACTCCTCTTCCCAACACAGATGTCCTGGGCTTGGGAGCCCAGTGTGGGACCTGGACTCCTTGCTCCTCGAGGGGGGGACCATCACAGCTAAGACATCCCTCACATTTACTAATCACCACACCATCGGCATGAGACCTGCATGAACCACATGTCTGTCCCTCCTATCTGTCTTGATGTGGCTTCTTCTTTATATTCTTAGTTATAGGAATTCTATTTATCCAGTCTTCAGGTAGATCTCAGTGATGGTTGTGCTATAACTTAGTTGTAATTTTGATGTGTTTGTAGGAGGAGGTGAGTTCAAGATTTACTACTCTGCCATCTGGATTCCCACCCTCGTTGTTTTCCTTCTTTATCATGCAACCTGTTCTGAATTCATGGTTTTGAGCGAACACAGTTTAGTGAATAAATGTAGACCAGCAAGCTTCCTTTATTTTTGTTAATGCTGTATGATGCTGAAATTCCCATTAACTGTTTCTACTACCAGCGATATTACAGACTAATTCCTATTACTTCTCTAAAGCAAATAAGGAATGGCTTGTTATGAAAAACATTTTGCAGAAATAACACAACCAATTCAGAAAAAAATAATACTGCCACGTAAGAATGCAAGCAGGAAAACATTCATATTTAGGAAGGATTAAAGGCTTAATGGAATGGAAAAGAAAAGATATAATAATGTCAGTCTAATATCTGCTTCTGAATTTGAAAAGTGATACTAGGGTAAAATAGTTAGAGATTGCTCATGTGGTTTTTATTTTTTTTTTAAGATTTTTTATTGGGGAACTGGGGGAAGGGGAACAGTGCTGGGGAAATGGGGGAAGGGGAACATACAAGTTACTGTCATTTTTGTTCTTCAATCTAGTTGTGGAGGATGTTGCTTCACTGGCCCAAGTTGGCACCGTCATTGCACTCTTCCCTGGTGAGGCAGATCAGTCACTGGCTTCTGGATGGCTGCTCACTGCGGCTGCTGGCCACTCACGCTGGCTGCTGGCTACATACGGTAGCCCATGGCAACCCACTGCAGCAGGGGCTGCAGCCTACACCGTCACCGGCGACTCATGGCAGCCCAGCTCCAGGTTGAGCTGTTGTTCAGCATCTTAGCTGTAGAGGGCAGTGTCACTGGCCCTCATATGTGGGATCCAAACCGGGGCCCTCTGGCATCCCAAGCCAGTTCTTAACCATTGCGCCACTCGGCCGGCCCCTCATGTGGTTTTTATTACACGTGGTCTAAGAGGAGTTGCAATACCAAACTAGAGCTCATCGCTGGACAATGGTTTATCAATGCCTTTGGTCACTTAGTCATTTTCCAGCTTGATCTCCAACTCCAGGAGACAGTGGCTATCTTCTCTGAGAATCCTTCCCTCTCTCAATCAAAATTATCTTTTTCTAGCATTCTACCATTAAAACTTAGAATCTTTAAGTCTTCATATGTTTTCCCACAATCAGAATCCCTGTTAAACTACAAATTGCCCCTGACAGACAAATTGGCAGTCAGTTTTGTGCCAAGAGAATTTAAGCACAAAAAATATGTAAGATCCCAGTTGATTTTGCATTAGACAGGACTTTCCTCTCAGACTCCCAAGGTACCCTGACATATTAGGTATGTGGTTCCTTGCCAGTCCTACTCACAATGGTGAGAGAGAGTCATTTCTGAGGACCCGTCTTCCTGGAATTTCCTCAGACAGTTGTCACAGGGAATAAATGTGACCCAAGTGCTCTGTGGTTTGTGTAGTGTGAAGATGAAGAATCTAACTTTTGCTTAGGTGACTGTGACTTAAGGTTCCGCCATCAAAGCTAAGGAAATAATTAAGAGTGGCAT
The DNA here is from genome assembly GCF_001890085.2 of Hipposideros armiger. NCBI lineage: Eukaryota > Metazoa > Chordata > Mammalia > Chiroptera > Hipposideridae > Hipposideros > Hipposideros armiger. The sequence goes on along the minus strand of NW_017731357.1, from coordinate 7,447,104 downwards.
CTGTGTAAGTTTGATTAACAACTTATTAAACAGTAATTGGCATTTTAAGGCCATTTTAGAGGTGATTAAAAGCCATATAGTCAGATCTTTCAGAAATCTCTCCAACTCACACCAAATGAAAAGAAACTTAAACAAAGTAGATTATAAATGTTAAGATTTTATGGTTCTTCTCCAATCTCTCTTCCGATATTTCCCTCACTCAGCTTCAATATCTCTCCTCTCTCTACCTTGTCTTTCTTTCTTTTTTTATGAAGACTGCCTTGGTCATAACACTTCTCTTACTTTCTTTTCTAACTGTCCTCTTAGCTTCCCCATCCTCTCTGCCTGTTTTTTCCTGTCTTCTGATCAATCTACCTTCACCTTAAATAACATAATATGAAGCAAATGTATTTAGAAATAGATTTTTAAAATAAAGTTTTACTTCTTTTTCTGAACCTTTATTTGAAATATTGTGCATTTTAGTTCTAGAATTTTTTATTCTTTTCATAGTTGCTATGCGAAGCTTTTCTATCTTTTCATTATTGCCTACATATTTTCTTTTAAGTCATTGAGCATTGTTATAATAGCTAGTTTAAAATCATTGTTTTATAATCCCAACATCTGGGTTATCTTGAGGTAAATCTTCATTCATTGTCTTTTCTCTTGATAATGGGTCACATTTTCCAGGTTCTTAATATGTCGAGTAGTTTTGGAATATATCCTAGACATTGTGAATTTAATGGGGACTCTGGATTCTGTTATATTCTTCAAAAGAGTGTTTCTCTTTTTAAGCAGGCAATTAAATTAGTTGGACTCACACTGAAAACTCTCTCTCTTAAGGGGTAACTCAAATTTCAACATAGGCATTTTGTCCTTAGCTGGAACACTTTGAATCTTGTGGTTCAGGGATCAGCTGGAGATTTGAGCAAAAGATATACACAGAATTTATACTTACTCTTCTCTGGATACTTCTTCCTAGGATTTTTCTTTCACATTGTAGTGGCTACAGATATGGGTAGCCCCTAACACTTCAGACTCAAAACGCTGGGGTTTTTTTCTTTTTTTAATGGGAGTTTTGACAGCCTCTTGTACTGGCTACAGCCTAACCTCAGACCAAAAGCTGTAAAAAGCAGAAGCTCATTCTGTGTTTTTCCTTGCTTCCCAAAATTGACTCCCCTGCAGGATCTGCTTATTTTTCCTCACTCTTCAGAACCTTCAGGTATCTGTTTCTTTGTAATTTTCCCCAAGTTTGCAACTGCTATCTATGGGAGGGTTAGTCCAGTAGGAGCTTACTCAGACATATTTCAAGCAGAACTACTTTTTCTTGATTTTTGAAATGATATGAGTTCAACCTTTTCTATGTCTTTATCTAAAAGAATGCTAATTTACATTGCAGGTCAGAGCCTTTGATTGATTTTTTTGTGTGTAAGTCAATGACCTTCAATAAAGAGGCAGCCTTGTAGCCCAATCTAGGGAAAGATGTCATATCAAGCTTCATTTCAATTTATTCAACAAAATTTACTGTCCTTCTGTTATGAGAAAAACCCTGGGTAGCCTATAGTGGTTGTCTAAAGACTATTCTTAAACTTTGTGGGAGGGGAGGCAAGACTGACTATCAGAAAGATTATATGCCTAAGAGAAAAAAAAAAAGATCTTCTTACCTTTGAGAAACACTGCTTCTGTATCAGGTAATCATTTTACAAATACCTTCTTGTTTAACGCTCGTAACTTGGCCAGGTGGATATTATTGTCCACTTTTAATAGATGAGAGAAGTGAAGCTCAAAGGCTGCACAGCTGGTAATTTTCATAGGCTTCTAATAAAAGAAATGAGTCAATGTTAAAAAAATTGGGTTGGTCATTGTACTGTGTTCTCAAAAATATTAATAATGATAATAAAAATCACAATATCCAAGTACCACTTTTCCTCTTAGCAAAAAAGGGATTGTGACTCAGTTCAGCCCCTGACTTTTGACTGACAAGGTTTTATAAACACTACGTGTAGTTTTCTATTAAGATTGAAGCCTATGAGAAAAAAAGCCATGGGCTGACCCATCTTCAAAGTGGCCACTTAAGATTATTTTCTGTCAGCCAGGTGGCTAATGGGCTGTGTTAGACAATGGATAGATATTGTATTCTGTCTGAAACCATAGAATTGGAGGAAAAAAAAGAGCAATTCTACATTTATTTGGCTTGTCCACTGCCCGGGAGCCCAAGCTGCAGAGAACATTTATTTCATTTTAACAAATGGATGGCACCTTCCTGTTGTAGGCTGGAAGGAAACCTCTGCTCTGGCCTCAGTGTGAACAGGAGTATCGGTGATAGAATATTTAGTGTGAGCCATTGTCCCCACACTGGGAAAAAATAATTGCAGCATTTTGGGGCAATTCTATGGGGAAATGTTAAATTAATGCTAGGTTTGTCTAAAACCTAAATATTTTATTTAAAAAATATTGACGGCTTCATGTTTTACAAAAGGAACTTGCAAACCACAGAAAGTGAGCTCCCTATTGAATTGAATAATGACTCTGATAAGAAATGAGAACACAAGAAGAGATGTTTAAAACACATTTGGAAGAAGGAAATAATAAGCCTGAGTTAGACAACAGACAGCAGCCTCAGCCTGGAAAGTTGGAGATTCTGGAAAAGCACCCCAACACACTCAGTCATGGAAGCACACAGTAGCAAGCACCGTAGCCTGTAGAATTGGATTTCTCCACCAAGTTCTGCAATTTAAGTTAGTCATTTGACCTTGGGGAAGTCATTTCACCTCTCTGAGCCTCCATTTCCTCACCTACAGAAAAAGGTGGTTGGATTATGCTATCTTTTAGATCTTTTCTAGATTTAACTTTTAAATATCCAAGAATCTCTCTCAACTTTCTCATCCACGTCTTTTTCCACTCCTTCCAAGAGTCAAGAATTCTACATGTGGGAAAGCAAGATGGCATCAGAGTAGATGAATTAGTCAAAACTTCTGAATTAGAATGGCAACAAATCAAAATAAATGCAGAGAAAATACAGCTTTCTCACCTGAAAGAAAATAGATGACAGGTGATAAATGAATAGACTTTGGACTACTCTCTGACTGTAAACTTTCCTACACTTTTATGTGAAACTAACAGTTCACTTTAAATATCTACAATGAGTTCTGACAGAGAAGAGCAGGCAGCTCAAATAATGAAGGTCAGCAACTAATGCCCAAATCTCACTGCTTTAGTATGTGCTCAAAGACAGCCTCAGACGCATGAAGAGGAACAAACACATTTGTCCCACCCATTACCCTGTCAGTAGCAAGCTGGGCCCGTGGTGAACATGGCTGGAATCCAAAGGTCAAATAGACCCCAAGGGAAGGACACACAATTTGGGGAGGTTCCAGTGTGACCTCGATGGTATAGATGGAATAAGCAGTTCAGGCTTAAAAGCCTAAAGTTCTGAGATCATGGATTGCTTTTGAACCATTATAACTTTGAGATGCTTTGGAGGCAAAGGAACTGGAAGTACCACAGAAAAGAGACAAGGTTCTTTGTTTTTTTTCTAAGGAAACGGTATTTCTCAAACATTCCTGGAAGCCAAACCTTTCCTGTCTGAATTTTTTGGTTTACTAAGGATAGAGGAAACCTCTCTCCAGCCATATAGAGGGAGTAAATTAATCAAAAAACACTGACTAAAAGAAAGCAAACAGACATGAAAGAAAGAAAAAGAAGCAGAGGAGGAAGAAGAGCCAAGTGAGTTCACTCAGTGATAGAGCATCTGTGGGTTTTCAGAGAGGGCAACAAACCCTGGTAATAGTATTAGTGGTCGGATCTTAAGTTACTGGCAGAAGCATTCCTTACAACATGCATGTCTTATTTTTGGTTCTCTCAAAAGCAGACCTTGAGATGAGAACTTGCATACAGATCCCACATAGCTCAAATGAGGGAGTGGGAAAAGTAAGACAGAAAAAAAGGTCAATGAAAGATACATTAATGAGTCGGTTATCTCTATGGGCAACTGGAGCTCAAACCACTAGGAACTGTGTAGAGTACCTATGTTAGCTTCCTAGGGCTGCTGTAAGAAATAACCATAAACTTGGTGGGTTAAAACAACAGAGATTTATTCTCTCACAGGTCTGGAAGCAAGAAGTCTAAATTCAATGTGTTAGCAGGCTTGGTTCCTTCTGGAAGCTCTGAGGGAGAATCTGTTCCATGACTCCCTCCTGGCTTCTGGTGGCTGCTCACAAAACCTTGTCGTTCCTTGGCTTGTAGATGCATCACTTCCAATCTCTGCCTCTAGCTTTATGTCACCTTATCTTCTATTTTCTCTTTTCTTCTATAAGGCACTTGTCATTGGATCTAAGGCCTACCCTATCCAGGATAATCTCATCTTGAGAGCCTTAATTTCATTACATGTATGAAGACCCTTTTTCCAAGTAAAGTCTCTCTCACAGTTTTCAGTTGGACATATTTTTATGGGAGGGGGCACCATTCAAACCACTATAGTACCCCTTAGAATTGTTCCACTGAGGAAGCTGGAATATGTAGCCCACTGATTTTGGTTCCCCTATTGGTTAAAAATGGCCCCTATGGAGGCATCAAGTCCCCAGCCCTTCTGGGCTGTCCTTCCTTGGGGCTTAGCAAACTCCTTTGGTGCTAATGAAATCCCCGAGACAGAGAAGCAGAGAGGTGCAGGTGCTTGAGGGGGGAAGCAATCAGAGCGCATGCACGTGAAAACTGACAACCCCGGCCACAGGGGACCTTAGTAGGGGGCCAAGAGGATGTGAGAAGGAGTATCAGTAATGACTGCTACAAGGCATAACAAAATAAACACACTGAATGAGGTGACTATCAGATGAGTTGGTGGAAATGGATGAGGACTATATGAGAAGACTGGACAAAGCTAGACAGAGCAGAAAGAGACTAAGGTACTATTAAAAGCACAGTGGCATGATTTGTGTAGACTCAAGCATTCAGTCTTGTGAGTCACTCAGCAGCACTAGGCCCACAGGAAGTAATAAAATGCTGACTTGAGGAAATGACCAACTACTCTGAAAAAGCTATCCAAAGTTCCAGGCAGTGTCCATTGGGCACTTCAGCCTACTTTAAGAACTTTTTAGGTGAGTCTCAGCAAGAACTTAAGAAGTTGGTTAAATCCTTAGGGGTTTCCTGAACCTCTGTCATTGGAGAAGACCCCAACCACCTGAGAGCACAGAGACAGGTTCTATCCCTGGGGAAGAATGGGGAATAGCAAAAGGCAGACAGGATAGTAAGGTGCCAAATAGTAAGGTGCCTTCGCTTTAGGATAGGGCTTTGTTCTGGGAGAAGGGAGAAGAAACAAGAGAACAACTACCTAAAAGTAACGGTGGGGTCCTGGGCAGGAGTCCAGTCCTGCTGGCTAATTCAAATATGTGGAAAAGGAGGGAAGAGTGAGTACAATGACCCAGGGGCTTCACAGGGCCCTGAGATAATCTGGCCACCAGGTCTGGTCAGCAGGTCAGGAAGAGATAACTGGGCCCTCAAGAGGACAGAATGCCAAGCTCCACTCGATTGAGGGGCTGATACCACAGAGATATTTCTTGCTGTCAGGGTTTTTGCTGATGGATGTGACAGAGGAAACTAGAGAAAGAGAAGGAAGGTATTATTACTTGAGGCAGCCCTGGGTCGGTGCTGTCCAGACTAAATGGGTTTGTTTAATTTAACTTCTTAGTTATTTTGGCTTAAATTTTCTCCATATTGTGCACAGAAAAACATTGTCCAATAATTCCTTTATGCTTTCAGTTCCAGTTTAAGGATCCTAAAAGTGCAGTTTTTTGTATCAGAAATGCCTAGTTTGTAAATGAAGATAATGCTAACTGCTGTAAGATATAAACCTGAACATATATAACACTCAAACATGGTAGAAAATTATTTCTAGCTCACTTGAAGTTCAAAACAGGTATCCCTGTTTGATGGAGAGGGTTCCCTTTAAGGGGATTCAGAAACCCAGGTTCCTTCTAACTTGTGGCTCTACCATTTTCAACACATGGCTTCCAAGGCCACTTATCTACATCAAAATTGGATTAGAGGAAACAGTTTAGGTAATTCCTGTAAGAAGTCTTCAGGGGCCAAGCCTGCAAGTGACACGCATAGCTTCTCTCCTGGTCCATTGTCTAGAATTTAGTCATTGACCTCTCCCAACTGCAAGAAAGCCTGAGAAATGTAGTTGTGTGCCCAAAAAGAAGAGAAAGTGAGCCTTGTGAACAGCTAGCTAGTTTCTATCACTCCTGAATAACGAGCATCAGGCCACTACACTAGTACCAAAGCAGGATAGGGAATCTCAGGCCTGATTAAGCTTACCTGCAGGGATGGCTCACCTCTGCTCCATGTGGTATTGGCTAGGCTCATTCATGTGGCTGCGCCATCTGTTGATGGGCTGGCAAGTCCAAGATGGCTTCACTCACATGTCTGGAATCTTGGTTCTGGCTATGGGCTTGGGCACCTCGGTCCTCCTCCAGATGGCCCCTCTTCGTAGACTGTCTCTCTAATTGGATTGCCTGAACTTCTTTGCATGGTGAGTCAAGGCTAAGAGCAAAAGCAGAAACTGCAAGACCTCTTAAGGCCTAGGCCTTGAACTGGCATAGTGTTACTTTCACTGCATTCTGTTGGTCTGTACAAGTCACATGGCTCGTCCAGATTCAAAGGGAGGGGAAATAGACTCCATCTCTGGATGAGATGAATGTCATGCATGTACAGGATAAGAAGAATTGTTGGTGGCCACATTTGCAGGCAATCTACCACAATGTCTAAAGCAGCAGGCAACCGGAGGGGATCTGCAACTAGTGAACCTAAAGAAGTATAGCAGTGGACAGTAAGCAGATGTCTTCACATTTGTGTAAAAAGTGACAGGGAAGGCAAGCAGCAAGTGATGGTGATGGATGAGCAAGTGGCTCAGCCAAAGGCACTGGCATTACAGATATTCCTTCAATTTCTAGAAGGCCTGGTGGGAGCAAAGGCAAGTTAGAAGCCCTAAGGCTGGGTTAAGAGCCTCCACGCATGTGTCTATCCATGCCCTTCAAGAGGACTCCTCTCATCCTATTATAATAGCTTATATATTTTTTTCTGTGTCACTCTCTCTCTGTTTTAAGATCTTTGAAGGTTGATGCAGAGTCTTATTCACTGATGTGACCCTAACGCTTAGCACAGTGTCGGTCACACAGTAGATATATAATGAATGCTTGTTGAACACTCTGTATGGGCAAGGCCTACAGAGCTCAGCATGATTTTGGCAGGGCTGCCCCTCCATTGGCTTGGACAAGGCCCAAAACAGACCTGCAGAAGGGTTCACAGAGCTCTGTGGGCTCCTGGTGTTCTCAACATGTACCCTTCTGTGACATACCCATGTGGGTCCCAAGAAGAGGGCCACAATTGCAACTGACCATCTAACCCATCCCAGGAGACCACGAAGACTTATCCCATCATGCCCCATATGCCAATGTATGTTGGTTATGCCCAGCTTCCCTGTATCTCCAGGTTTCTCATCCCCAAAACCGTTCTCCCCAAATGGCTCTGAATCTTCCCCAAGCTGACTCAGTCTGTGCTCATTCACTGGCTGGGAGCAGCCAGTAGGAGACAGGACTTCAACACAGTGGTGGATTTCAGAGCACAGCAGCTGGGGCCATAGGTCAATTATACTTCCCACAGTCAGCAGTTTGAGAGGGGCGTTCTCTTGCCTGCCACACTCTCCTTGTTGCAGTCATCTTCTGTCTTCTGATCAGACACAACTTACTACCACTTTTCACTGAAGACTTTTGCATCAGAATCACTGTCTTTCTCCCCATCACTACAACTTCCTTTTTTTTTTTAAAGATTTTATTGGGGAATTGGGGGAGGGGAACAGTGTTGGAGAATCAAGGAAGGGGAACAGACAAGTTGCTGTCCTTTTGTTCTTCAGTCTAGTTGTGAAGGATGCCACTTCACTGGCCCATGTTGGTATTATGATCATTGCGCTCTTCCTGGCTCACGGCAGCCCACTGCAGCCCCACTGCAGCCTGCACCGTCGCCGGGCGACTCACAGCAGCCCAGCTCCAGGTCGAACTGTTGTTCATCATCTTAGCTATAGAGGGCACAGCATCACTGGCCCATGTGGGAACCGAACTGATGGCCCTGATGCTCAGAGCTCGCACTCCCAAGCCCACTCTTAACCAACTGAGCCACTCGGCCGGCCCACTACAACCTTCTTAAGTCTTGGCCATTTCAACATACATGTGGAGAGTCCTTTCAACATTTTGACCTCTCATTTCCTGACATCCTCACTTCCTGTGGTCTTCACCATGCCCAACTCAGCCATTGCCAAGATCTCATTACCATAGATTACAGCATTCCCTAACGTATGTTTCAAGCTTCTCAAGTTCCCGCCTCCTGTCACACCAGCTCACTTCATCTAATGTTCTGACTCTAGTCAAACTTGGGCCCCTTTAAGCCCCTAGTCCTGTCACTGCACCAACTTTTCACTGCACATTACCCTCTTCATTTCCTCCACCTCCAACTTTTCCACCTTAGAGTCCACAGTCCATTCACCATATACATCACTCCTTGTACATACTGTCAATTCCTTGTGTATTCTCTCAACTCCATTATCTTGCTTGCCTTTGCTAACCAAGCTCAGTAGTGTTTTGTTCCAGCCTGCCACCTCTTCCATCCTAGCTGCTAAGCATCTGAAGGTGGCTAGTGAAAAACATTCATTCATTACTGATTGGTCTCACTTGAAATTTACAATGGCAGGCCTCAAGTGGGACCTCGGTGCAGCCAGCCAATCCTACCTCATTTCCCAAGTCAATTCACTCTCCCCTGTCTCTCAGGTGACTGTTTCATACTTTTTCATCTTTCCTCAAACCCCCAGCAATTCCTCTGCATTCCTCTTTCTCAGCTAATAACTTATTTCCTATTTCCCTGAGAGAGAAAATATCAGAAGAGCACTTTCTTACTTCCTACCATCTCATCTGTCTACCTACCTGCATTTGTACTCACAACTCTCCACCTTCCTCCTGATAAAACGAATAAACTGTGTTCTTCTATCCAAGGCCAACTCCTCCAAGTATGAACTGGATTCCATTGCCTGCTGCTTAGTCAAGACTTTGCTCCTGCAATTATCTTCTCTTTCTCCTGCTTACATTTTTCTCTCCTTACTGAATCATTTCCATCATCATAAAAATATGCTGTAATACCTGCCATTAAAGAATAAATTAATACCTCCCTGAAGCACATACCTCTTCAGCTACCACATATTTCTCCCCTCCCCTTTATAGTAAATCTCCTCTACAAAGTTGTCTATACCTGCCATCTCCACTTTCTCTCCTCCCATCTCCTCCCATGACTCTTGAACCCCCTCCCATCTGGTGCCTCCAGCCCCACTGTTGGATCTGCAGTAAGCATTTCCCAGTTTCAGGCTACTTTCTTGCCTCCAGTGTTCTCCAAGTAGGTCTTTCTAACTCTCTAACTCCCATAGGCTCCTCCTGGGTTGAGAACCCTCAGGCCCCAGCATCTGCTTGGTTTGGGACTGAATTGATCCAGGCTCTTCTCCTCTTAGGCCCCTTTCATCAGGCACTCAGGGTGTGTACTGATGTATAAACTTGATGGAGCAGCACTTAGACTCACCTGGAGAAACCATTCTGAGTCTCCATCTTACCCTGGACATTCCTGTGCTCACAGTGTTTGAAACTCTACCCTCCACTCCAGCAACGAAGGAAAATGGATCCTGATGGAGATTCTCTTCTCTGAGAGTCCCTCTTTATCCTCAGTCCCAGGACCTAGGCAGCACCACATGCCCAAAGATGAGCATGTGTTCTGCCAATACGTAGCACATGCTTTGATACAGGCCACCTTCACTTCTCTTAGAAAATGTGAGGGCTCTCCTTCGGCAATTGTCTTCCCTGCTGTGGGAACTAGAGAGATAAGTACAGCAAAACAATTAATTTAATAAATATTTGTTAATCAACAGCTCCATGTAAGGTGGATATTTACAAAGGTGAGCAGAATAAGCAAATTCCTATTCATATGGACCTTAGAATCAAATGCTTATCTATCTATCATCTATCTATCTATCTATCTATCTATCTATCTAGTTAGCAATCATGTATCTTCTTTACCTATCCTCCATCTATTTGTCTATCTCGCCTATATTATAATGTTCTTAAAAAAAAGGCAGCACAAGCTAGGTGAAAGAAAACATGTCCTATGGTCAGGTCCCCTCTTTTGAGACCCAAAATCAGCCTTCACACTTGTGTATCTACTGTAGCCCCTCAGTAGAAACAGCCCATTCATTGATAGGCACAAATGGATTATGACGTCCAGTTCTATAAATTCTTGCATGTGCTGTTTAACAGCTGTCTTGTGAGATGTAGAGCCATTACAATTAGGTTCACATCACCATTAACAACTTTCTGGCTCAGAGATGTTAAGCGACTTTCCTGAGGTCAGTCATCTATTTAGTGGTTGAGCTGGTACTTGAATTTCAGACTTCTAGATTCAGATTAGATGGTGTTATAAGCCATATAGACCATAAAGATTCTTACTTACCAGGTACCCAGTAAAACATAATATTAGTATCTAAGGTTTGTTTCTATAGCTATATTACTTGCACAGAGGTACTTTTTGGCCTTTTGGTGATCACAGGGAATAGTAAAGTTTGCATTTTTCTGTTTTCCTTCTTCTCAAATTAAAAATGGTGACTGAGTAAATATGGCCACATCCCACTTGCACGTATCATCGGCAATAGTAGGTAAGATATGTGGTATTGTTCTTTAGTTATTTTTTAATCATCCATATTACTTTATCTCCAATTTATAATCATACTTAGTTTTTGTTATTCATATTTACTGAGAAACTCTTGATGAGCATTTTTCCAAGTATTGAACAGATAGTACAGTTCATACTTAATTTGTAATTATGCCAGGTTCAGATATGTAATTCTGAGGTACATACACTATGTATTACCAATATGTAGCCCCTACATAACTCTGTTCTCAATAGATAAGTATCTTTATTCTTCAGGATCTCCAAACCCTTGATGAAGAAAACAGTAAGTAGAAACATGTAACCTCTAGGGGGAGCTCAAGGCTTCTCTCTCTTACCTCTATCCTCTGGGGAGGATGAGGACTGGTTGATGGGTGAAAGGCAAGGACATTGCTGGGCCCAAGTGTGGGCAGGTGGCCTTTAACTGTGCCTAGCCTGGAGGTTAGAGAGCCTTGCATGTGCATAATGAGGGTCTTTTGACCTTCCCTTTTGATGCAACCTTTTGAGAATTCTTCTCCCATATGTCACGAAAAGGGCCTTTTCCACACAAAGGGACCCTGGGAAGAACTAAAAGGAACAGGGGAAAGAATGACACTGGGCCTTAGTCCAGGAAAGCAATGGAATTCTATGACTTGCCACAACCCAGCTCTGTTCTCCAGATCCAGGGGTTCAACATAGGGGGTACTTGGGGGTTGGGGGTCAAAGCTATATGGTATCACGTAAAGAGACTTTGCCTAGGTTTCTCTCTGCTGAGCTCCTAGGGGAGCCTAACATGGCTGTCCGTGGCCACAGTGGGCTAATGTTTGTGGACTTGAGGATGAGGAGGCCTGAATCGTCCCTTCATTAGTAACACAAGTAACATGAACCAACACAGCACTCCAATATATGGTGTAGAAAATGTGTTCTGAGAAAATATATATAAACATAAATACAATACTCTGTTTATGCAAATGAGTTATAAAAATTATATATTGAGCAAAGTTTCAAGTACTGCATTACTGAACAAAACAGAACTATAACTTAAATATTCAACAAAATGAATGCATGTGGCGTGGAATTAAGCTGAGAATGCTGGCCTGGAGCTCAAGGGGCTAGAACTCATGATCGTTCACCAAATCAGCTCTGCCAGTTCACGGGATATTCAGGGATGGGAGATTTACGTAGTTGGGGGAAGGGCCTTCCTGGGGAAAGACGCAGAAATCTTTTGGTTTCCCTGGGATCCTGACTTAGTTTTAACATCCTTAAAACAAACGCTGAAAGGAGGACTTGGGTGTAAGTCATTTATTTGTGAGACAGTCTCAAGAAGCACACGTGAGAGAGTGGGGAGAATGATAGAGGGAAGGGAGGGAAGTTAATAAATGTGAGTTAATGAGCAGATTACTGCTCAGGGCAACTAGGGTTCAATCCGTGTGAGACAACACATGGTTCACACCTTAGATACAGGAATCGGCAAACTTTTGAGATGAAAGATCCGCCAGGGCTCAGCAAACTGCGGCTGACGAGCCACATGCAGCTCTTTGGGTACATACATGTGGCTCTGAAGTAAAATTAAAAATGAAAATAAAACTATCATAGTTTCATTTATAAAATTTTTAAAGGATGCTATTCAATAATGGTGATTATGTAAAAATATATTTATGGCTCTCGAATAATTTTTAAATTGTTGTAAGGGACAGGACTGGCTCTTCCAGGAGTCGGCAAACTTTTGAGATGGAGCATACCCAAAGAGCCGCATGGGGCTCGCGAGCCGCAGTTTGCCGACCCCTGCCTTAGCATCACCCCCTGGAGGACAGGGAAGCTAGGGCATTTATGTACCAATTCTCATCTCCCACTTTTCAAGGGTTCCCCCCTTGAGCATCGACTTGTCCACACTGTTAGGTTGCGCCCAAGATTCTGGAGAGTAAGGTCAAATTTGCAGGACAAACTCTTGAGGTGGGAAGCTGTTAGTGTGCCAAAGATTATCTAAGACTTCAGGTAACTCAAGTATGCTGAGGGAACATGAGGTGGGGCATTAACAACATCCTCATATCAAGACTAAGACTAGGGCCGGATGAGTGGCGCGTTGGTTAAGAACTGGCTTGGGACGCCAGAGGGCCCCAGTTCAGATCCCACATATGAGGGCCAGTGACACTGCCCTCTACAGCTAAGATGCTGAACAACAGCTCAACCTGGAGCTGGGCTGCCGTGAGTCGCCGGCGACGGCGTAGGCTGCAGCCCCTGCTGCAGTGGGTTGCCATGGGCTACCGTGTGTAGCCAGCAGCCAGCGTGAGCGGCCAGCAGCCGCAGTGAGCGGCCGTCCAGAAGCCGGCGACTGATCTGCCTCACCCTGGAAGAGCGCAATGATGGTGCCAACTTGGGCCAGTGAAGCAACATCCTCCACAACTAGAGTGAAGAACAAAAGGACAGCAACTTGTCTGTTCCCCTTCCCCAATTCCCCAGCGCTGTTCCCATCCCCTAATTCCCCAATTAAAAAAAAAAAGACTAAGACTAGTTTAGACGACGTCCAAGGCTGCTCCCAACTGTTACGTTCAATGATTCTCTGATTTATGGAGCTGTCTGCAGCATGAGTTGTCTATCCTTGGTGGTAGTGAGTTGTCCCTCTCTAGAAGTAACTAAGCAGATACTTGATAACCACTTGAGAGGAATGTGCTAGCTACAGATACATGATTGAAATGAGAAACTTTTAACATGCTGTATTAAATTGAATTCCTTGGAAACAGGCCCTGTGATGAGGATTCAGCTGTGAGTGCTTTATTAAGGAAATGCTCCCTGGGGAGGGCAGTGAGGGAGTGGGAGAAATAAGACATGAGGGGAAGGAAGTGAGGCAAGGATTCCATATCAGGGAAAGTCCCAGCCTCTTTCTGATCCCACAGGGGACCCCACAGGTGTATGCTACACCTCAGATGATTCTGTCAGGACTCCAGGCCAGGGAGCTGGGTTTTATACTCCTTTACTCATCAGTCAGTAGCTAAGGGCCATCCCAAGGGGGCATAAACTTCCAGGCATTTCTGGCTTTCCATGAGTGTGGGCAGAGTGGCTCCAGTTGCCTGAGGACAGTCTTCTGTGGCAAACAGGTGTAGGCAGCCAGGAGCAAAAGCACAATGAAGCCAAAGGGGTGCACGGAAAGAGCAAGAGGGATCCAAGGGAGCACTGTTACTATCTGCTGCAGATACTATAAGAATGGCAGTCACACTTGTGGGGGGGGGGGTTCTGTGTCCCGATACAGATTTACAAGGCCTTGTGGGTGGAGCCTTGGCCTCAGTGCTCCAGAAGTCCCGTCCTTGGCCTACTCTACTGCTGCAGACAGTTGACATGCTGGAGACTGAGCACTTCAGAGCTTGAACTTCCCGAATCCCATGTTGCTGAAGACAGCAACCCGGGGACTTTTTTATGAAATGGAAATTAGAGCTTATAAGGTACAGAAAGAATGACCCCAAACCCTCATGCAAACTATGTAGAATTTTTTCAATCTGAAGTAGATGTGGGACTCAAGACAGTAAAAATATTTCTGAAATAAAGGGATAAATCTAGCTATGCAGAGATGCAGCACAATGCCATCATAAAAAATCCACTTTTGTCCATGCCACAGCCCTGAACCCCCTGTGCACTCGATCAGAGACCCTGATAAATCTGGGCTGCTAGAAATGCCAACCAGCTCATATGTTTTCAGTGAGCAATGACAGGGAGCCAAATTGCTTTATTCCGATTAGGGAAGGGCCTCTGACTGTAAAATATACTGTGTGAAAAAAAATATTGAGTTTTAGTTCGCTGACACATCAATTTAAGAGAGTTATGGCTCTCACACGGAGGCCAAGCAGGTATCTCCCCACATGTATGTGCAATAAAAATTAATTGTGGCCTTTTATACAGGGCACTGTTCTTACTTGTGGGATCAGAGGGTGACCTGAGTGTCACCTCCAGTGGCAAGCTGCAACACTGGTGGTGTTGGATCTTTTCTGAGAAGCCATGGAGAGAAACAAACGCCAAATGCCATGAACAAGCTACATGTGTAACTCTCTGAATTTAAAAACTATATATTTGCAGCCATGTCATGTTCATGTGTTTTTCCTAAAGTATATACATGTTTTATGGACATAATATGTGTATATCAGTCAGGGTCCAGACAGGGAAACAGAAATTTCCGCAAGTCTTTCAAATTAATTCAGGGAGTTGGTTACACAGGAAATGGAAGATGAGAAAGCCAAACAGAATGATGAGGTAACCCAGAGATTAGCAAGAGCAGGAAGCTGCTACTGCCTCAAGGGCTTGGAGGACACAAGGAAGAGGTTGTTCAATGGAGATGAGGACCTGAAGCCATTCAGCGGGAGCTTGAACCTGGTGGCAGGGCCCAGAGGGAGCTGTTGCCACAGAGTTAGGTGCTGAAATATCTCTGCTGGCAGAGATGCTACAGGAATCAGAGATTGACGGAGGTAAAATACCCTGGCTTCTCCCTTCCTCCTGCCCTCCAAACTTCCCCTAGTGACTCTCATTGACAAAGCTAAGCTGGAAGCAGGAGAGCAAGGGAGTCTGGGAAATGTAGTTCCCTGTGATACAAGATACAGCAGAGGAAGGGTATAGAATGGATCTGAGAGCAGAGGGTCAGTTGACAGGCAAGATATATATGTAAATCTCTCTTCGTTGGTTTGTATACCAATTTGACAAGTCTGTAAGACTCTGCTGACTGTACTATTTGGAGAGAAGGGAGTTGGCCTGTTGTTCAATCCTGAATTGACTCTGGCATTTTCAGCTTGGGAATCTAGTACATCTGACCAGGATTGCATAGTGGCAAGGCCCTTCAGAAAGGACCTGCAGAGGGCTGACAGACATATCACGCATCACAGAGATAGTATGTTAGTAGCACGTACTTCCTACTAAGCCTCCCTTCCTCGTGAGTCCATCTCTTTGATTACACTCTCTTCATTGCTGATGCCAAGATATTAGGTTTATATCTTTAGAGAACAATGAGCTCCTCCTACAACAAAGAATCCCATGTCCTCTTTTGATAGCAGGTGGCACAGTAGAGAGAAGAAAGTCAGGGAGAGCTGAACAAAGCTGTGATACGATCCCAGGGGCCTGGCTTCCCAGTGTGCAGGGACAGAGTGAGACTCCAAATATATTGGAATGAGGAAGCCCAAAACAGAGGACTTTTGTTCCACTTCCTGTTGGGTCTCTGAGAGGAGCCCACCTCACTGGGGCCCTGCACTGTCATGAAAGGATTGCAACAGGAGATAATGGGACGTCACATGAGTAAGCAGAAAGATGGCTTTGGAGCCATCTCAGTTCCTGTATGGTGTAACAGGGATTCAGATGTTCTCAATTTACCCAATCTTGGCATAGAGCATAGCCAGGTTGAGGGTAGCAGCCAGATATTGGGTCTCCATTGGGGAGCCAGGTGATGCCACAGTAGCAGCTCAGGGGAAAAGGAGAGCACAAACCAGAGGCAGATGAAGGGTGCAACCATAGTTGAGGCCTGTGAGAGTCTGCAGCAGCAGTGAGAAGGGAATGATGTCAAGAAAGTCAAGCCAAGGGACTCCAAGCCCTGCCCATGCCGGGAGATCAGATAGGAGTCTTCCCTGCCACTGACTTTAGCAGCAAATATCAGTGCAAAATACCAGATGCCCTGTCACAGGAGGAGCAGAAAATTTTCCCCAGGAAACACTTCAGCTTTCAGGGAGTTTGGGTTTTCAACCCAGGGTGATGAAGCAAGACCAGTGAAATAAGAAACCAGTCTAACTCCACCCAAAATGTGGACACCATGCAGTCTCAATCTGGATTGTAATTCTCTCTTGGGTCTTGCCTGGCAGTAGAATGCTAGTGAGTGGGGAAAGCACACAATTTGGCATCAGGCAGACTTGGCTTGGTTTCTGGCTCTACTAGTGTCTGGCTGTGGGTTTCTTGGACAAGTTCCTTAACTTCTTCCGGCATAAAATCGTCCTCTGTGAAATACAGATGACCATCCCTACCTCCTAGGTTTATTGGAAAAAGCAGAACTAATGTACGTAAATCTCAGCATAGTGCTAGAAGCAGAATGTGGGGTAGTTATTATTATTACCAATAATAGAAATAACAAATACAGACTTTGTGGTGGAGACTGATTGATCGTTGAACAGACTGCTTCACTTCTCTTCCAGTTTGGTGTGACCATGGGACTGAGTTTGGGTAAATGGTATGTGAGTGAAAGTCTGGTACACTGCCTCTGGACCTGGCTCAGAAAACGTCCCACAGGCCCCCTCCACACTCTGTTCTCTTGTTTGTTGGCTATTTGCAGGGATGAGATGAAGGGTTCTGAGGCCCTCAGGAGTGGCAGAGCCACAAGATAGAAGGACCATAGGTCCCTGAGTCACTACTTAGTAGGAGGGCTGCCAGATCAGGAACACTTGTGCTGGACTGTTCCATGGGTGATAAATACATTTGATTTTGTTAAGGCACTGAAATTGTAGGACTGTGTGTTAAGACAGCTAACCTGTCTAAGACAGCCTATCTCTTCATTCAAGTTCCCCCTTCTTTACCTACCTCACAGAGTTATTATGAGGATAAGTATGAAATGCATGTGAAAGTGCCTGTTGTAAAGTACTGTTGAAGATGCAAGCAATTTCTTCTAGCCTGAAAATCATACCCATTGTTTACACTCTTCCTATTGGTAGTGATTTCACACTATTCTGAGTTCTCTGGGCCCTTGTAGTTACCTCTTTGAACTAGCTTTCCCCTTAGGAGGAAGGGGAGAATAAGGGACAGGAAAGGGGTACAATCTCCTTTGAAGACAGTCTAGAAGAGATCTCAGAATCTCCCTTCCCTGTTGTCTTGACCTGAACATTCAGTCACTGGCATCCCCTCATCCTCTGGCACTGGAGGTGTCTGCCAGTGGGGGCATTTCAGGCCTGGTCAAGGACAGAAGCAGTTCTTGGGACTCTCAGTTCCAGTGAAGGGAAGTGGCCCACTAAGCAGTGCCCACACTTCCCTGTTACCCATATCCCAACCCTGTCTCCCACACAGTATATAGCACGCATGACAGCCAGCTCACAACTGATGGAGCCAGTGGCCTAGGTGGTGATTTCCGAGCACTCGGAAGGACCCTCCCCATACACTATTCTCTTTCTCATCCTGAGGTCTGCTCTATGAATATGAAAACACCTTTGTAAGGGTTGAGAGCACAGCATTAAGCTAGTGTTAGGCACTAATATAGAATGAAACAGTGGCTCAGATCCTTTCCCTCTGTGGCAAATAGCTAGGAGCAAGAAGCTTTGAGGGTACAGGGGAAGGAGAGTCGTGTGGGAGCAGAAGTCACTGATCTGGAAGCCGGGACCAGGTGGGATGCTACAGTAAGGACACAAGGAAGCGAGGAAGAAGGATTCTGAGGAAGGAGACCAGAAGAAAGGAAAGGGTAATGCGAGGGAATGAAGCTAAACTAGGCCTGCTTTCCCCAGGAGCAACCTTCACGGCATCAACACACCAACAATTGCACTTTTAATAAAAACAAACAAACAAACAAACAAACAACCCCAGAAACCTAGTGTTCTCTATGTTCCAGGCATTGCTCTAAGTGCTTTATGTCCTCAAAACAACCTTTGAGGGGTAAGTATCATTATTATCCATTCAAAAGATGTTGTTGAACTCTACCAGTTGCCAAGATAATATAGCTTATAAGTGGCAGAGCTGAGATTTGAACCCAGGAAGACTGACTCTGGAGGTGATTCTCTTAACCACTAAATTATACTCCTTCTCAATGTAATAGAATTGAATCCAACAAACACTTTGAAGGGGACTTCGTAGGAAGCACTATGGAAGTTGACAAGATGGATGAATGATACCATCTTTACACTTCCTCAAGAATTTCTGCTATAATGAAGACCAGCCAAGTACACACTGTAAGGGGCTTTGGAACAACAGTCCTGGGTGGTCAAGGCATTTAGGTAACATCCATGAAATTGGTTCCCAGAGAGAGGGTTGCAGGTGTCTGGCTCAAGTTCAAGACAGGACTCCTGTCCTAGATGAACAAAACAAGGAAGACCCAAGGCCTTGAGAGGATGAGGGTGAGAGCCTGTGGATAGAATGAGGTACTGACATTGGAATTCAGAACAAAACTAAAGCTGTACCACACAGTGCATCAGTTAGGAACACTTTACCTGCATCTAATAGAAAACCTAACAGTGATTTGGTTTTCTTTTGTTTACCCTCTCTGCATCCCTGAATCCCATCTGCATGTTCAGCACTGTCTTGAGTCCTAGAACAATCTATTGAGACAATAGGTTTTCAATGACCCTGGGCTTCTATCCCTGTATCTGATGTGCCATGATCTGGAGCCATTCCCCCACAAGCCTGAGGCTGACCAGGAAGCAGGGGATCTCCTGGCCTTGCTTTCTAGGCTTCAGAGTTGGGCATCTGGTGGTAGCTTACCTCTTTTCCCCCCACAGTTCATCTTTCTGAGATCCCAAACCCTAGCCCCAGTTAGTATAATTGTAACACCCATCCCCCCTTCTTCCTTGCTAAGAGAAATTCAATTTTGTTTGGGAACAATACGTCATCACCAGGCACCAGATCATGATTTGTGTGTAAACATGCTCACCCATTCACCCTTTTGGGGGAGGATTGTGGTGGTAGTGTACTCTGGGAAAGTTTTCCTGCCTGATAAAAAAATAGACAAGGCTTGCATGGCCCACTCCCTACCTTCTCCTTGTCTTAAATTTAGACTTGATGTATGTGGTTTCTTCCCCCCCCCCAGTTTTAGCTTATGACATAAGTATTTAGATTTGAACAAAACTGAGCTATCATCTCCCTTCCCAATCTGCTCCTTCCAAAGGTTGACAGTCTCTGATTTCACCTGCATATATTAGTCCCCCAAGCAAAAGCCAAGGGTTATGTTTGTTTCTTGGGTCTTCCTCTCTACTCCTCTCGACCACTCCCAGTCCATCAATCACCAAGTCTGATTCATTTGACCTCTTGACTGTTTCTTGAATCAGTTTCCTCTTCATCACCAGTGCCACTGCCTTGCTCAGACCTTCATCCCACCTCACTTTGATTATTGCAAGGCCTCCTCCCCTCTGAACTCTCCAATCAGTCCTCCAGAAGTGAGTTTGAGTTTCATCTCTAAAATACAGATTTGATCAGGTTGTTCTTCTGCATAAAACCCCTTCATTGATCACTGGGCTTTAGCTTAGGTCCTTTGAAATCTGACTTTTAACAGATTCTTTGGGCTGTGGTCCCTACCTACTTACTCCTCCTACCATCCCCAAAAGGTATTCTTCCATCTAAGTTCATCTAAATGCAGTATACCCTTGGAACCATCTCTGCTCTCTCTCATGGTGTTCTCTCTGCCTGGATTTGTCCTTCCCTCTGATCCTCTTCAGTAAATCTGATCTCTAAATCTCAGGTCAATTTCTCACTCCTCCTTTCTCAGGAAGCCTTCAACTCCTCTCTTCTTCTGCCTACTTTAGATGTCCTGTTCTCTGTTCCTACACCTACATTATCACCTTACACACAGATCTGTAATTTCCAGCTTGTTACATGGTTAATGCTTGTTTACATTTACTCACCATTCACCAAGCTCATCACTCATCATTGTTTTTTGCATCCTATTGCTTCCTTCTGCGTTTAATTTCTGAGTTCCATTTCTGAAATAAATCTTTTAGTAATTCTTTCACTTAGGATCATAAGTATAAATTCTCTCAGACTTTGCTCTAAAATGTTTATATTTTTTTCATCCTCACTTCTTTTTGCTTTTTGTTATAAAAAGTTTCAAGTCTACAGGAAAGTAGAAAAACTAATACAGAAAATATGCATATTCTTCATCTGGATTTCACAAGTATAACATGTCATATTTGCTTCATCTATTTCTTTCTAAAGTATTTTAAAGTGGATTACAGGTATCCTCACATTTGTCCTGTGCAAAATATGTTTATTTCCCCTATTCCTTTCTCCATCTTGCTCTGTTACCTCCAGGAGCTGCATTCACAGACCCTCTTGCCCTCTGGCTCTTGGTTGGGTTTGGACAATAGGAGGGTCCAAGAGAAGATTAGAACGTGGGCCTAGAGTTCCTGGCCGTTCTGTTTCCCCACTGCAGTCCACACACTCTGCTAGGCAACCTTCCAGAGCGACGGCCACGGGTCTCTCCAGGCCTGAGTACCTGCCCCTCGTCTTTCCCTTCAGACCCATGATTGACAACTTCTGTACCTGCGGGTGCTTCAACATACTTTGTTGGTTCCCTTCTGTCTTAACCACATCTTTGTAAACCGTTTTTTTTATTAAACTTACCTCTATTATCCCACTTGATCCTGACTAATACGCACCTCCATATACTTAAATATGTATCTCTAAAAAAGAGACTTTTCAACATAAATATAATACCACTATCACAGAAACAAAACAAAATTAACAGTACTTTCCTAATATCATCAAATATCTAGTCCATATTCAAATGTCTTCAATTGTTCCCCCAAAGTTTCTTTTATACCTCATTTGTTCAATTCAAAATGCAACTCAAGTGCCACATACTGCATTTAGTTGTTGTGTCTCTTAAAACCCTTTTATTCCTGAAGAGTCCCTCATCTCTTCTTTTTCAGGTGAAACGTTTTTGACAATAACACTTCATAGGCAACATTTCCTATTTCATCACAACAGGAGGCACATATACACCCACTATTAGTCATGCTAACTTTGATTACTGTCATCCTCACTCTTGAGTGATAGTTCAAATGGGTATAGAATTTTTAAATTGACAGTTATGTTTTCCTCTGTTCTTTAGCCATTGTTTCTTCTGGCCTCTACTGACACTGCTGCAGAATCTGCTGCTGTCATTCATTGGTTGCTCCTTGTAAATAATTTTCCTTTTCTTGTCAACTATTTTTGAAATTTCTTCTTTGTCTTTTATTGTGATGCACCTCATTGTGGATTAATTTTCATTTCCCCTCAGGACTCACTGTGCTTTTGAATCTGAGGATTCATGGATTTCATTAATTCTGAAAAGTTCTCCGCCATGAGTGTTTCTGATTTAGGCACACCTCTACATTCTCTATCTGCTAGTCCTAGATGCTTTATTAGATATGTGTTGAATCTTCTCATCATATCCTCCATGTTCTCTAACCCCTCTTTTACATTTCCCATCATTTTATCTTACTATACACTGTAGGTAAATTCTTTAGCCATCTCAAAGTTCACAGATTCTCTTTTCAGCTTTGTATTTTATTCTGTTTAACTCTTCCACTGAAATTTTAATTTCACCTTTTTTTCATTTTCAAGGAGAAAATTTTAATTACTCCTTTTTCAAATGTGATTTTTTAAAAAACATAGTGTCACATCTTTTCATTATGACTTATACTTCTTTTATTGATTTAATTATTTTAAATTTATTTACGTTATAGTCTCACTCAGTTCTACTACCTCAAGTTCTTGGGATGCTTATATTTTCATTTGCTCATTTGTTTTTCTGCTTACTTTTCTTCATCGTAAATCATGTACTCACCTTATTTGTAAAGTGTTTTATTATGAAGTCATCTTCAACAAGCTTTTGTAGGAGGTTAGATGTGAGTCTTTCTCACTCTGGAATGTGGCAGCATTGCTACAGGGTTTTGCCTTTGCTTTCTAGGGCCATATTTTATGTAATTTTATGACTTGAGGAATTCCTGTACCATACATGTAGTGTAAATTCAGCCTCCACTGGGCTTTGAATTGTCATTGAGAGTTTTTTTTAAAATTGATATATAATTGACATATAATGTTATATTAGTTTCAAGTGTACAATATAATAAACCAATCTTTGTATTTATTGTGAAATGATTGCTACAATAAGCCTAGTTAACATCCATCACCATGCATAGTTACAATTTTTTTTTACTTACTACCTAGAGATCTCAGAAAAGAGAAGAGGATACTTGCCACTATCCTAGACTTACGGCAAAGTTGTCCACTACATTTTTTCATCCTCATAAGGATCAGCTTTATGCAAAGATCTCACTTTCAGCACTCCCATTTTATGAGGACCCATAACCATATTATCTGATGCAATATACATGTTCAAACGCTAATCCTTAGCTCCTAAAGTCTACATTCTTTCTGATAGACTCCCTGGATGCCACAATATCAATTCATGAATTTATTATGTTGACTTAACTTTTTATTTGACCCTGGCACCTCGGGAATTTAATTTCCAGTCTTTACTAATTATTGTAATATTTTATTACTACATTTTTCCAAATTTCTATGTGTTATTGTTATTGCCTGACTAATTTATTCTCTCCACATCTAGACTGTAAGCCCTTTGAGGGCATTATTTATGACAGATTCAACTCCATATTTCTCAAATCTAACAAAGTTCATGACAGATCATTGATGCACAATGAATATTTTTCTGATGTCTGAAGGAATTAATTCTATTGTAATTATGAAGTTAATGTTTTCATAGGCATTGATTTACAATTAGTATTTATTTGTGTGAAAATTTTTCATTAATCCCCTTTGACCTATTGCATCATGGAGTCAGGATGTTGACTTTGTATGTTTACACCCATTTCTTCTATATTTTAGAAGAAAAAATTTTATCCACATATTTATTATGCACATTTCACTGCTTTCTTCTTTAATATATTATCTTATTATTTGTTAGTATACCACACTGTGACAGTTAATTCTATTTAGCCTAAAAAATAAATAATAATAAAAAGATTCTTCTGTCTGTAAGGAAAAGAAACACACTTAAGCTAGCTAGCTCCAGGAGGAAGGAGATTTACTTGTGAATACACAGATCTCGCAAAATCCCAAGAGCAGGAAATGGAGAACACCAAGTATTTTGTAAACTGAGGCCAAGAATAGAAATTCAGGAACTGAGGGTCTCACTGTCTCAAGGGCCACATTGTCTCTTTCATCCTGAACTCTCTTTGTGAGCTTCCCCTATGCTCCCTCTCTCTTCAAAGGTCTTCCTTCACTTACTCATTTTGTGCACAGTCTGTCAGAGCCACCCCACCCCTGAATCTATACATTTTTTTTTTGTTTCAACAGAGTACAAGCACAGGGAAGCCTGTCTAGTGCACCTGACCAGAGCATTTATGCTGCCTAAAACAAGTGGGGGTATGCATATAAGAGCAGGAGGGGACCAACATGGTGTTCCAGAATGACTGAATGAAAGAAGATGCCTATGAGAGAGATCTTAAATGAGGTAGGTGATTCAATAAGAAACCCTGAAAGAGGGTCTCAGCCCTCATCCAGCAGCACTGAGAAGGCCTGACATCAATTGGATTAATACATCAGCCTACCCTCATCCACTCCTGGGACCCTAAGCACATCCACCCCCAAACTTCCAAGCACGTGCTCCTTTAAAAGCTTCAATGAGACATACATAAGCCATAGAATCGAGATTATTTAACAGAGAATGGCACCCTAGGGGCTATTAACGGGTTTATTTCATTTTGTTTCATATCTTGTTATTTGTGTAAATGTCTGTCTCCCCCAATAAATATTAGAGTTCTCAAATGTCAGAAATGTGTGTCAGATGACACCTATGTCTCTAAAGCACGCAATACCTTGCTTTGCTCACATTTTTGCTTGTGCTCAAATCATAGCCTAGAACATTACTAATTGCATGACTTTGGACAAGCTACTTCTGCACTCTGTACCTCAGTTTCCTCATCTGTAGATAGGGGATGATAATAGTACCTGCTTCATAATGTTGTAATGAGGATTAAATAGCTAACACATGGCAAATCATTTAGAATAGTTCCTGCCATCTAATAATCTCTTAAGAAATGTCAGCCATTATCAATAGGTGTTGTTTTCAGACTGAGCTGAAATTTTAAAGACTCCTGAGATATCTATTGACTGATCTCTGTGTTGGCTTTGTTGTTCATCTACCACACTGGGACAGCTGTAACTGCATAACCTCGTGGATGCTACTAGCATCTGGAGGTCACTGTTGAGGACAAAATCTATATCCAGGCAGAATTGAGCCCAGGCAAAATGGTTATCACTAAGTCTCTACCCCAGCATGCTGTCCTAGCATCCGAGCCCTTACTCACCTAAGGGTACCTTTTCACACTGCCTGTAAGTTGTGCAGCCCCCTCTACACAAGCATCCACATATGTACACACACACATACACACACACACACACACACACAACTTAAGGCACACTTCCTGCTACTGCCCTTGCTGTTGTCGCTCCTGTTGAGTCCCACTTTCCCAGGGCCTCTTTTGCCCTGTTCCCTGTCACACCGCGCCCCCCCCCATTAATAATCTTGCATCTCTTGGTTCTATTCTCTCCCTGCCTTCCCAGGTGACACATAAGTGCTGTGATGAAACTTCCACATGAATAAGGGAGAGGGAGAGGACTTTTTCTCTTCCACTAAGTTATATGTGTGCATTTTTACAGGCGCTATTGGAAAATGCCTTGCTTTTACTCTACTCTATGGACTGAATCTAATGATGTGCGTTTGTCTTAGTTTGGTTCTTCTGGACACAGAACCTGAGATTAAGATATGGGTGCAGGGCATTCATTTGAGAAGTGATCTCAAGAATCAGGAAAGAGAGAACATGGAGAGGGAGACAAAAAAGGGGGAAAAGCTAATGTAAACGTGAGTTAAGTTTACTTCCATAAGCAGCCAGGGTTTGGCCTCTCTGGAACACCCTGAAAAGTACATAGAATGCTTCTGGACTTGTCCACCTGAAAGAAGGGTGCATGTCCCCATATTGGTTGAAAATTGCCTCTTCAAGTGCTAACCTTGCTCTTCTGGGGTGCACTTGGCCATCAGGGAGGCTGCTGCAGCATCGGAAAAGGCTTGGGGAAGAAAGTGGAGAGCCTAGAGATCCATACCTAAGCTGGGATGCTGTCAGCTGGAAGTGAGTCTGAGCTCAGGGGAAACTGATTGCCACTAGCTGAGGTTAGCCAGAGGATGCATTTCTGGGGAGCAGACTGTATGAGACCACATGGCAGGCCATGTGGGAGGCGTATGAGCTTAGGCATCGCAGAGGCAGTGGGTAGGGCCCAGCCTCCCTGTATAAGAGGCACCTGGCTGAGAATACCCAGGAGCCTACAAATAGCCCCTTGACACCACCTCCTCCTTATCCTCATTGCCTGCTCTTTCCTGAAGGACAACGGTGGCCCAAGACTGTATCAGACACAGCTATTGCCTGAAGCCCTGAAGCCTGGCTTAAGCACTGCCACACTAATGCATGACAGCCCATTGCGCCCCGTCGCAGAGTGTGGCTGGATTCTGGGCTGAAGCTGTATGGCTGTCCTCCCAGATTCCAGGAATGGTTGTGTTTTATGTCCGTTTTCATCCAAACAAAATCCTGATCTTGTTGGAAGAGCAGCAGAGGGGGTCCCGAAGGGCTCCATTCAAACTCCTCATTATTTCCATTCCTCAGGGTATCAGAGAAACTTCAGGCCAGGCCACCAAGACTCAAAGAGAAGACCTCTGATTTCTGGGTGTGATGGAAGTTCGTGTTTTATCATATCAGTATGAGAGACCTCAAGCTGGGTGACTGGAAACTGACATGCCTTCTATTTATTTATGAAATTTGTAACTGTGAAAATTAGCCTTAGAAGTTGTAGACCCATTACTATTAGCTTTATCGTCCTCCTAAGACATACCCTGAGGCATTCCTGCAGATTGAATCCTATTGTGCTTTGCAATAAACCCATAATTGATAATGCCACGGAGCTTTAATATGGATGGAGAAATGAAATCTAGAAAGTAAATACATTCAGAATTTTGCTAGCAGGCTGAATTTAAAACTGATTTTCTGAACCTACCAGGATTATTTCTCCTCAATAATGATTTAATTTGAGTGAGCCACCCTGAGAGCTCTTGGGGGAGGAGGGGTGGGGGTGGAAGGAAGGGAGGACAAGTGTAGCTTGGTTTCTCACAAGGGCCCCTTAAAGAACTTTATCCTGCATTTTGCACCTGTAAGTTTGTGAAGATAAAATTAAACTCTGAAATTATACATGATGGACCAGTAAATAACACAGGCGCCTGGGTCCTGGCTGCTGTTCCAGTGTCCTGATGCGATCACTTGTCACTAACTCTGTAAGCAGAGGGGCGCTGATTCAGTTTGCTTCCACAGGGTGAGCAATTACATCGTGTTTCTACATGAGCTGGGCAGCAGCAGGGAGGGCCGGGTCAGAGGAAGGGAAGTTGTCTTCATAACTGCTGGCCTGGAAAGAGACACTTGGGCTGCAGGTGTTGGGAGAGCCTCCATGGGTGGTCCCTCAGGCTGCCTCTCAGGAAAACAGCCCTCGCGGACCCCTGAGGAAATCCATTTTGTTCACTTCTACCGTGTTTCCCCCAAAATAAAACCAGGTCTTATATTAATTTTTGCTCCAACAATCTACATTTATTCATTTATTCATGTACAAAAATCTACATTTATTCAATCAGTCATGTCTGGCTAACGATCTTAACTGGGGCTCATGTTTGGGGTAGGGCTTATGTTACGAGCATCCTGAAAAATCATGCTAGGGCTTATTTTCTGGTTAGGTCTTATTTTGGGGGAAACACGGTAATAGATTTGCTGGGAGGCAGGAGGGGAGAGTCCATATTACCACCTTCTCTAGGTCACGTTCTATCATAGGAAGGTTTGGCTTTTGGTTCTCGGGCAGGATTATGTGATTAAAGTGTGGAATCTGAAGCCAGGCTGCCTGGGTTCACGTCCCAGTTTTATCGCCTGCTAATGGTGTGGTCTTGGGACAGTTGTGTAGCCTCTCTGGACCTCAGTTTCTTGATTTCTAAAAGTGAGGTGTTGAAGGCTCAGTGTCCCAGGAATCTGACTCTGAGATGGAGATGAGTATGCAGGAAGGTTATTAGAGTGTGCTTTGGGGGTTGGCAATCTGGAAGGAGACAGAACGAAGAACGGTGGGGGCTGAGGGAGAAGTCAGGATGTGATGGAGTCTTAACAAAGGCTTCAACTGACTTAATGAGGAGCTCTGGAACTGGGATGGTCCAGAGTTGGAATGCAGGGGTCCAGCCTTTATACCCCTGCATTGATCAGTCTTTGGATGAGGTTACCGACTCTCTTTAATTGAGGCATTTCTTCAAAGACTAATAGTCTAGGGCTGTCTCCAGGCAACCCCTGCCCTGGCCAGCAAGGGGAGGGGAGGGAAAAATCCTTAATTCTTAAGTGGCTGGGGGCCTAACCATTTTCAGTCAGAAGATAAATAAAAAGAACCTAATTTGCAAGCTTAGGTGGCTTAACATGCATGAGGTGTTTAGTGCCTGGAACAAAGTAGATGCTATGGTAGTGTTAGCTATTTTTTATATAGCACTTTGCCATCTCCCTGTTGAAAGGACCCATGCAATTCGCAATGACAGTGTGTGCAACTTTATGGGGAGTATGCATAAGAGTTTGAAAGGAACCATTAAGGGGTGGGAGGCTTCTGTTCTGGGTTCAAGCAGCCTACATTTCTTCTTAACACTCATGAAGAGAAGCAGGGTCTGTGTGTGGAGGAGGGGCACCACTACCCCAGGTGATATTTCCTTCCTTGGCTAGTTTTGGGTAAAACAGACAAACAGGCAAAGGTAGTGTCTTAGTTAGCTCGCGCTGCCATAACAAAATACTAGAGACAGGGAAGCTTCAACAACATGCATTGCTTTTCTCACAGTTAGGGTAGGCTAGAAATCTAAGATGAAAGTGTAGGCAGGGTTGGTTTCTTCTGAGGCCTCTGTCCTTGGCTTTCAGACGGCTGCCTTCTCACTGTGCCCTCACATGGCCTTCCCTCTGGCTGTGCATGCATCCCTGGGTTTCCCTGTGGTCTAAATGTCCTCTTTTTATAAGATCACCAGTCCTATTGGGTTAGGGCCTCTCCCTAACCACCTCATTTTAACTTAATCACCTCTTTGAAGGCTCTATCTCCAAATACAGTCACATTCTGAGGTAGTGGGAATTGAGACCCAATATAAGAATTCTCGGGGACACAATTCAGTCTATAACTGGAGTTACATTCATCTCCACATTTCCCCATGTAGGGCCTGATCAACCCCACCTGTGTACCCCCTTACCTCACCCCATTCCTCCTACCTACTGCCAAACACTGCCTGACTGGGCTCCCACCGTGCCAGGTCCTTTTATCCTTCCTACAAACCTTATCTCTTCATTGTCCCACATCTTCAGAGCTATGCTGGGTGATTGCTTTGCTTATGGCTAAAAAACAAATTATAGGTATAAATGGCTGAGTAAACTACTTAGGGTTTTAATTGTATTTTTACAATGAAGAAAGTTCTTAGGGGCAGCTGTTCCATGAGGGTGATAAGACATTTTGGAGCTGATGAGGGTTTTGACTTCTTGGGAGAATACTGAATTGTTTTCATCAAGCCCAGGACTTCTCAGATTTTATTGTGCACACACGTACCCTGAGGATCTTGTTATAATGCAAACTCTGGTTCAGGAGGTGTGAGGTAGAGCCTGAGGTTCTGTATTCCTAAACAGCTCCCAGGTGCTGCTGCTGCTGCTGCTGGTCCCCAGACCACATTTTGAGGAGCAAGGGTGTCCATATTTTTAAATTCAGAGTGTCCCCTATGGTTCAACCCTCTGTGGCTATAAGAGCTCCACCCTTGGGTCATGAGGGTCCCTCTCCCAATGCCATGGAAGATTTCCAGGAGAAGGGACCTCAGAGACCACCCGTCCTGTGGCTCATAGTCCAGATTTATCCCCTCTGGTCAGACTGGGAGAAGGAAGCCAGTGGGGAGCAAAGGCATGGAAGAAAAAGTGGAGTCTCTTAGCTGAGGAGGCTGTGAAGAATATTTAAGGCGAGATCAGCCGGTATTCCAAAGGAAGGAGATCACAGGGGATTTCAAAAGCCACGTGGATCAAAAATAAGTGTGGACACTGGGGATCCATGAATCTGCAAACCAGAATGGCAGGTCTGAGTTTGGGGGCAGAGCAAGTGGTGGGTGAGAGCTAGCTGGCAATGACCTGGGCAGGTTCTGGTGTGCAGTGTTGTTGGTCCAGCTGAATCTCACGACCATGAGGAGATAGACATCCTCCTTATGATTGCCATGTTTGGAAAGATTTTACGACAAAGCTACAACTGTTATATAATAATTCATTCAATTCCCCGTTTTTATTTAATAAAGAATTATAAAATTATAAAACAAGGCTTCAGGTCAGAGCAATCTGGAACTCACTGGTGTGTCTGCCAGTCGACGTAATCCTAGCCCATAGCAAAGGTTATTTGAGCTGTTCATTGCCTGATTTCTCAGAGACAAACGTGTGGTTCCCCATTCCAATTGTGGGAATGGGGAACAATGGGCATATTCCTATTACTTACCTCTTTGGGATCCTGGAGTCAAGAGATGTCAAGCTGGTAATACTAATTTAGTCCATGACTCATTTTACTGACAAATATTGTGCCCGGAGAAATTAAGGGAGGACTCTTGCTCAATGCTGAAAAACGGAGAACAAGGCAGTAGTGGGCTGTGAAGGATGAAGAACAGACCAGATCCCCTCCCATGAACCAAATGAAGAACAATTATTTCAGCTCTGTATTTCTAGATGCTAGAGGAAGGATATTGTCTTGGAGGAATTGTATTCCATTAGGTGAAAATTGATTTTTCATCAAGCCCAGGGCTCTTTGAACAAGGCACCGATTGTGGTAGACTATGGAAGATAGAGATGACCAACAGAGTTCCCTGCCCCAAGATCCCCAAGTGTAGAAGTTAGATTAGGAAGCTGGAGCTTGAGTTGACATTGAGCCCACCCCCAATCAAATGATCTCAGGACTCACAATTCTTTAAAGGCTTTTCGTTTTTTTCTAAGATTTTTCTTGCTGTAGACCCAAAATTCTACTCTCCACCCACACATTCCCCTAATCACCACTCATCTTTCATCCACCCACTGTCTTACAACCAATCCTGTATCCAATCCATTTATTCATCACCCACCCATCTATTCATCCACCTACCACCATGCTTCTATTCATTCACCCACCTGCCATTCATCCATCCTTTCACCCCCTTTCCACTCAGTCCACATCCATACACCTACTCACCATCCATCCAATCACATACTCACTATCTGACCATCAACCACCACCCATCCATTCCTCCTTCTATCCACCATCTACCTAGGCATTCACTCAGCAACCCACCCATCTTTTACCTACCTGTCTATCCTACCTACTCACCCATTCATCCACTCATACACCACCATCTCAGCATCCATCCATTTATATATCTATTTGATTCTTTATTCCTTCAACATTTATTGAGAGATACAGTGGTAACTCCCAGTTTACGTCCTCTGGACATCTCACATTTTGTCATATGAAAACAATAGCATTTGATAAACACTTTACTATGAAAAAAGAGCAGAAATGATTAGTGAGTAACGCTGTCTGGTTGCATCAGAGGATTCTCCGATAAGAGGACATTTGAATTGGGATTTCACCAGTCACTCCAGGCAGAGGGAGCAGTGTGATCAAAGGCTTGCAAGGGGTAAAGAACACTCTCAAGTTTGGGGAGTGGTTGTAAGCATCTGGGACTTGAGATGCTGGGAACGGGGAAAAGGCGGGTAAGAGATACAGTTGGATAGGCCATCTGGGACCAATTTGGAGAAAGACTTTGCATCCTATGTTACAGAGGTTGAACTTCATTCCCTAAAGCTAGAGTCATCAAAGTGCCATGACCGTGATTTGTGCTTCAGAATAATCTTTGGCGACAGTCATTAAGCTAAGACAGAGGGAAGAGACAAGAGGCAGAAAAACCAGTTAGAAGGTGATGGCATTATTCTAGATAAGAGATGGCAGGGGTCTAGCTGTAGGAGTAGAGAGGAGATGACAAAATTTGAAAACAATTTAGGTGGTTCAGTCATTTGCATTAATGGAGCTGAAGTTTCTACTAGGGGCCACAGATTTGATGGTGAGGTCACTTGCTGAGATGGGGATCTGAACAGGATGAACCAGGTGGTACAGCCAGAGGAGGAGAGGTGTAATCAGCTGTGTCTTGCCTGAGCTGCACGCAAGTGGATCTGGAATACTGGAAGCAGGTGGGTATTCACTCCAGAGCTCAAAAAAGGTGGCCTTCAGGTCATGGGTTTGGCTGTGGGCATTAAAACTGTGCAGAAAGAGCAGAGACACAAACTAGAATGCTGGGTAACATCAGCCTCTACGGTGGGCAACAGGGAATACTTACCAATGGAGACTGAGAAAGAATAATCAAAGAAAGGGGAAACAAGGAAACTGGAGTCCCAGATGTCAAGAAAGGAGAGGTTTGGGGTTTTTAAAATAAATATTGCCATCATTTTATGTGCTTTTCTTGTTACTATTTAACTTCTATTTTAAAATAAGTTTAGACTTACTGAAAATTTGCGAAAATAATGCTGCTTTCTCATATCCCCTTCACCCAGCTTTTCATAATTTTAATGACTTACATTACCATAGTACATTTATGAAAACCAGAAAATTAACACGGGTACAATACTATTAACTACATTACAGACTTCATTCAACGTTCGCCAGCTTTTCCACTAATGTCCTTTTTCCTGTTCTGGGATCCAATCTACGATCCCATTTTGCATTTAGTCATATCTTAGTCTCTTCCGGTCATTGAAGAGAGGAATTTGAGGAAAAAGGAAAGGCTCAGGTCAAATGCTGAAGATAAATCTGGAGAACGACTACCACAAACATACCATTAGGTTTGATAACTGTTGGAGTCTATCCCAGTTACTACTGAGGTATAACAAATGAGCCCAAAATATAGTGCCTTAAAACAACAAAAATCATTTCAGTATCCCTCGCTATTGACAACCAGGCTCAGCAGAAATAGCCTGTTGCTGCTCCACCATTTCAGGGCCTTACCAGGAAGACTCAAAGGCCATGGGCTGGAATCTCCTGGAAGCATCTTCACTCACATGTTTGGGGATTCATACTGGCTGTTGGCTGGGACCGTAACTGAGCTATTAGCCGGGGCATCTCCAGGTGGCTGCTGGGCTTTCTCAGAGCACGGTAGCTGGATTCCAAGAGTGACAATCTCAAAAGAACTAGGTAGAAACCTGATTGCCTTTTATCACCTAGTCTCAAAAGTTACATAGTCACTTCTGCCGTGGTTACAGTCCTGCTCAAATTCAAGGAGAAGAAACATAAACCTTATCTCTTGATGAAAGGACTATCAATGTGGCATTATAAAAACAGCATGGGAGACCTTGTTGTGGCCATCTTGGAAAATACGATCTACCATAGGGTCTTCAGGTTTCAAGGGTGCAGTGGGGGAAAAAGTCAGACTGAGAGGGGTAGAGTAAATATTAGTGGTATTTAATCAGGAAGTGAAGAGAGCATGTTGCATATTTTTGTAGGTAATTTGGGACTGGAAGGATAGAGAGAACACTGAGGAGGAAGAGGAGGAAGCAAATGTTTATTTTAGGAAGAAACATAACTTGAATGTGTAGAGAAAGAGAGATTGAAGAGATTAGAGTAAGAGAAATAATTGATGAAACAAGTTCCCTGAGAAAACCAAGAGACAGACTATAGTTGCTGAGATATTGGGCCCTGCATCCAGAGAGCCTGGGTTCAAATTCCTGCTTGGCCAGTCATTACTGGGTGGCCTCGAGAAAATTACTTCTCCTCTTTGCACTTCAGTTTCTCCACCTTTCAAATGAAGATGATAATAAAGCAAAGCTTTTAGACTTGTAATAAATATTAAAGAATATAGACTATTGGACCTGGGGCTGGCACAGAATGAATTGCTCACTACACATTAGCTACAGGCAGCTAAGAATCGGGACAAGGGAAGATGCTATTCTGCACAAGGAAAAAGGAGTTATTTTTGACAAGGAAAGTAGATACTTTTCTTTAGAGCTCGATGCAAAACAGGAAAATATAAAGTGGAAGGCAAGGGAGTTGGAATCTAGAGAATGTATGCCTCAACTCTTTTGTCTTTGAATTGGGATATTAGGGCACCTAACAAGAATGAGGGAGCTTGAAGTAGGATTGTAAGCTTTAGGAGGGAAGAAAAGGAGGCAGCTGACTTAAAGAATAGAAGCAAGGGGAGGGGAGGGCAGTGTGGTGAGGAGAATGGGGGATCCTAGGCCGGGTAAGAGATGGCCGCTCCTTGTCAATAGTTCCACTGAGGTAGAATACAATCAGTTTGTAATCTCCTGCTTGGACACAGTTGTGAGATTTTCCCCAACCAGGTGACTGCTATCAGGGAGGGGAAAATGAAGGTTTGGATTGACCCGGGTGCTCAGGTGGAAGGACCAGCGGGGGGAGGTACTGAGGATGCCGGCAGGCCACCAAGCTAATGACCATCAGTAGAGTCCAAAGCCAGTCTGAGAGGGAAGAGGGGAGGGTGTTTGCTGAGGAATGGGAGAAGAGAGAGAGCCTAGAGGCCCAGTGGATACAGGAGTTAGAGAAAGGGAATAAAAGAGGGAGAAGATAGGAAACAGTGATCAGGAAAGGAAATTTCTGAGCTCACAGCTTTCAAATGTACACAGATCTTGGATTTAGAGGAGATGTCCACCCAATATAAGTTGCTGCAGCCCTTGACTAACCCCTAGGGTTCTGCCTTTACCTACTTCCTAGATGGCCTTTTTCATGAAGTCCCCACCTACCCAAAACACACACACACACACACACACACACACAGGGCCTCACTCAGGTCCTCCGAGCCACACGTTACTGAGATTTCAGGCTAGAGTGGCCCATAAAGTCCCTGGTGACTTCTAACACTCAACAAAGAGAGAGAAAGAAAGGCTCAAGTGTATGGAGAACAGTAAAGGAGTCCTCCAGGGCTGAGGCACTGAGAAATACTGGGTATGGTGGGTGACACAACCCTTTGGCACCCCTGTATTCTGGCATCCCAGTGTGTGAAATGGGGAGAGTTAGTTCCAAGTGAAATTTCCCACAGTCTTGTCACCTGGCACATCCTGCCCGGGTGGTGTTGATATAAAAACAACTTGAAAGAAAAACAAACCAGAAAAATGAGGAAGTTCACATTCATTAAGCAAAGCAAACATTTTTTTCCCTTCTAAAATTAACTCTGACAATGTTTCTTGGTCGTTGTCTGTGAAGAAAGGAGGGCAGGAAATAAAAAAAACAGTATTGTTTGGATTTAGGGCATACTTCTCAGTATATGGGATTAAGCAAGTTTCTAAAATTACAGAGTTCTTTGCATTATATAAATAATAATAACTACAATAATAAAATTTCCCATTTATTGATAACTTATTATACTCTAGGCACAATGACAAGCACGTTTCCCATATTCCATCTAATTTTCATAATACTCCTCTGAGATAGATCTTAAAATACACCTGAAACCTATGTAACTTTACTAACAATTGTCACCCCAATAAACTTTAACTTTAAAAAAGTTCTCAATTTACAGAGGAGGAAGCTTAAAGCTTAGATTAAATAACTTACTCAAGATGACACAGTAAGCAATAAAATTATTACTTGAACCCAAGATTATTCCATCCCTCAAATCCATGCTTACAACCATTATGGTGTGTGGAAAATTAGGAAAAAAAGAAAAATCATCTCTGAAGCCACAAGGTGACATAGTGTTTGGTATATTTTTATGCTCCCTCTTTACATGTTTTAATTTATGTGTGTGTTTGTACGAATCATATACTGCTTTCAGCAAATTTCCCTCCTCTTTCAAGTTAACATTACACAATGTTCCTTTTCCCAAGGAGCTATCCAGTTTTCCTAGCCATCATTTTTAATGGATTCATAATGTTTCATCTGGCAAATGCACCACAATTTATTCTATCAGTCCCTTGTAGCTGAAAGTTTAGATTTGGGTATTTGCAATTCTGCTGCTATCGCATTCCCATGCATATAGTGTTTTTCCCATGCATATGGTGTTTATGATCATTTCCTTAGACCAGATTCCTTTGGATAGAAGTGGAATTGCTGAGTGTAGGTATATGAACATTTTTATGGATTTTAATTTGTATTTACCAAATGCCTTCCCAGCATAGTTGCATTAATTGACATCATCAACAACATTTTCACCACACCCTCAGCAGCACTAGGTAAGTTTTTAGGCAATTTTATGGGGGGAAAATGACACCTCATTATTTTAATTTGCAATTATTTTCTTACTAATGAGGCATGACATTCTTCTAAATGTTGGTGAACTAGTTGTGTTTTCTCATTGGTGAATTATCTGCTCATGCTCTTTGCCCACTGAAATATTAGCAACCAAGTGCTTTTCTTTCCTCCCCATTTTCTGATCTTTACACAATAAAGAACTTTGTTGCAAATGTTTTATAAATATTGTGTGCATATACACGATTTATATATAAACAAATATTTTTAATTTTGACATTAAACTGGTTGGATTTTTTGCTTTCTGATTTGTTCTATCATTTCAACACAGAAAGTTCTCCTTCCCCTAGAGCCTTACTAAATATACACTTCCATTTCCTTCTGCTTTTTCTGCTAGATTTAAATATATACCATACATGTGTCTATATTATATATCTATATTATAATATAGATACAGATATATAATCCATGTGGTATTCTTTTGTGTATGTAGTGAAAGCAAATGACTAACAAAGATGATCAGCCATAGCTTGAACAATAAAATTCATAGATAATCCAACAACAACAAACAGAAACCAACTAATTGTTTGGAATTCTTCCTCTGCTAAATCTTTCCAAAGAACCAATAGATTATGTCATAAAATTGACTGGGAAAAGTTTATTTCCCTTGTCCAGCCTTTGGTTGAAGGGCTGATAAACTGTGAAATGACTCAAAGGAGAGCAGACCGAGGGCCTGGGTAGCCCATAAACTGGTCAATAAACCCTCCTCTCCACAACAATTGACAGGCACTTATGGAGCTCCAAGCCCCAAGTCAAGAACTTCCTGAGATGGTAGGAGGGTACAGAGATTAGGTCATTGTCTTCACTTTTCTAGACTTCTCTGCAGTTTGATTCTGTTGGCCAATTTATGGAACCTCCTTAGATTTCCCTTATACCATCTCCCATTTTCCTCTGATGTCTTTGACTATTCCACCAACTCCTGTGCTGGCGGTCCTTATGTGGCCCACTCCTTTGATGTTTATTTTTTCCTGGAATTTGTCTTCAACCTTCTTTGTTTCCCCCTCAGATCACTTACTTGAATGAATGAATCTGTTCACATGGCTTCAATTATCATCTACATGCTGAGGATTGCAAACTCCGTGTCTCCTCTGAGGCCATCTAGCCAATTGCCCGCAGGACATCTCCATCCTGTGCTTTAAATCCACTGGATCCCAAATGAGCTCACCTACCATCACCACCACCACCAAAATTGCCCATTTCTGTCATTTGGTACACTGCCACAGTGAAGGACCTCACTTTCCATCTGGTCCCTCAAAGTAAAAACCTTTGAGTCAGACACTCTTAACTTTTCCGCACTGGTCCTATCCAGTCTTTTCCATTTTATCCCCTTCAAACCTCTTAAATCCTCCTCTGCCGATTTTATCCATGTGCTGCCTCTTTGGTTTCAGCACTCAAGTGGAGTGTTGCAGTAATCTTCAGACTGGCCTCCTCTTCCCACCTTCAGGGATCCCTCAGGGATGTTCCCTGGCAAAACACACAAGGCCTTTATGACTGGGACCCTGTTTACTTTCCCCTTCTTATTGCTTTCTCTCCATCACTTACACCTCACACAGTAGCCAGGTGAACTGCGGTTCCTTCAACGCGCCGTGATTTTGCATATGCTGTTTTAACTGTCTGTAATGCCATTCCTAGCCCCTGTGGTCCTCACTTCCAAACCTTTGGTTGTTTTAGTGGGTCTCTTTGGCTCTATCATGCCTGGACTTCATGTGTACTCTGTGAAGGGAGAGATGAGACGAGGTCCCACTGGCCTGCCTCTATCTCATCCCCTTGGGGCTCATCTCCGGGAATAATATTCTGTGAGGTTCACTCTAATGAAGGGAATGGTTGCTCTAAATCCAGACCAGAAATGTGAATAAAGTCTTCTTTTGCTTTTTAGGGCTTATTTGGGGGCTGCTGACGTGTGAGATGAAAATATAATTTGATTTCCATTTTTTTAAAAAAGAAAACTCACGTGTGTTTTATTCTTCACACTTGGATGCTCTTTAGTATTTTTTGTAAGATTCTTTCTCCAGAGTGGCGTAGCCGAGCTATGTGGCTCTCACATAAGCTGCAAGGCCAGACCTGCATTTACATACATAATCAGCACTGCCTGTCTGCACTAGCCTCCCCAGCAGGCAGCTCACTTGGGCGAAGGCTCCAGCTGGCCCCGTAGATGTGGGTGGCATCTTCCTGGCTAGGTGGGCACCTGATTGCTCAAAACAACACAGTTCCTGGGGGCAGGCCAAGTGGCTCAGTTGGTTAAGAGCACGAGTTCTAAGCAGCAGGGTCGCCGGTTCGATTCCCACATGGACCAGTGAGCTGCACCCGAGCTGAGCTGCTGCTGAGCTGCCAACATGCAGGATGGCTCAGCTGGTGAGAGCACGTGCTCCTAATAACAAGGTTGCCGGTTCGACTCCCGCATGGGATAGTGGGCTATGCCCACCTGCAACTAAGATTGAACACAGCACCTTGAGCTGAGCTGCCGACGGGCGGCCGGATAGTGACTGGACTTGGAGATGAGCTAGCTGTGCCCTCCACAACTAAGACTGAAGGACAACAACTTGTCTGTTCCCCTTCCCTGATTCCCCAACCCGGTTCCCTTTCCCTATCCCCAATAAAATCTTCAAAAAAACAAAACAAAACAAAAAAACCCACAATTCCTGAATACCAGCATGGTCCCCATGCAGCCAAATTGAGCCAGCGGGTCCTGTGTCCTTTATCACTCATTCATGTGACATTTATTGGTCACCTACTATGTGCAGGGCACTGTGTCGCTGTTGAGGTCCCTTTCTTGATTTGGGTGCTCACAAAAGCAAACCCTGCGACAAGGTCTAAGAGGCAGACAGTTTATTCAGGAGAGAATACCTAAGAGGCACAAGTGAGGGAATGAGAAAAGTGAGACAGGAAAGGAGAAAAAACCAATAACTGGTGCTTTAATGAGCAAGTTACTGCTATGGGCAATTGGGGCGCAGTCTCCCTGAGGACTCTTTGAGGTGCTGTGTAGAACCTGCTGGGAATCCTCTCTCCAGACGCCAGAAAGCCTGAGGCACCAATCCACCAACCCTCATTCCTAGGGCCCTTCACTCCTTTGGCCCCAGGGGTATTAACTCTCCTGCCCCCCAGGCATGTACTTACTTGCAGCAGAGCAAGTTTCTTAGGTGCTGGGGAAACCCTGAGGCCCAGAAGCTGAGAGAGGCAGGCTATTGGGGGAGGAAGTTGTCAGTGTGTTTTGAAGCTGCCCACTGTGGCTGCAGGTAACTTGGGTGGGTCAAGGCTATATAAGCCAAGGCAATGCGGGACAGGGCATCAATGAAGTGTGCTAAAGATGGAGAGATGAAATTAGGCATTATACCTCTGCCCTTGAAGAACTCGCCACCTATGGGAAAGACAAACAGGCCAACAACATACCCATTAGCGCCTGAATAAGCCCTGGCTCAGGGATGTATACAAACTTTGTGGGAGCATGAAATTCTGCCTGGGCCAGGAGAGGTGGAGGATCAGTGATGGCTTCCAGGGGCACATAATATTTGGGCCAACACTTGAAGGACACATGTTCCTCAGGCACAGAAGGAGGAGCAACGAACTTCAGGGAGCACAGGCAGGAAGGCCCGAGCATGCATGTGCAATGAAGCGCAGGCCGCCTGGTGTGGCCAAAGCTTTGGCTGCTCTGTAGGGAGCTGTAGGAGACCTGGCCAGAAGGTAGTCTGGGGCCAGACTGTGTAGGAACTTGAATACACCAGAAGAAGGCATTAGCATTGCAGTCCCCAAGAGGCCATGGGGGCCCATAAGTGTTTTGGATAGTGACATGTTTTGAGCTTTAGAAAGCTCACTCAGAGAGCAGCTTGGAGGGTGGATTGAATGGTGACAGGTGAAATTGGAACCGAAGGATCATGATTAGGAGGCGTGTCAGTCAGGCTCTGGGCACAAAACAGATGGCATTCTCAAAAGGAGTGGAAGGGTTCCCAGACACTAGAGAGTCCCCTGGCTACAGAAGAGGGCCACTGGACAGGAGTTGGGGTTTAGATAAAGGAAAGCAGCCAGGGCCAACATCACCCTGGAGGGAAGGGGGAGGGAGCCAGAAAAACAAATTCTCCAACTGTTCCACCTGCCCACTGTTATAGCTCTTGCCAGAGATGCTCTTTGGTTAAACCCAGCCATAAGCCAGATGGCAGGGCTTCCCAGTTGATGCATCCCACATAAGCCAGCCTTTTGGGGATCAGAGCAGGGTGGAGAAGCCCAAAGGGTGAGTCTGAAGAGGCAAATGAGATATCTAGACCAGGAGGTTCCTGTGATTGGTTAGGCCACAGGTGACAGCAAGTGAGCTCAGTGGTGAGACCTCGGAGTTTGAGGAGTCTGTGTCACCTTCCGGTCGAGGTGGTGAATGATCTAAAAACACCAGGCTGAAATTCTTGCCTCTAAAGGATCATTTCCTGGGTGCCAGTCTCCTAAAAGGCACATACTTCTGAGGGATAAGACTTTGCCTGTTATCTACCTTTGACTTCGTTATTAAATGGAGTGTTGACAGTAAATAGAGGCAAAGCCTGAAAGAATCTTTGAGGAAAAGGGTTTTGTAGAGAGGAGCCGCCATAGATCTCCATGGGGCCATATTGGAACCTTTGTAGCCATAGGGCAACAGGAGGGGAAGGGAGACAGCACAACTCTGGGGACAAAGGGCTAAGAAAAGAGAATGTGGGGACCCTGGAGAAAAGCTCATCCTGGGCTACAAGTACCAAGGACAGATCTTATCCAGGAGTGTGTAGGATCACACAGCAAGAAGCCAGCCTCGTGGAAACCTACCTGCTGTACACACAGTGCCTACTGCCACACACACAGGCAGCACACAAAGATAATCCCTCCATATTAGTCTGGTAGTGCTGCCATAACAAAGTGCCACAAACAGAGTGGCTTAAACAACAAGACTATATTGTCTCACAGCTCTGGGAGCTAGAAGTACAAAATCAAGATGTGGCAGAGCCCTGTTCCTTTCTGCATGCACAAGGGAAGGCTATTATCAGGCCTCTCTCCTAGCTTCTGTAGCAGCATAATTCCAACCTTCACATGGTGCTCTTCCTGTGCATGTCTATCACTGTGTCCAAATTCCCCTATTTTGTAAGGACACCAGTCATACTGGGTTGGGGCCTACATCAATGACCTCATCTATTTTAATCATCTGCAAAGAACTATTTCCAAATAAGGCTACATTCTGAGGTCCTGGAGGTTAGGACATATCTTTTCTGGGGGACACAACTCAACTCATAATACACACACCCCAACAACACTCATATAAGCTTGATGTGACTTACCTCTCCCTAACTCAACATTTATACAGGGTCCAAGGAGTCTTGGGGGATGTTGAGAGCATTAACCCAGCAACACTTTCTAGGGCCACATAGCATAGGGCTGACATGAGCCCACAGGGAAAGGATTTCTTCCTGGAGGGCCTCAAGGGAATTTTTTAAATAGCCGCACACAAAACGTAGGCAAAGAGATCCACCATTGAATCTCAAATATCCAGAAAGTACAAGAGTAACATGGTATCATTTATTAAGTGCTTGAGTCACAATGTTTGGGCTTGGATTCCCCCCAAACAGACCCTAAGATGAAGACTTAGGTGCAATAATTTGAGAAGTGATCCAGGAGGCACTGTGAGGGGGTGGAGCAGTGAGAGGGAAGAGAGGAAAGCCACGAGAGGGTAAGCAAATGAGGGTTTAACCAAGATGGACAACTAGGGTTCAGAGCTTCTGAAGGCTTCTGATAGACTATGTGGAGCATGCTTGGGTGTGGAAGCTGGGGTTCCTATCCATCAATTCCCATCTATCACTGGTGGAGGGGCCCCCCAGGGCCAAAGAATACACTCAGGAAGAAAGATGGAGGAAGCCACAAGTTGAACAGGAGCTGACTGTAGTTAGCCTTCAGGGTGGGTTACAGGCACGTAGGTGAGGCACCAATAGCTTCTGCTGGCCCCAGGCATGGCGTTTGCACTTCAGCATGGAAATATGAAGTAGGTATTGTTACCCTCACTTTGTAGATGAGGAAACTAAGGAGACTCAAAACCATTCTAAAACTCACAAGTTAGCAATTGGTTTATCCAGGATTAGAATTTGTTTCTATGTGACTCTAAGCCGCTATTCTTAACCACAAAACTTTATGACTGCTTGACTAATACGCATTTTGTGTTATGTTCCTCTGAAAAGATGAGACATTT
Organism: Hipposideros armiger; assembly: GCF_001890085.2. Classification (NCBI taxonomy): domain Eukaryota; kingdom Metazoa; phylum Chordata; class Mammalia; order Chiroptera; family Hipposideridae; genus Hipposideros; species Hipposideros armiger. The sequence goes on along the minus strand of NW_017731357.1, from coordinate 7,405,175 downwards.
TTTCTGAGTTGGGTCAGGAATGAATGCTGTCGCAAAGTACAAACACAAAGCAGAGACACAGTAATCCCCCACAGATAGCTGAGGCCCCAACTGCCAGTCTTTTGTGTGAAATGAATTCTCTTGGGTTTCTACATACAGTGTCTTGAGATTTGTGTCTGAGGAGATACGCTGGCAGGGAGAGGGCCCTGCCTCTCCCGAAGCCTGTCTGGGGAGTGTGGCTAGATGTCAGGACAGAGGACCAAAGCAGCCATACTCAAGTTCCAGTTGGAGTCCGTGTGGTCCAGTCTTTTGTGGACTCTCCCTTTTCCAGGCATGCCACTGCCTACCCCTTCCCAGCTGTTTGCTAGGCCTGGGGAAGTGGGGAGACCCTGACAAAGGGCCGCCTAAGTCTCTCACTACCTAGCACTGCGGTGACATTCTCCCCTGGTTGGGGTGGAGTGACAGTGATAGATTAAATGCGCCAATTAAATTAGATCCTATTTTAAAGAGCTTGAGCTGGATTTACTTTTAATTATAGTGCTGTGCTCGCTGATGAGGTATTGTCGGGGACTTAACAATTGGTTGATTGTGCATCCGAGTGTTCAGAGTACAGTTTCTGGGGAGAGACTGGGCAGGGCTTTCTTCCTAAGGAGCTCCTTGGGATGAGACAGAGGAGAAAGAAGCAGGCAGGCAGGGAGGGAAGAAGGGAGGGAGGGGAGGATGTGCTATCTCTCCTGAGAATTCATCTCTCTTCCCCTTGTTTTCTGCTTTATGAGTCCCATGTTATTTGGAGATTCAGTGAGCCCAGCACAGGGTAGAGCAACGGACCAGACGCCATGGCATCGTACTGGCTCGGGGCGCTGGCTTGGGGCCCATCCTGCCTCTGCCCCACTTCACTGAATGTGTTACCTGGTCCCAAACAACTAACCTGCCCTGTCTGTTTCCTTTCAGTGATTCATTCCTTCATTAATTCATCTCAACAAGTATTGATTGAGCTTCTAAGATGCACTGGCACTGCTCTCGGTGTTGGGAATAGAGCAGTGAGCAAAACAGGACAAAGTCCCTGTCATCGTAGAGCTGCCTTCTAGTGGTGGGAGTGAAGGGGGTGGCAGTAAGCACACATATTACACAGCATCAGGTAATGACAAATGCTGAGGGGCAAATCAAACAGGGTGAATACATAATGGACAGGAGACTTTATTTTAGACAGTGGTCAGGGAAGGTGTCTCTGAGGATGGCGTTTGAGCAAATCCCCAAAGCAAGCGAGGGGCTGAGTCATGTGGACATTGGGAGAAACAACATTCTAGACCAGGGGTTGGCAAACTTTTGAGACGGGAGAGCCGCTAGGGGTCAGCAAACTGCACCTCGCGAGCCTCTCAAGTTAAGATTGAAAATGAAAAAAAAAAACCCAAAACTATCATAGTTTCATTTATAAAATTTTTAAAGGATATTTTTCACATAATGGTGATTATGTAAAAATATATTTATGGCTCTTGAATCATTTTTAAATTGCTGTGAGGGACAGGAATGGCTCTTCCAGGGGTCGGCAAACTTTTGAGATGGAACATACCCAAAGAGCCGCATGTGGCTCGCGAGCCGCAGTTTGCCGACCCCTGTTCTAGACCAAGGGGGGACTAAATGCAAAGACCCTATCAGGTGGTATCCCTGCTGCCCCCTAGATCCTCTGCCACGCTATCAGCTGAGCCCTATCCATGTGATCACTTCTCTCCACCTTGAAAGAGGCGGGTTCTTGGATCTTTGTGAGCATCCTACTGGGAGTCCAGTCACTGCAGATGCTGATCTGCAAACATGTCTGGCTCAGGGAGGGAGTGCGGTCCCCACGCACTGATTAAGTGACAAATCCTGGCAATCCCCTTTGAAGACGCTACATTTGGAACCCAACTCTGTCGTAATGAGAAAGAAGGGAAGTTCAGAACAAAAACCCATGAGCCAAGTTTCCACATGCACAGTTGTACTTGAAAAGTGCCTTGGACCATAAATGCAGACAGGTTTGGGTTTTGGTTCCTGCTTTGCCTGCCACTTACAAATCAAGTGAATTTAGACAAATTTCTCACTCTCCTGAGCTTCATTTTGTCATCTGTAAAATACAAAATGAGTCCATTCTAGTAGACCTACAGAACCTTGTAACTAAGGATGGGGGCAGAAGCGGCAGGACACAGAGAATCGTGGGGTCATGAAAAGAAAGATGGAAAAGACCCAGGAAGACGTCATAGAAGCCCCTAACCTTAGCTCCTGGACATTGAGAGTTTTCAGAAACCTTTGTCTTCAGCTAAGAAGTGACAGCCCTATTAGTGGCTGGGGTGACAGAAATGTCCTTCCCCTGATCAGTCTGAGTCCCCCAAAGCAGAACTGAGATAAGGATTCGAGAACAAGCTGTTTATTTGGCAGGTGACCCCAAAACATGTGAGTAAGGGGAGCGGGGAAGTGAGAAATGGCCTCATCAAGCCTGTTGCCACTATTACAATGCTGCGACTCTGTATCTCAGAGTTCTCCCAGCTAACAGCTGGGCATTTATACACCTCGTCCTGTCTGTCAATGGTTAAGAGTTGCTCTGGGGGATTGGGAGAGGTGTTAATTCTTTGGTACTTCTAACCTTCAACAGCAATAGGCAAAGTACACTTCTAGGCTTGAGAAAGCCCTGAGGGAAAGGGATGAAGGAGCTGATGTTGAAAGTTGGGTGGCATTCACTAAAGTGAATATGAGTAGACTCTGACAGCAGGACTCATACGGCCCCTGAATAGGCAGCACCTCTCCCAGATCAGCCTTGCAGGCAGGAAGCCCCAAGCTTGGGCTCCAGACCCACAATAGAGAGGGCCACCCCTCAGCAGCAGGAGGCAGGTCTGCTCCCTGGCCTGAGATCCACACCCATGTGGTCAGGCCTATGGCATTTGGGAACTAGCAGGGACGGGAAGTTGAGCTGTGAGAGACGGAGCTTAGGGCCCCATGAAGTTCAGTCTGCCATGGAAACACTGTGTGCTCAGTCCCTCTGATAGTGGACAAACTTGGCAAATGGACTTGTCTCTGTGTTGTGCACCCTTCGGGAGATGCCAGTCTCTGACTGGCAAGACAATGGCTGGCAGTATTACCATGGCAACCAACAAGAGCACACCCAAGGACCCTCTAGTGATGGAAGAGAAGGAGTGGTGACTAGGATTCCAGAGAGCGCACCACAATGACAGGTGCCAGAGCCAAAGATAGTTGGTTTTCCTTGCTCTTGACATTGTACTTGTGGCCCATATTACACACACACACATACACACACACACACACACACACACACACGCACGCACGCACGCACGCATGCACGCACACGCGCGTTTCCACACAAACTCCACCCTAAACTGGTTGGGGCTTGGGAAAACACCTGTCACAATGTTGTGGCAACTTGCTGTGTAAGCAGGAACAAGTGGGTGTCTCTGCTTTCCCCTCTATAAAATGATTCAGATGGTACCAGTTCCTTGGCCTCCACCGTGGGAGGCGGTAAGAGCTGACACAAGAATGTCTGGGAGGCATTTGGAGCATCTTGAAAGAAAGAGGTTGTCAAGAATCCCTGTTATGAAATGCTAAAGTTTTCCTTTTCTTTTTTAATTTGAAGGCTTATGAGTTTTCCAATTGCATTTAAGATATTTCAAACCAGCAGCTCTTCCGAGACCACAGCCATCCAGAGCCGCTGACCACAGTGTTAAGGTAAAAATAAAATCCAAATTAAGAAGATGTGCTCCGGACTTGTGGCCAGATTCCAGGTTGAATCTTAAAAGCTTCCTCTCTGGCCCGCTTCCTGCACTGACCCCCAGGCTCACTTAGCTCTGGGCTGCTGCGTGTTCCTTGCCATTAGATATTGAAAACAGGAAATTAAGGGGCCTTTTGGGGGATGGTAAAGCTTGAAACAACTTCAGAGAACAATCTGATGAAGTCATAGATCTTATCTCCCTGCCTTTTCCATGTCGGGTTTCTTTAAAGATAAGGTAGTGAATCAAAATGTTCTGCCTTTTTTTTTTAAAGATGGAAGCAGAGGAGGATTTCTTTAATACCCCCTTCCCTCCCAGTGTTTCCAAACATAACCAGATGAGAGAAATACCTGGATCCTGTGCATATGAAATGTGATTACAGGACAATTTCCCCATCTTGGTCCTTGAGGGCTGGGGGAAGAGTGGGAAGAGGGATACGGCTTGGGATGAAGAGGAAGCAGGTAGCCATTGAGACATTGTGTCATGGTTGTTGATGATGATGTTACTATTGTCTTGTTGTTTTATTAAGGCAGCGCTCAAGCCAGAGGGGACCTTGTAGGCCCGTGGCCAGCTTGTGCTGTAGAACTAAATGAAGGTAACTGTCGGACTGAAAGAAAGGGGAACATGTTGTGTGTTTGGGTCCTGCCTGTGAGATGTGGGCACACCTAGCAGAAATGCCAGCCCAGCTGGGCACATTCCTGAGTGTCAGGTCCCCCAGACTGGGCTGGGTCAGGCAACAGTATTATAATGAAAGTGGCTTGAAGCAGCCCAGGAAGACAAATGTGAGATGGGGTCATGGCAGCAAGGCAGGCATCCCAGCTGGCCACTCAGGTCTGTGGGGTGAGGTGAGAATGATGAGCCATGAGTACAGGCATTAAGGGGACCAGGGAAGGTGGGAGGCAGGGGCAGGACAGCTCAAGGGGAGCAAAGTGACTAAAGACACAGGCTTTGGGGCCACCAAACCCCAGTTCAAATTCAGCTCTGCCACAGGCTTGTGGCAGACCCCAAGCCTTGAGGGTTTTTTCCTTCTAAAATTAGCCAATACCTATATCACGGGGTTGTTGTGGAGATTAGACAAGTTAACTTTTTTTTAAAAAGTGCTTGAGGTTGCAAACTGTGTAGGGTGCTGTAAGGGTGTATTTATATAGTTCCAGCAAAATCATGCTGAGAGAGGTAGGAGCAAGGCAGTTTAAAGGGAAAACACGAAGGTAGATGCTAAGCTTATTTATGAAACAGCTTCTATGGCCTTTTGGTGAACCTAGAGAACAATTTACATCTGGCAAATAAAAACTGTGATGAGCAAGAGATTCTGGGTTTTGTGAGCTGTTTGGAGCAGCCCACAGGGAAAGGAGGCCCCTGACTCTTTGGAGTCTTGGACCTGCCACACCCTGCCAAGGGGGACGGGTGTGGGTCCGGTCCTACAGAGACCAAGCTTCCCTCTTGGGGCAGTTAACAAAAAGGAACTTGGAAGAAATTAAGTAAAAAGAAAGGATCAGATCTTTATGGGGTGAGGGATGGTAAAGATAATATATTGGGTTGTGGGAAAAGTCACGACGTATTTTTCTATGTTTTTTGCTGCAAAAATGCATCATGACTTTTCCAGCAACCCAATAGTAGGGGTTGGGGTAGAGAATAGGGTTATACAGGGCACACAACCTGAGTAGATTTACAGAGAAGCCCAGGAGTCAAGATGTGAGAGGAAACAGAAGAAATTAGAAAAGAGAAAGGCAACAGGCATGGTGGCAGAGAGGAACACAGGAGATGGCTGCCCCAGGTTTGATTTCTTCCACAGCCCAAGAGAACTGAATGGGTGTTGCCTTTGGAGTTCTTTCTTCCACTGAAAAGTTTAACTTAAAAGAAAAAGCACAGGCCACAGGTCATGTGCTTGTCCCCAAAGGAGGAAAAAAAGATGAATTAGTATTCCCAGGAGAGGGACTCAGCAAATGAGTTTATCGTTCCCCCCCCCCTACCCCCCACACATACCTCTCCTGGGGGCACCAGCATGGGAGGAAGGCTCCTCCAAATACTCTCCCATCTCTGCTCCTGGGACCCATGTTCCCACCTCCTCCCCTCACCCAAGCCCTGGGGAGCACACTCTGATTAGGGCAGAGTCTCTCCTATGTTCACATTCACAGATGGGTATTGGCCTTTGAAACCCCCTTCCAGGTGAGAGGAAGTGTCCAGGTGAGGCATTTTAATGAACTTTCTCTGGGCATCTTGGAAGAGCCTGGATTCCCATTGGACTCCTGAGAGCCAGGCTCTTCTAGGTGGGGGTGGAGTGCTTGGTAGCCTTTACACCCAGCTCCTATGCTCAGGATGCCTCCACCACCCATGCCCAGGAGGAGTCAGGATGGCCCTTCACTATAAGGAACAATAGGTTTCATCCTCTTCATCAGTGATCTCAGTCCTGGCTGCCCATTAGTGTCACCAGGGGAACTAAAAACAAAAACAAAAATTCTGTGTCCCGGTCCCATCCTGAACCAATGGAATTAGAATCTTTAAGCACGAAGTCCAGGCATGTTTCTTTCTTAAAAGCCCCTCCAGGTGATTGTAAAAAAGAGGTTGAAAACTTACTACTCTAAGAATTTAAGAAGTGATTCTAAGTAGCAACTCACATTCCCTCTCTGGGCCACACCAGCAAAACAAGGGAGTTGGACCTCAATTTTATATATATATATGTATATGTGTGTGTGTGTGTGTGTGTGTGTCTGTATGTGTGTGTGTGTGTGTGTCTGTGTGTGTCTTGTTAGTTCTAACATTCCACAACTCTGTGACTGAACAGCAGGTAAGACATCCATATACATATATTCATGAGTTAAAGGCACTCAAAACACACACACATACTCACACTTACACAGTCCTCTCCTGTTCTACTCTACAGTCTCCATCTCATACCTCCTAATGTACAGAAATCCTTGATCTCAACATCTCCTCCCAACCCAGCATTCCTTCCCAAAGGGGACTGTCAGAAAATTCTGGAAACATTTTAGATAAAAGAACAAAAGTCAAAAGTTTAGGGGCAATAATAAGAAGGTGAGTTTGCTAAGAGAGCTGAAGGTCCAGACATAGGTTCCCAGCCTAAAAGTACCCTGGTGGTCCTCTCCAACCCTCCGATTGTTCCTGAAGAAACTAGATTCCAGAAGGGAAAGTCAGTCATCCAAGATCACGCAGATGGTTAGTGACAGAGCCAGGGTAAACTCAGGATTCAAGTATGGTTCAAGGACCTTCTACATGAGAATGACCCAGGGAGTGACTTAAAATGCATGTTCCTGAGCTCCACCCCAGATTTAATGTCAAATTCCCTTTGTATGTGTGTGGGAGGGGCAGGAATCTGATTTTAAATGTGCTCCCCTGATAAGCCCAGACCTGTTTTGCACCCCACCGCCCTGATAGCAAGGAAACAGACCTGGCACACTGGAGACCAAGTAGTCCAGGGGTACCCAAGCTGCCCTTTCCTTTCAGTCCGGAGACCTGGGGCAAGGGCTGGGCTCATAAGTCTTGGAGGCTGGAAATGCTCAGTGCACATCGCTCTTTCCTGGAGAACTGGGTGGCTCAATGCTGGGGTTGGGGAGGCAGTAAGGGGAGGAGACGGACCCAACTATGACCCAACTGTGACCTGACTGGACAGGCTGAGGCCACAGGGCATCACCCTAGTCGTTTCCCCCATCAGCAGCCCCCTGGAGGAGTGCCTGCACTGAAGGAAGCCCCAGTCAGTATTTGCAGCCAGCCAGCCAAGGAGGGCAAGGCTGAGTTCAGGGGTATAGCCACAACACTGGCAAGGTCAGATTGTGGTCCGAGTCAGGTCGGATGTCATCCACTCTTTTGTGGCTCAGCAGATGTTAGATCTGCAGTCTTTTTTGACCACGCTCTGACTTTAATCTGTCAGTGAAACCTCAAGCTCAAGGGCCTGCTCTGCAGAAGGCTTTCTGCCAGCCACTTCTCTCACAGAAGGGGGTGGTAAAAATAATCATGGATAGCATGAACCAAGTGCCTACTATGTGCCAGGCTCTGTGTTACATGCTTTCCACACATTTTCTTGTTGGATCTACATGAGTGTGGTAGGCAGGATAATGGCCCCCAAAGATGTTCGTATCCTAATCCTCAGAACCTATGAATATGTTGCTTCATATAGCAAAAGGGACTTTGTGGATGGGATTAACTTAAGGACCTGGAGATGGGGAGGTTAGTCAAGAGTGTCTGAATGAGCCCAGTTTGATCACAAGGGTCCTTATTAGAGAGAGACAGGAAGGTCTGAGTCAGAGAAAGACATATGAGGATGGAAGCAGAGGTTAGAGAGGAGAAAAGATGCTCCCCTGATGGCTTTGAAGATGGGGGAAGAGGCCACAAACTAAGGAATGTAAGCGACCTCTGGAATCTGGAAAAGCAAGAAAACGTATTCCCCCCTAGAGCCTCCAGAAGGAATGCAATACTGTCGTCATCTTGATTTTAGCCCAGTGAGACCCGTTGGAATTCTGACCTCCAGAACTGTAAGAGATTAACTTTGTGTTATTTTAAGCCACTGTTCGTGGTAATTTGTTATAGCCACAATAGGAAACTCGTCCAATAATTACTTCTACTTCACAGATGAGAAAATGTAGCCTCTAAGTGGTAGAGAAGTTGCCCAAGGTCAAACTGGTGGATAACATAGTCAGGATCAGAAGCCAGGTCTGTTTACTCCCAAACTCTGTGCTGTTTTTAACTTTACCACTGCATCCTTATCTTTCTTTGATTCATGCACTTGCCTATTGCATGCTAGCCACTGTGCTCAGCCTTGGAGTTACAACGGTGAACAAAACAGTCTCAAGCCCTGCTCTCAGGAGCTTACGCTCGCTCCAATGTAGGGGACAGAAAGTAAACAGACAATGGCAGTAGAGGCCTCTGGGGCTGTGCCAGGGCAGGGGGAGCTAGGGTCCTGTGAAAAAAAACAAAGAGCAAGGCCTGTCCCATATGGACAGGCTCAGAAAAGGTTTCCCAGATGAAGGGCAAGCCAGGGTTGGCCAGGTTGGGGGTGGGGGTGGCGTATCCAGACAGGAGACAGAGCGAGTTTCAGTGTCTGCCTACTGCTCCTCCTCCACGCTTCACTACCATGTTATGTAAACCAATCATGGTGGACATTTTTGCTGGTCTGCCAACTTTGGATAAAAAGGATCCCTGACTTTCGCTCTGAGAGCCATGTCTACTCAGAATCCATGTTTTGGGTGAGGCTAACCACATCTCAGGTCCCAGGGACAGGGGCCCCATTGGCTTAAACCAGTCAAAGACCCTCCTCTCCTAGGCCATGTTTGGTGAATGCTAGAGCTTCTTCCCTCTCCTGGAGTTACTGAAGAGATTTCCTCTTCTACTGGGTGATGAAGGGCGAAAGCAGGAGGCTCTACTACTCTGGGCCACCTACAACCACAAGGGGAGGGCCCATCAGTTTTCCAGCAGGTGTGGGGTAGGTTGGCTGTCTCTGAACTTTATTATATTGTCATGGTTTGCAGAAAGGGACCCCAGAGTGGAATGAGGGCATAACTGGGAAGCCAAGCAGAAGGAATGTTTGCATAAGAACCAACTGTATCATGGGGAAAATAATGACAGGCAGAGGTGGGTTCTCAGCAATGGAAGATAGGCCCCAGTCTTATACCTGAGTATCCACCAATAAGCCTTTGTTGGATGAATGAATGAATGAATGAATGAATGAATGAATGCTGAATGAGAGCAGAGGGCAGCTAGGAACCTGGCAGAGTCACCCTGTAATAGCTGCTAACTGACCTCAGGAGGAATGATGTAGAGCCCCTGACAGAGACAGGGCTCTGACATTGTGGAGGTGTGGGGACTGAGTTAAACGAAGCAAGCCATGCGTAAGTGGGTGAGTGGATGAAGGACAGTCACCTCTGAACCATGTGGATGGGGCTGGGGTAGGCTCACACAAGACCATCCTGAAGTAGCCAAGGGGAATTTCAAGCCAGAGTTCTAGAAATTTCACTGAGGGGCCAGAGCTGGTGACTACTCTTGATACTGTTATTGGGGGCCTTTTCTCATGCACGCTCCAATGTGATGGAGAAAAAAATCAATTACTTGACCAACTAGATGCAGCTTCCTCAGCCTGAGGCATGTCTCTTAATGTTCAACTCACTTTGCAAACCCCCATCTTGCAATGTCTCTTATCTAGCACCTGCTGCTATCCTTCCCTCTCTCTCTGTATCCCATGGTAAGTCCAGACACCACCTGAGCTCATGTCCAAGAATTCAGAGACAAATGAGGAAATCTTTTTCGGCCATGTCCCATTACTATCACTCACCAAACGGTCCTCGTGTGCAACAGGGGACACGTTCCAGAATATTCACAGCATTATGGTTTGGAACAGCTGAACTAGAAGCAGCCCAATGTCCATCAGCAGGAGAGTAGATAGATAAATCAGTGTATATTCCTGCATGGAGGAAGGAAAATGAGCAGTTATATGCAGCAATACGATGAATCTCACAATCATATTATTGAGCAAAAGAAGCCACATAGAAAAGTCCAGAATGTATACATCCATTTATGTATATATTTCAAAGGCAGCCAAAAGTAAAGTGTGCTGTTTGAAGTTAGGATGGATAGACTTGGAGGAAAGGGATACAACTGAAAGAGGAATGCAAGAAGTTTCCAGAGTGCTGGTAATGCTCTATGTTTTGACCTGTGTCACAGTTAAGTAACACTTGCTTTGTGGTAATTCGTTGGGCTGGACATTAATGGATCGTGCACTTTTCTGCACGTCTGTTTTCTTTTATAATAAAAAAATTGGAGTCCATAATGTCATTACCCAGGAAAAAGGAAATTTTACCCAGCTGGTCCTGCCCAGTCTAAGACCCACTTTGCTGTATCATGCTGTGGGAATCCAGACACATGACTCCAAGGGCTGTGCTTGGCTATAGTAGTCCCAGAGCACAGTAAGCCTGGGCTTCTGGGTTCACTTTGTTATTTTTAGTCACCTATTTCACTAGATGCCCATGCAGATGTGCAATTTTCTAAGGGCACACCTGTGGTTTCAAAAGGCTGGTTTCAGGAGAGGTGTGGAATGCCACTCAGCAGTGCAAACTCTGCTTTCTACCGTGTGCATGGCAACTCGTGAACACTGGGCTTCTTGCTTGGAAACTGACTTCACTGTGTCCCTCAATCCACACGGGTAGCCTAAAGCCATACTGGACCCCCAAAGAAAAAGGGTCAAGGTTTCAATCCCCTATCTTCCACTAGATTTCCTTCTCCCTATGTAAATTTGCCTGCATCTAAGATCCTCCTCCCTGAGCTTTAGTGGCAGCGGGGCAGGCTTTTTCAAGTCTTCTCCTTAGCAGTGGGGGTCTACTTGCCTTACAGACACAAAACTGAAATATCCAGCTTCAGTGATTGGTTCTTCATGAAAAAGACCAATCTTCTCTCTGGGGATTTTTAGGTCTCTTCCTTTAGACATGAAGAAGTTGATAACTCTTAAGGATCAACCTCTATGCCTCCCTGCATAGCTTCTTTACTGCATAACTTCCCATCTCTGCCCATTGCATGGCTGTAAATATTTCTGTAACTAAGATCATTTAATTTGTCTCTGAACTTCCATTTGTAGCACAGCGTCTGACCATGATGAGCACCACCTTAACAACATTGGTTGAATGAGTAAGTGAATGGTGGGCAAATCCATAATCACCACCAAAGCCTGGCTGGTCAAGATTTCTAGGAGTGTGGGTGGAGTGGAAAGCCACCTTTTTGTTGAAGAACCAGAAAAGGAGGGAAGGAAGAGGCGAGGGGGAGGGAACAGAAGAAGAAGAATGGAGGGTAGGGAAAAAGAGGGAAGGGGAGGGAAGTTCAAGCAAAGAGGGAGGGAAGGAAGAGAGGAGACAGAAAGATAAGGGACTGGAAGAGGTAGGATGAAGGACAGGGGGCAAGGGAAAGGTGGAGGGAGATAAAGGAAGGGGGAATGGAAAAGGACAAGAAAAGGGAAAGGAGAAAGAGAAGAAGGCTGTTGTTAAAATCCAGGAAACGTCACTAGCTACACAGAGAGCATCCAGTTTGTGGGTTTCCCTGGTTGTTAGCCTTAAGCCAAAGATTCCAATTGAACCAGTAAGAATGCAACACTGTTGTGGTCAGCCAAATTCTATTACCCAGGGAGGCATGTCTCCACATGGAAGAGCATGGTCACATAACTAAGTCCAAGGAAAGTTTGCCATCCAGTTGAAAGGTGTTGCAATCTAGGCAAAGCATTTCCAAAGTTAGGAGGACTCTAAATTTAGCCTGAAATTGGTGTACATCAACTCACAAAAACATACTCTCTTATCACATACACACTGGAATCTGCTCTCTCAGACCATACAAGGATAGGACCATGATGGTCTGCAGGCCTCAGTTTCCCTTCTCTGTCTTTCCTTCCCCCACCATACCACTATCTTTCTTTAACTGCACTGGGTTCTCAAGAATTTCCTAGATACCCAAGTAGGAGGTCCATTCCCCTTCCCTGAGGTGAACCTCTTTACTCACCTACTACCAATAGCTTCCTTTCAGCCAGAAATTGGTCAGGATATGACTGGCAAACCCATTTGTAGAAATACAGTTGCCCAGTGTATCAGTTAAGGCAAAGCTAACACTAGCTTAACACAATGAAGTTGATTTCTTTTTCGAGGAAAGTCCAGCTGGTGGCAGAGGCAGGGAATCTGGTTAACACAGTCATTGAGGGACTCAAAACAATGGAGAATTTTGCCTCTCTGACAATAGAAATTCTAATTCCATCGGTTCAGGGTGGGACATGGGCACAGAATTTTTTATGCTTCTCTGGTGGCTCCAAGGGATGGACATGTAGAGCTGAGAATCTCCTGTCTTCCAACATCAACCTGGGCATCAACATCCAACCACCAAATATGGGAAATGGAAGAAATGGATCAAAAGGGCCATGTGGGAAGTATTTATATGCCAGGCCTGGTAGTAAGATAAATCACTTCTATCTACATTTCACTGGTCAGTCACATGGTTCCATTTCACCCCCAAGGGCAGCTGAGAAATGTAGTCCAGCTGAGTGTCCAGGTACAAAACAAAATGGGTTAAGGATTGTGTAGCTCAGGGGTTGGCAAACTGTGGCTCTTGAGCCACATGCAGCCCTTTGGGTTTGTTTCGTCTCAAAAGTTTGCCGACCCCTGGAAAAGCCAATCCTGTCCCTCATAACAATTTAAAAATTATTCAAGAGCCATAAATATATTTTTACATAATCACCATTATGTGAATAATATCCTTTAAAATTATTTAAAATGAAACTATGATAGTTTTATTTTCATTTTCAATTTTACCTCATAGCCACATGTAGATACCCAAAGAGCCGCATGTGGCTCGCGAGCCGCAATTTGCTGACTCCTGACGGCTCTCCCGTCTCAAAAGTTTGCCCACCCCTGCTCTAGCTGGTCTCTGCCTACCCAAGACTCATGCTATCTCTGAAATATGATCTTAAGCAAGGAGAAAACGTCTACATTTCATTCTGTTTGCTTTTTTTTGAATGACAAAAGGATATAGAGCCTAAGAGCACTAAAAGTTTTAGAAGTCCCTGAGGAAGTTAATGACATGATCCTCTACTGCAGCGGCTCTCAACCTGTGGGTCGCGACCCCTTTGGGGGCCGAATGACCCTTTCACAGGGGTCGCCTAAGACCATTGGAAAACCAAAAGACACTTACATTACGATTCATAACAGTAGCAAAATTACAGTTATAGAGTAGCAACGAAAATAATTGTATGGTTGGGGGTCACCACAACATGAGGAACTGTATTAAGGGGTCGCGGCATTAGAAAGGTTGAGAACCGCTGCTCTACTGAGATAGTCTGACTGGGAGGTTGTGATGGTACAATGCTCATTCACCCTTGAGCTAAGCCAGTCGTGTAGCCATAGAACTATTGGGTGTTTGAGGAGGGCATGGTGGGAGTGGAGAGAAAAGAGTCGCCTATAACATGGTGTGAGAGGAAAGGCAGAACAAAGCCCGGGGGATAAAAGAAACAACTATAAGGAGAGAAGGGAGGGGAAGGATCATGATTTCAAAAATGGGTGAGACCCAGCCCCTGCCTTCAGGAATTCTTAAGCTATAGGGAGAGAACCAGGTGTGTCTGTGTGCTGCTCCTTGTAGTAAAATGCTAACTGAATGAATCACTGAACCTCATGCACTACTTTCCCTTTTGGCCCGTGACTACTGTGAACAAGACAAGAGAGCATGTAGTCCAAGGGGAGGGGACATAATATTTCTCTGTCAATGCTGGCCTGCCTAAATCGGATGTGTAAACCACTGTTTAGGTTCTAGAGGACTCAAATCAGCAAGATACTCATGCTTGGGAACTGAACATATTAAGAAAGCCTTCTCCGTCCAAACATGAGCCAAAGTCACGTGCTGACCGGAGCATGTTTGTTGCCCTTTGCTTTTTTGCACCTCAAAGCAGGCTAACACTAACAAAACTAGGAGTAATCCAGAAAACAGTATCTGGAAATCTCCATGAGGACTAACTTGAAAGATGGGGTATCCTTAATTGGTCTTAGTTCTGGCTGCTATAACAAGTTACCACAGACTGACTGACTGGGTGGCTTAAACAACAAATGTTTGCCTCTCATGGTTCTGGAGGCTGTAAGTCTGAGATCAGGTCAGCAACGTTTCTTGGTGAGGGCTCTCCTCCTGGTTCATGGATGGCTGTCTTCTCATTGTATCCTCACTTAATGGGGAGAGTGCTTCACTCTCATGACCTCACCTACACATAATCACCTCCCAAAGTCCCCACTTCCAAATACCATTATATTGGGGGTTGGGACGTCAACCTATGAATCTGTGGGGACACACACATTCAGCCCATAGCAGCAAGGGAAGGAAAGAGGTGAACATCTAAAAATGCCAAAGCGTTTTCACCAAGTGCAGACCTGGAAAGGAGAGGCAGTACCACTGGAAGTTGCTAATGAGGTTATTCAAGGATAGGAAAAAAGATGTGCATGGGAGTAGGAAGCTGCGGCTCCTTTCTGCCCACGTGGTGCGACAGGCCTCAAACATGAGGAGAACCAAAACTGCTGGTGGGAAAACGGGACCGATGAAGTCCAGGGGTGGTATGTGAGTTATGAATAGGCAGCCGTCTTATTTTATCTTCTTACCAGGTTGAGCTAGACATACGTTAAAGTGCACAAACCACAGATATACAACTTGATGTTTTTTTACAAATTCAACACATCTGTGCGAGCAGCTTCCAGATCAAGAAATGACATGACCAGCACCCTAAATGTCCCCTTGTATTCCCTTTCTTTTATACCTATATCTGACAGTATCCTGACTTCTAACAGCATAGACTAATTGTGCCTGTTTCTGAACTGTGTATAAATGGAATCATGTAATATGTACTTTTTTTTGTCTGACTTCTTTCACTCGATATTATGTTTGTGAGATTCATCCATATTGATGCATTTAGTTGTTTGTTTATTCTCATTGCTATATAGTGTTTTTTTATGTGAATCTACCATGTTTTATTTATCTCTTCCCCTGTTGATAGACATTGGAATTCTTTCCAGTCTTTGACTATTATGAATATTTTTGTAAGTGCCCTTTTAGTGAATATATGCATGCATTTCTGTTGGGTAAACATCTAGGCGTGGAATTGCTGGACAAGAGGTACATGTTTCTTCAACTTTAGTAGATATTTGCAGTTTTCCAAAGCTATTGAACCACAGAAACGCTTTTGAGAATGAATGGCTTTGCCAACTGAGCCGTAGGAATAAACTGGGACTGCCCAAGCAAACCACATCAAATATTCACCCTGTTCATAGAAGACCTCCCAATCCACACACCCTGGATATTCCTGGAATGTCCCACCCTTGGATAAGGTGGATGTGGTTTGAAGCTTGAGGGGCATTCTTGCAACGCTATGTGTTGCATAAAGCTGAGAAGCTGCAGATGTCCTTGCAATAAAAATCCATAAACTAACACCTTTCCCCCAGCAAATAAGGGGGTCTGGACACATACCCTCTTGCTAAGCTCTTCTTTTATCACTTAGGATTATTCTCCCAAACATTTCCTTCCTTCTCCAGCCTTCCTCATAGAAGTCAGTTGAAGCTGAAACTCTTGGCAGGTCCCTGAACCACACAGCCAAAAAATTATATGCTGAGCACATCTGCAGCGAGGATCATGAGACTTTCTAGGGGAGATTTATTGCCTCCCTTCCCTCCCCCTTTTAGAAGGTTTCTGAATGCTGCTCCTTGTGTATAGCATGTGCCTCCAGCTTATCACTACGGTAAGTATAAAAGCAATTAATTTTTCCCCCTTTTGGAACGCGGAAGTTTTAACCGTACTTCAATACCATTTGCATTTCTGATTTCTATCAAGTTCACACTTCCAGCAAAGAGAGTTCTGCTGATATAATTTGTTTTGTTTTTTTAATTGTATGTTCTCTGGCATGAAGCTGCTTCTTTTGCCTCCAAAGCAGAAAATATGTACACATTGGGAGATGCTCAGCTCTCGACCTCTGCTGCAGGTTAACTCACCTTGCTGGCATTTAGGGAAACAAGGACAGGTATGGGAATTTGGAGCAGGGCCTTCCTGCATTTTACGTTCACATATGCTGACTTGGTGAAAATCAGTTGCCGGATTTGGGTGAAGTGGGCAGATTTTGAGAACCCTGTCTTCATATCTAGTTGTAATTTATTCATATGTTCAGAGAATTTTTGCTACAACAGACCAGATTTATTTCTTGCTTGCTTTCACTGGTCAATATCCTTTTATACTATTTCTACATTATTCAGATTTACAGAATGTTTAGGCTATAAAGAACCCAAAGGAACATATGGCCTGATAATCCAGTCATGTTATAGGTGAGAAGAGTGTGGTAGATCAAATGAATGGTCCCAATTTTTTTCCCCCAACTTGCCTCATGACATTCTCATGGGCGGAGTTTACTTCCCTTCCCATTGATTTGTGGCATGCCCAAGTGACTTGCTTTGGCCAATGGAATGGGCCTTAGAATCATTCTGAGGCTAGTCCTCAAGAGACTTCACATAGTTCTAACGTTCTCCTGGGGCCTCTGCTATCACATGAGAAGAACATACCTGCCTAGCTTACTGGTCCAGGAAAAGAAGAGGCATGGGGAACAGATTTGGTCCAGCCAGCACCCAGTCCTGTAACATGAAGCAGAGTCACTGCAGCCTAATGTATTGCTGCTAAGCTCAGCTCAGCCTAGATCAGCCAAACCCCGGCTGCCCCCACCCCAGATCTGTGGTACTCATTGTTGATTTTTGTGCACTACTGAGACCATGGGTATTTTTACATGGCAATGGTTAACCAACACAGATGCTGGAGGCCGGAGAGGAAAAGTAACTCACTCATTGTCACACAGCTGGCTTGTGTCAAAAGCAAGTCTAGAACCCATGTCTCGTTATCTCAGGCCTGTAGCAGTTTCCTCCCCCCCTCCACCGGATTTTCATGCACATGTAAAAGATACTGCTTGGTCATAGGTCTTGTAGCTTTTGGAAAACATAGCTTGTAAAAAATCATTGAGAAAAAACAGATGAAACTTTACATGGCTCCGGGGATTAATAATGTAACGGGGATTGCTCCACTTCTGGTTTGAAGTGAATCTGAACTGGCTGTTCCATCCACTCTCCTCCTCTCTGACATCTGTGGAGCTCCCCAGGACTACAGGAGCTGCTGCAAATAGCATCTGCAAGAGCCAGGGCTCGAGTAGCCCTGGAGACCATCAGTGACTGGAGCTGGGATTTGCCCCTTTTCTAGACAAGCAGGGAAGACAAAACCTCACCTCAGCAGCCCTAGACCCAGGCCAGCCTATGAGAGAAACACGGGAAGACCTGGAAAATTAAACTGTCCAACATCCCACCTTTTTCCCTCCAAAGATTAAAACCCCCTGTTTATAACTCTGCCTCTTTATACTAATGACACCTGGTGTAGGTGCTTGATAGAGGTGGATATGGAGAAGGAGGTGTGTCATGCTTGAAGCTGACATTACCCATTTACACCTCCCTGTCAATAAACGCTCCCTTCACCTTTCCCAGGACGTACGACTTACTGACCTGTCTCCCCTTTGCCTGCGTAGAAGGAATGCTGGTCATGATTAGAATGCCAACAGCTCACAGAATTTGTGTATTATCTGTTTTAACCAATGACTGCTATGGCTGCCTGCCTTCTGGCACAACTCCAGACTCTCTCTCCCCCACCTTTAAAACATCCTGTCTTGATCTGGGCTTGGGCTGCAGATAGAGGGTGGGTATGAGAAATAAGAGAAAGAAAACCTCATGCTGCCATATAATTATGTATATTTTATATTTGATCAATATCTGCCTCCATTCTATATTATAGGTTCTTAGAAGGGAGAGATCACATTTACCTTGTTCCCTGTCACATGCCTAGTTCAAACTATAATGCCAAGCACATAAGGAGCATCAATAAATAAGATATGAATGAATGAATGAATGAATGAATGGATGGATGAACACAGCTGCTCTGGAAGATAACCAACAGATGGCATCTTTGCACACCCAGCCTGACACAGTTCAGCATGTCAGACCTGGGCCTGTGGGTCCTTTGGCATCTGGTTGAAACCCCTCTGCCACTCCCCATGGCACCATGCCATGCTAAGCCTGTCTCGACAGATCAGTCACCGCTGAGCTGACATCTCTATCACTCAGGTCTCCCTCATGACTGGAGGACACAGGAAAGAGACTGGAAATGTGGTAGCCATGGCAAGTGATTGAAGTCGCCTCTCCCCCTGGGGCAAAATTGGTCTCCTGTTCCTGCCCAGTCCTTAACGCTGGATTTGTTGGCAGGAGTTGGTGAGCTGGCAGCATCTGCTACTGTCTGGGACTAAGGCTGCTCATCTCATGCCTGGTGCCAGCTGGACAGCAGAGCCAAGTCAACAATACAAAGGAGAGTCCAGACTGGCAGGTGCCACCAACCTCCTATGACAGGGAGGACAGTCTGACAAGAGGTGTCTGATAAGGGGATCACAGGGCCTTTATCCTTGCGCACTGCCATGAGAGGTTATCTGAGTCCAGTTTACAGAGGATGAAAAAAATGTTTCTGAGTGCTTGTGACTTCCCCTAGTACATGTGTACTGCCTTAGTTCAGGCTCCCCTGAAATCTGACTCCAAGACAAAGTGTAGGTCAGGTATTTTATTTGGGAGGTGATCCCGTAGAGTGGGAGTGAGGAAGCAGGGAGAATGAGACAGGGAAGGGAAGAAACTCAATTTAGCGTGTGCGAATGGACTCTGGGCATTTGCCAGGGTGCTGCTAAGAAACCTCATGAAGCACACCTCAGGAAATGGGAAAGCTGGGGTATTTATCCACTATCCTCTGTCCCCCATTTCTTGAAGATTGCTCCTGGGCCGTTAACTCACTCACATTTCCCAGTTGGATCTGTGCTAAGCTAAGCAAGATCTCACGGGGCTGGAGCAAGCCCTTAGACAGAGAAGCTGAGAGATGCAGGCCCTTTGATGGGTGGGTAGGTGGTAGAGAGGCTATAGTGTGTCCTGGGACTCTCCACCTCAGCTACAGTGAACTCAGGTGTGTTTAGAGGGTATGGGTGGGATATCAGCAGGGTCTACATATTTTGCTTACAATTGGCTTGGAGCTAGAAGACATGGGTCCCAGGCCTCTCCCACTTAACTATGAGATCTTAGTCAAGTCAACTCCCCCTCAGCCTCAATTTCCCCATCTAGAAAAATAAATAATAGACTATGTTCATCCAACTTGAATGCTTGTTGTGGGAATAAAATTAAAGCAGAGAATCAAATATAAATTATTTTTATGTTTATATGAAATCCTGTTCCTTTAATTAACTTGTCCAAAAAGCTATATTGCTCACCTGTCACTAGGTTAAATGTGGAGGGTTTGCAAGGATACAAGTTGTTGAGGTGCTTTAAAAGACCCAGGGTAAATTCCAGTTTCGGATGAGAATGTGTCAATGAGTCAAGCTGCAGTGAGTTCAAGATGTTCCTTTACATAAATTTGGTCTCGTAGGAAGGAAAACTGTCATTACCTCATTCAAAGAATTCTTCCCAGATTTGGCTGGCTCTACTGCAGCATGAGTTACTGGTTTCAACCTCCTTCCACATAAATTCCCCAGTTCCTTGGGAGTGACGCTAAGAACATCCCTGCCTCTTAGGTTTCTTATTATGGAACCCAAGGTAATACTAGCTGCTGTAACTGATAGGCCTCCGCATCTCAGGGACTCATCACAACAAAAGGGTTTGTAGTTGTTGTTGCTGTTCTCACTCACAGGCAATCCAGCATGCATGATTCTGGTCAGGAAGAGTGCCTGCATACAGTGATCCAAGAACCCAGGCATCTTCTACCCTGTAGCTTTGCCATCTTCAACACAAGGCTCCAGAATTTGGAAAATTCTGGAAAGAGGAAAGAACATGGAAGATCGAATGGCAGATTTTTTTAACAGTCTGGGTCTGGAAGTACAGTACATTGCCACATGCAGCCATGTTCTATTGGTCAGAACTCAGTTAACAAAAAATTGCAAGGGAAACTAGGAATGATGGTGTACCTAAGTGCCCCAAAAGAGAAAAGAATTGTATGGCCAGATAGCAGCCTCTGACATAGCCTCCATATTCATATGCTCAAGGAAGAGCTGGAATTCGTAGTTCTTCAGAACAGGAAATATTGGCTGGGACGCAAGACAAGTCCAGGGAAGTCAGATGAGGCAAGGGAGGAGGACCAGGCAGAGGCAATAGTTGATTGAGGAAGCCAGCACTGTAGCTTTATTGTACTCCCTGTTGCCTATATGTCCTCCTAACCACAAACCTGAAGTAATTAACATTCTCCCCAAAGCCATGTAATTTCACCACCCCATGTCTTTGCTCATATTTCTCCTTCTGCCTGGAGCCTCTCCCAACCTCATCTATCTGGTCAACCATGTCTCAGCCCCAATGAACCACGCTTCCTTGTATTCATGCCCTTGTGTAATCTCCTCCCCTTGAATCTGAGCTGACCCTATGACTACCCAGCCAGCAGTTCAAGTGACATTTAGACAGCCCCTGGTCTAACACTTAAGGAGACCTGGAAGCTTCTGCTTTATCTACTTGGGAGCCCTGGGTCACCATTTAAGAAGTCTGGCTACTGCAAAAGACCATAGGTAGCAACTCTGTGGCAACTATGAGAGAGACAAGCTCAGTGGAATCCAGCTCCCAGCCAAACTACTGGCTGAATTCAGTCACAACAGCAATTGAAACAAGACCAGCAGAAGAATCACCCAACTGACCCCAGTCCAGATTGAAGAATCATGAGCAAATAAAATGTTTTAAGCCACTAAGTTTTGGGGTCATTTTTTAGATAGCAGTAGATAACTGGAGCAATGTCTTCCCAGTATCATGCCAGCCTTTGCCTCTCCTTAGATGCAGTCCCCTTATTACCCCCTCCCCCACCTTCTCCAACAGCCCCTTAGGAGAGTTAGGAGCCTTCCTTTTTGACACTTTTCTCTGCTACCACAGAATCCTGTACACACATCTCTTACCATTTCTCACTCTGCATCACATTTACATTCTTGTCTCTCTGCCTTGAAGGGCTATGCACGTTTTCATAGCTTAGACCAAATTTGACTCCTTCCTGTGTTTTCTATGCCTACTACTATGCCTGACACATTGTAGGTGCTCAGAAGTGCTTCTTAAATAATCAATCATTGTTTTTTTTAAATTGGTTCATGAACTGAAATATGGGCTGAATCAAAGGGAGAGAGCCCAAGGGAATGAGAAAGTGTGACCTTCACCCAAAAGTTTATAAAGAGATTTCAGAGTAGGCCTGTGGGAGAGAATTGTGCTGGTTTAATTGAATTTGTTTTTCTCAAGCACCAGGTGAACCTTCTTCTATTTGGAGAGGTTGGAAAGCTAAAAACTACATTTTGCAGACTCCTTTCAAAATAGGGTTCTGCCAATTTGATATAGTCCTGAGAGATTTGAAAGGTAGAAGGGAGACAGAGGCCATCTCTCAGAGGCAGTTCAGGTGGCCAAGTAGGCTCTGTCCACATGAGTATTGGTCGCAGCTTGACTCCACAGTCCACTGTCTGGTCAACAGCTTTATGAATGTGGGTGGCTGTGAAGGAAGTGAGCAAACATTTCCTGACTTCTGGGTCATAATTGTAGTGGTGTCTGCCCCATGACATGAAAGTCAAAATACTTTTCTCCCTCCTTGCTTCCAATGATTTTGAAACTACTTAATTCCCTGCATTAAATTCCTTTCTATTATATTTAAAATACCCACATTGCTTTTTGTCTTCTGCACTGACTCCTGGAGCAAGTATGCCGATTGGGAACAATAAATGGAAAGAAAGAGAGAAATTTCCTGTATATCAGAAGTCATGGAGGAAGCAGGAGTGTGGCAGCCCTGGAGCTGACAGGCTGGCTGGCTAAGCCCTAAGCAATGTAGAGAAAGTGCTGCAAGGGCCTGGGGTACTGGAAGACATCATTGGCCCTGGCCTAATGAATGCTGGGAGGCCTGGTGGTCAAGAGCAAGAGAAATTTCCAAAGTAGGGAAGGCATGATTGGGAGATATGATTGCCTCATGTAACAAGGAAGTCCAAGTACAGGATACCTCTGTGGGCTTCATGAGAATAGGAGCCACAGATCCCAAAACCCAGGTTTACACATACCATCTGGAAGAGCTGGGCAACATGAACTCAAGATCAGGAGTGGGGGCAGAGAGATTCTCTATCTGGTTAAGAGTGACCAAAAAGAGTCCAGGCTAAAACTCAAAATGTAGGGCTCTGTGGGATGAGCCTCAAGCACTATATACTCATCCACATTTTACAACACAGTGTCGATGAGGCTCTAAGTGGGGCAATGTGGTTTGCTGATGATGTATATTTTTCCAGAGGTCAGAAAGTAGAATGGAATTTACTCCACTCCCATAACAACAACAAAAAGACCCCTGAGCCCTTGCTGCAAAGGACATCTCTATATAAATGTTGAAGACAAGATGTCACAGTGGCTTGGAGAAAGAACTTCCACATCAAGAAGATCTGGCTTTGAGTCTCAACTCCACCATTTTTCAGTTGTTTAACTTAAAGCAAGTAATTAACCTCACTGAAGCTCTATTTCTTAGTCTGAAAATGGAGATGCTAATATTATCTCCCTCCTAAGGTTGCTGTGATGATTAAATGCAATATTGACTTTTAAAGCACAAAGCACAATGCCTGGAAAACAGCAAATGCTATAAAAATTATGGCCACAAACCCAGTGGATTGTGGGAAACAATCAACAGCCAGTCTGGGGCAGTTCACTTAAATGGAATCTATTGTTTGCATTTAAAAATTCTTTGAATGAGACTTACAAGAAAAAGAGACACATACAAAATTACAGTATTGTTTGTAAGCATTTTTTATCCATAGTACTAAGTAGAAAAAAAAATGATGAAACAGTTGTTTTCAGTGACTTGCAATAATAAAAGTTAATATTTATTTATTAAGGGTTTACAGTGTGCTAGATACTCTTTGAAGCACTTTATATGCATTAAATCATTTAGCACTCTCAACAACCCTATAAGATAGGTACTATTATTACCCTCATCTTATAGATGAGGAAACTCAGCTCAGAAAGTATAAATAACTTACCCAAGGTCACACAGCTAGTAAGATGTTGAGTTCAGATTTGATCCCAGCTGTTCTGGTTAACCAGCAATTAACCACTACCATAAAATTCCTCTCATTGGCAGAATATTCTAGGAGACTTGCAAGATCAGAACTTATTTGTAAGCAGGAATTGTTCCGTTATTAAAGAACTTACAAGGGAGACTAGAAAAAGAATTATATTGCTCGTGTGAGTAAATATTTATATATACCAAAATATTTATGTTCATATATGTGAGTACTGCTTTCCGCAGGGGGAGAGGAAAACGTGTAAATATTTACTCACTGGAAATAGCTGACACGTAGTTAGGAAATAGGAATATTTATACTGTACATTGCTTTTGTGCTGTCAAATTGTTTCATCTGGAGTTTATGCACTAATTCCCAAATTGGACAAGCAATGCAAGAATTCTGAAATTGTAAATTCAGGGCCTCTTTTGGAGGTCCCTAACTTGGTTATGAGACCAATTTCCACATACAGTTAATTCCAGTTTTCCTATATCATTTTTTCTAAAATTGTGTACTGCCTTTTAAGATGTCCTGATTCTTTCTAAGAGGAATTATTCTTAGACTAAAAATCAGAGACTCTGTCTTTATGCCCAGAGTCCCACACTGTGGGAGACATTCTCTGGGGACCACTTCTGGGCCAACAGTTGGAAGTGGTTGGGAAGCAGGTCAAATACTGAATTGTCTGGACAATGGCCCAGTTTAGTGGTATCCCCCAGACAGAGCCAAAGACAAGAACATTTTCAAATAAAAAAAAGCATTATTTTTGCATGAATAGTGAGGATTTTGAGAGAGATTATAGCAAAATGGTATTACATAAATAAATAAATAGATATATATTATGGGCCTAGTACATTGGCTTTGGGTTGGCACTTTCACATGTCATTTTGTTTAATCCTTACTGTGGCATATAACCTTTGTATCAATTGGATTGCCTTTAGCTGTAAGCAACAGAAAATCTTGATGCAACTGATTTAAACAAATAATTTATTATCTCATGTAATTAAGGAGGTCCAAAGTAGGGATGTTCTAGGGTTGGTTATTTCAGTCTTTCACCTCTGTAAACTTGGTCTCATGCTCATTCTATCTTTCCGTCTGCATTCTTGGTCCATTTTCTTGTCCTTGGTAAGATTGTCTCATGGTTGCAAGATGGCTGCTTAGTTCTGGAAGTCATCTGCATATACCACAAGGTCTAATAGAAGAATAGGGCTTTTTATCTTTATGCATCTCTCTTTCTCATCCAAATCATTCCCAGAAGGCTTCAGCAGACTTCTCACATAGCATTGGCTGGAATTAAATCACACACCCATGCCTAACCAATTACTACCAAAGAGAATGGGACCTCCATATTTAACTTAGATAAATCATGAGTCCTCTGCTTTATTAGGACAGAGCTGAGGCCCACTTCCTCTGAAGCACATGGTTTCTCTGAGCAAGAGGGATTCCTGAATGACACTGAGGTTAGGTAAGAAAGAATAAAGAAAATAATAGTTACTGGGTAGACAACCAACAGGTTCAATGGCATGTCATTTGAAAGATGGAGAAAACGAAGCTCAGAGAAGTTGTGACCATGCATTTAGTGAACAATATAGCTGTAATTCAAACCCAGGGCCTTTTCTGTCATACCATGGCTGCATTAAGTACTTCCAACATGTTACTGGAAACAGTTAGGTATGTGGGCACAGTTGATGTTTTCCACTGAGCTCCCTTCTCTATTTCCTGTCTAGACAATTGTGAAAGGGTTATTTGTGTAAATTTAATTCATTCATAGGCATTACCCACCCACTATTGGCTGTAAGCCTCCTTTCTGCTTCCCTTTCCAGCAATTTTGTCAGAGGTTACATTGCCTGAGCTTGGAGACCTGCCCAGAAGAGCATCTATGGACCTGGGCAGCAGAGAGTGAGGAGCCAGAGAAGGGACTATGGCTCCTTGGCCAGCATTGTTGGGACTATAGGTGCATGGCCTACCCCACACTCTGTCTCCACCAGGCTTAAATCCTGGCTGCCCAGTGCTCAGACTCCCCAGCTTGAGTTGTATATTGCCTGTCATCCAGCTCCCTGACCCTCTGGTCTCTGGAAAATATCTGCTGCTCTCTCCTTAAGATGATGTCTCCAGTATCTCTTCATTTCTGGAGCCCTGACTCCTTGACAAATCAGGGTGCTCCTCCTTTTGGTTCCCTTTGTCTCTAGAACTTTTCTCTCCTCCCACTTAAGGCATTGTCTTAGATCAGATTGCCTTATGTTAGTTAGTCTGTTTCCCCACTACTGTATATTGTGAGTTTCCTGAGGGTGGAGCCTACATCTCTTTATCTTGGCTCAACTGGCCCCAGTGAAGACTTAGATATCTTTAACATGGTGGCAACCATCTTCTTTGCAAGATCTGTACACATGAGCTTTCACTGTATAGGAGGCTTTGTGTTCTGGCTAATGAAAGAGGAAGGAAATTTGTTCATATTAGTTTGTTTAATTTGCTTGCTTTGCTTCTTGTTTTTAATGCTAAGTCAATAGACGAGTAGAGAGAAAAGAACCAAAGAAGTGGAAAAAAGGATATGGCATCTGTTCTACCATGGCAGAGACTGCTGGTGGCCTACTTAGGTATCTTAAATATGCTCCCCTTATTTCTTATTAAAATACCCTTCGTTTTGTTCAGGGTGGCAATATGCCCAGCTAAAAGTCTACTTTTTCTAGCTACCTTGCAGCTAATAATAGCTATATGCCATAGTTCTGGCCATTGAGATATAAGTAGAAGTCATTAGATGGGACTTCCATGAAAGCTTGGGTGGTAGACTCTGTGGTATACCATCCAGATATCCCTTCATAAATGAAGAACTTGTTGCTTCAGCCATTGAGAGCATGGCTGGCAGACATCTCTTGGCTGCTAGCACCTACATGGACTACCTCAGTTGAAGAAATCACCTTCCCACCTTCCAATGACTTATCAACATGGAAGAGTAATACCTGATTCCTTCATCTCAGTTTGGTTCAACTCCAAGGGGCCATCCAAGCTTCAGAGCTCCCAATGGGATTCGTTGAGACCTTCACTGGGACTGCATCATGGCCCAACTTCTCCCTCTTCCTATTCTTACTTTCTTCCTGTCTCTTCTCCAGGTGTCGATCCTAAAAGTCCTCCCTAATATCCTCCTACATGTTAATCTCCATCTAAGAGACTGAATTCCGGGGGAATTCAACCTGTGACAGCACCTTAAAGAAGAAGACTCATTCAACTTACACCTTTTCACCTTCGGCGGTGCCCCCCTCCTTTTTCCTACCTGGCACACAGATATTACACAGATGGCAGAGCAGCCATCTTGTGACCATGTGATTAAAGCATAGGATGAAAACCACACACTCAGGACAGCCAAATGAAAGCATGAAGGAGACTCCATCGCTGGTGGCATTGGGGAACCATGGTACAGTCCTGAACTAACTGACTACTTGTGTCTGTAGTAGTGCTCAGTAAATAGTCCTCCATTATTTGATAATTTGACTCTCAGCCATTGATCCTGCTCTATTAAAATGAGAATTAAAATGGCCCAAGAAATGGCTCGCCACAGGCCAGGATACGACAGGGTTCAAAAACTGGAGCTTTCTGTCTTAGCTTTCATAGAACAATGTATTCAGATTTTCATTCAAGGTCATGAGTGAAGCATGGTATTGGCAAACAGCTCACTGACCCAGAAAGGCAGTGTGGGTTTGAACAACAGGTAGGAAGCTGGGATGCCATCCCAGTTCCTGTTCTGAGTGCTTCTTCCCTGGCCTTCTGAAACTAGAACACCACTAGCTGAGGCCACCATTTTGGCTCTCTGTATTGGCAAAGCACTCCAACATATTTTTCTACTTATAATCAGAATATTAGTGCTGGAAGGAATCTTAAAGATTGATGTAGTTCAGTGTTTCCCAACACAAACTGTACTAAGTAGGGGTAAACGCTCTAAATTCTCCACCATGGATCAATTAAAATTATATAGATGTAATATATATTTATTAAATTCTTCAATAAACAGTAGAAACCTATTTAAACTCTTTCTCTTTCATTTCTTTTATCACAGAAATAAAACATTAATTCACATTAAAGACATTTTATTTAAAGATGTATTTTACAGATTTTAAGAAGTCATGGTTTTCAGTGGTAAATTTGCAGTCTGGAAAATTTGTCCTGGACAAATGCCAGATTGAATGTCAGGAAACCCTGATTCTCTTTCAACCCCTTTGGTTTCTTCTATGAAGAGAGAGAACTGAGGGCCAAGATCATAGAGCTGGGACCTAAACTTGGCTCTCTGGACACCAGTCCATTGACCTTTCTGCTGTCCCAAGACCCTTCACAGTGAAAGGCAATGGATATCAATCAATCTACAAAGAGATTTGGTGTCGCTAAGTCTCAGTGTGCCACCGAGGCAGAAGACAATTTGTATTTACCATCTGGCAGAGTGCATAGTACATGTTTTCAACGTATTGACCACTCTGGTGCCCAAGTTCCATCATCCGTATGAAGTAGCAGTTAGGATATGTTTCAGCACAACAAAAAAATATCTGCCTAACAGAGGATTTTGCCACGAGTACACCTATGGTTTACTTAACAAGTAGTCTGGATATGGGCAGTTGCAGGGTTGGTTCAGCAACTTAATAAGACCAGCAAAGCCCCTCCATTGCACAGTCCTCAACCCAATGCCTTAATCTTCAGGATTCCTGCCTCATGGTATCAAGATGGCTGCTGCAGCCTCAGACGTCATCCTTGCTTGTCAGCCTCCAAAACAGGAAGCAAGGAAGAGGTAAAAGACCTTATTCTCCTGTGACCCTCTGTTTTATCCAAGAGCTGTTATCTCCCAGCATCCCTCCATCACAAATCCTTTTACATCTCATGGGCCAGAACCAGGTCACAAGATACCAGTCGACAGTGAAAGAAAACAGAATTGCTCTAGTTGTCTTGGTCTGATCATGATGTATTCCCTGATCCTGGGCACATTGTCACTGAACAGACCAAGGTTCTATTAGTAAGAAAAAAGGGGGAATGATCTTTGTCTAAACAACCATCAGTGACTGCCACACACACGCACCCAAACATGGACATATGAAAATGAAAGGGTTTCCATTGGAAGAAAGGACTATGAACTGATGCCCCACTTCCTTTCAACACTGCAAAGCCCACAACTAATTTGTCTCTAAAAACACAGAAAGATCCCATCACATAGCACATCCTGAGCTTACAGTAGTCAATCGGATGGGAATTTGTCAGCCTCTGTCTTAGAGACACATCAACCCAGAGGCAGTGCTGCTCAAGGCCATGGGGCAGCTCCCTTTCTGCACTTCTAGATCCTACCACTTTACCTGCCACTCTATTCTCTTCCAATGTCTTTGAGCCGTCAAAACGGAGATCTAAGAAACTGTTAACACTTCCATGTGTTTCCCCACTGCATCCTACCCCCAGGAATTCCTTTCACTACAAACCAGATACCATACGCATCCCTGAGCATCAAGAGAGCTGATGTCAGAGGCAGCCCAGCGTAAATGCTGTTGCTGTTCAAGATGTGAAGTCCTCTCCAAATGGGAGAAATTCTTTTTTAAAAGCCAAAGGGAGATACTTCTTTGCATTGACATTCCAGATATTTTAACATGGAGGTGAGAGTGGGGAGAGGATCTGCTTAGGGGCTCTCTTGTAGTCCCCAGATCATCCCATCAGAGAGCACTGCTTCCCCTGCCCAAGTGACCAAACTTTAGCCCTGATCATCTCTGGCCCGGCCTTGCTCTCCCAGGCAGCACCAGCCAGCTCCAAAGCTCTGATGGCCACCAGTTCATTCCAGACAAATGTGCAGTGCTGGATAAATACAGAAAAGTTTCAACTTGCATCCTTGAACAAGCCTGTCCTGTCTCCAGGCCTCAGGAAGAGAACCTTGTCTTTCAGAGAGGCCCGTTAGTGCGCTCGAGTGTGTCAAAGGCTCTGCATTCTAAAATCGTGCGTCTTAGGTGACTCAGAGTGCTGTCACCGACTTTCCAGCTCTTTGGAGTTGATGTCCCAGAGGTTGTACAGCACATGAGCACATCCCTGTCATTCTGCAACTCTCTCTGCTGTGGAAGCAGTTTCTCTGAACATGTTTGTTTCCTCCTCCAGACTGGGGGTTCCTGGAGCCAGGGGTCAGCATCTCATTGATCTGTGCATCCCTCGTGCCTGCCTCTCAGAGGGGCCTCAGTAGCTGTTCCACTAATGACAAATGAACACATACACCAAAAAGGAGGATAAAGTTCTCCCCCAGTCTAAAGGCAGGGTTGAAAAAGAAGGAGACAATTAGAGCCTTTGCTTTCTGGCAGAAGACCCACAGTGATGTCCTGTGGTCCTGAGTTACACCATGCTCTCGTGCACACACTGCGAGTCCCACAGCTGCCTTCCTAATTCCCATATCCCCATGGCCAGGGCCGTTTTCCCCGTGTTCAATTTAGATCTATCAATAGAACACACTTGGAGAGTTTCACTTTGTGTTTCCTTCTTCCCTCTGCACTAACAACATGAATGTCCTTATTACAGCCACACACAAGCCCCCAGTCTCTTGCTCTCTCTGTCAGATTTACTCGGGCCTGTAGGAACCCACTATCACTGTGGATCTTTTTGCCAGAAAGCAGAGACTATAATTGTCTCCTCTCTTTCCCAACCCTGTCTTCAGATCAGGGCAGTTTGATCCTCCCTTTTGATCTATGCATGCCTATGTTCTTTTTCCTTATTCATCTGAGGGACATTCTCTCTCTCTCTCTCTCTCTCTCTCTCTCTCTCTCTCTCTCTCTCTCTCTCTCTCATTGTAACCCCCTTATCACGTGTTTTAAGGAACAAGGCACCTGGAACAGGAAGATGCGTCCAAATGTGATCAGGATTAAGCCGCCTATGTGTCCCCAGGTCTCTGTAGAGAGCGGAGAGCGGTGTTTGTGTTGTCTGTGTGTTGAGAGTCATCACATGTGTGCAGGGAGAGAGCATAAACTAGGGCACATGCCAAATGCAATATAGGGAGGGGATGGTTCAGGGTGTGCCATCCATATCCCCATAGTTTCTGCTCCTAGGCCACTGGTTGGGCTCAGAGCTCCTGGAAGCTCAGCGGCCTGGGCTGGCTGTGAGCCTTCATGCTGAAACACTGCCTTTTTCTCCTTGAGTGTCTGCATTTGGAACCACTGGCATACAGAAAGCACAGCACACATGTTGGTGTTTCCAGCTGTGCTGCAACCTGGAGCACATGAGTTCCCAGAGGCCAGGCTGCATTGGCTTAGACCAGGGTGAGGCTGAGGGCTATGAAGGAGCTGAGCGAAGAGTTGAAGTGGCTGATAGCCAACAAGTCAGTGAGTAAAAGCTTCCCCGTGCCTCACTTTCTCCAGATTGCAAAGAGGAATCACACTCTCCATTCGCCTTACATGTGTTTTTGTAAGTACATCATAAAATATCACTTGCAAAGTGACTGACACTGTTTCATGTGCTTTAATTTTATTAATTTACTCAATAGTCACAGCCTCCTCACAACTTATGTACCATTATCATCCCCATTTTCCACATAAGAAATAGAGGCACAGAGAGATTAAGTGACTGGCCCAAAAGCACATAGCTCATGAGTGGCAGAGGTAGAATTTGAACTCTGGCAATATGGCTCCAGTGTTGGTGCTCATAACTACCACACCATCCTGCTTTTTGCTGCGTAAATACAAGTGCTTTAAATAGTCAAAAGTTCCATACGTATGTCTTTTTACAAATGGGGTCATGGGTACTGGGCTCTGGAGATGGTATTGCCTCATGCCACAGACCCCAGGACTATTTAGGTAGGCAGAGGAAACAGCCATCAACCAATGTCACAGGAAGTCAGTGCATAAATATTCCAGCTTGCTCATCCTTTTGGTGGGACAACTCTCAGTTGTGTTCCCCAGCATCTCCCCAGGGACCCAGCGGGACTGCGCCCCAGTTGCCCAGAGCAGTGATCTGTTCAGAAAATCACCCTTTCTTGTCTGCCTTTCCTTCCTTCTCACTTCTCCATGCTTATCAGTGCTGCCTGAATCACCTCCCATATAAACAACTGACACTTCAGTCCTGTCTCAGAGTCTACTTTTTGGGGATCCCAACCTAAGACAGCTATACCTTCTGAAGTGCTTTCTTATAATTGCATCTTCATAACAACTCTAGAGTAGATAGGGCAGGTAATAGAACTAACCCCTTTTTACAGAAGAGGAAACTGAGCTCCTAAAGCATTCAGAGACAGAGCCAAGAGCATATGGTTTGTATGCAGTAGAGCTGGACTTGAACCTGTTTCTCCTAAATCTCAGAGTCTGAGGTGCCTACATCACATGACTCTGAGGTTCCTTGGGACAATGATGTGATACCGGACACCAGGTAACATATCTAAGCATTTTCCACTGTCAATGAAAGGGTATTTATGATTCCTGAGAGATGCAACCCATGACCACTAAGGACTTCATCCTCATCCTACCTATGATATGTGTCAATAGGTGTTGTTTTTAAACTTCATTGATTGCACACCTCATCCATAAAACATTTCAAGTTCCCCCATTAGATATATACACACTTGTAAGTTGTATTTGTGTATATAGTATAAATTATATAAATATATATAGCATTATACTAATATGATATATACCTAATACAGTAAATTCAATTATTGGTTCAAATTTTTTACTGCCTTGTATATTCACATCCTCGCATTCTTGCCATGGCCTCACGGTAGCCAGAGTGTATCTCCCCACACCTTAATTTTAGGCGTGGACCTGTGACTTGTTTTGGCCGATGGGGTGCTAGTAGATGTGATGCAAGCAGAAGCTTGAGTTGGGCTAACCCTCTAATATGTCTGCCATTGCCATAAGAAGAACATGATCCAGTTATCCAGCAGGTCCAAGGAGGATGAGAGACACTTAGAACAGACCCAGACTCAACCCGCAGTTTAGTACCAAGTCCAGCCACACCTAGGCTAAAACAGCCATCCCACAAACATGAAAATACAATAAATGGTGGTTGTTTTAAGCCACAGAGTTCAAGGTTGATTTGCTTCTCATCATCATTGTGGCAAAAGCTGAATGATCCAATAATAAAACATACAGAAAATAAAATTTAGAAGAAATTATATAGAGAGAAAGATTTCTAATACTTCTCCTGGCCCTCACTGACTCATCTTGTATACCTCCTGTGATATGTGCACCCTATTTGTGAGGCCACTTCACTAAATTTTCAGGAATCATGTGTGTATTTGTTGATTTATGCTTTCGGTGACTGTGAATTTGGCATGTACTATGGGTGCAGGGTGACAGTACATGCTGGCTACCCCGCAATGGTCTTGGTTGTATTGATGTAATTATTAACACCACCTCCTTTCACTCTCAGAAGTGTCCCAGTTTGGTCCACATATTCTTTGGTCACCCTCACCATATGCCAGGCACTGTGCTGGGTATAAGGAATGCAGGGTGCTTTGGGAGTAACTAAGAGAGACAATCCTCTGAAGGTGTGTAGAGTGGGGTCAAATGTCAATGTTTCCTGGAGCAGCAATGCCTCAGCTGAATCTTACAAGACAGAGCTGGAGGAAGAGAAGGAGAAAGTGAGCAGCCAGAGGACTCACAGGTTCAAGAGCGTAGAGTATCAGATGGTGCATGGAAATGAGGCCATGCATTTAGGAGACATGGGAGGTGGTGCTGGATGCATAGACGGTAGCCTCATTTGCCCTACTAAGGAGTCTGGCCTCTTCTTTGAAAGCTATGGAAAGTCCAAGGGGGTATAGCAAGAAATGGGCATGATCATATTTGCATTTTAATAAGAGTATCCCAGCAATAACATAGATTGGAAAGTGTCGGAGAATGGAGGCTGGGAGGCCAGTCAGAAGCTCTTGCAACAGTCCTGGTAAGAGATGATGAAGATTTAAATGAAGACACAGCAGGGAAGCAGGGAGGCAGGGGCGGGATGTAAAGCCTATGTGACATGGTGACAGATTAGATAAAGAGAGGTGGAGGGCGAATCATCTTGGTCACTGACATGAACAACATCTGCTTGGGCATAGGAAAAGAGTGACCCTGATAGTTTCCTTGGGTTCCACACAGTGACCTGAATTTACCATCTTACTTGTATATGATTTGACAGACATGCTTATGAGTAAACAAGAAGCAGTATATTTAGAGTAGACATGGCCAGTGCCCTGCCCATCCCCCTCAGCCCACCGGGGAGGTAACTGCTGAAAGTTTTGGTGAGTGCTTGTGGCTCGCCATATCTCTCTGGCCAAGGCTGTCCTCTGGTTATGGGGGCATGTGTGCCACATGCAGGGGCAAGCCAGGGATTAACACACCAAGAATTACCATCCACAGTGGGTTGTATCCAGCCTCTCAGGGCATCCCCAGCAGGATGGCACCCCAGTTGCCCACAGTAGTAACCTACTTATTAGCAATTCTTTATCAGCTCTTTCCTCTTCTCTTCCTCATTTCTTAACCATGCGTACTGAGATCATCTCCCAAATAAATAACTTGGACCTGAATGCTTGTCGCAAGATCTGCTTTTGAAAAATGTCACACGAGGACAGTGGTTAAGAATGTGGACTCTGGAGCCAATCTTCCTGAATCTGAATCCCAGTTTTGCCCCTTATTAGCTGTATATCTTTAGGCAACTTCCGTCTCTATGCTTTGTGACTCACTTCCGTCATCTATAAAATGAAAGCAGTTTTCTCACAGGGTTAATTGGGAGGATTAAACTACTCAATATAATATATGTATAGTTCTTAGAATAATGCCGGGCCCATGGTAAGTTCAGTTTAGTGTTAGATATTAGTAGTATTATTATTAACCCATTTGTCTCAACTAAATGCATCTTGCAGCATAAGAGTACAATATCAAATGGTTGCCAAGATTAATGGAAAGGAGACTTCCCCAGTAGCTCTCATCAAATACCATTGTTCCTTGATCTCAACTTCACATAATGAAATACCTAGTCAGGAAAACAGAAACCAACTATGTATTTCAAACAGAGGGGATTTAAAGCAGGGCATTGGTTACCCAGGTATTGGAAGGCTGAAAGAGGCAAAAGTAAAAAGTAAATTAACCTAAAGATTAGAAACTGCAGGAAGCAGCTACCACCCCTAAGATTAGGAATACAAAAGGGAGGTGGTGACCAACCCCTCTGGGTAAAAAGAAAGGACCACTGCTTCAGGAACTAAAACCATGGACTAGTGATGATAGCTACTCCCAAAGGACCTCCCCCCATAGTAGAAGGAAACAAAAGGAGAAAGGGTAAGAGAGGCAGGCAGTGCTACTTCCCATCTCCTGCCCCCTGATCTCTAACCAGTGTTTCCCTATTTCTTTTGGACAGTTTTGGGGGTCTTACAGGCTATTGTTGAGTCTTTCTTCTTTCCAAGAGAAAGTCTTCCTTTTCCTCTTCCTGCAACAGCCTGTCGCTTACCTCCCATTTACAGAGTCCACCTTTTCCCTGAACCTGTGCTTCTGCTGACATACATGTCGTTTTGGCCCAAAGCCCCAGAGGGTCAAAATTTGGGTTTCCAATTTGGCAGCTGCCTGTCACATCGAACAATCCTGGAGTGAAGCTTCTAGCCTGTGTTCTTTGATCTTAAGGCAAAATAAATATTCTGGCTATTGTCAATGGGTATTTGGAGGAATTACTTAATCCTATACTCTATAGAAGTCAAAGTTAATATTCTCACCTTCAAGGCCAAAATGGAAGAGGTGCTGCCTGCTTCTCAAAAACCCAACCATCTTCATGTATTGCTTAACAGAAAATATACCAAATATGTTTCCTGGATATCAGGCTCAATTCAGGCCAATTCAAGTGATTAGTGCCAACTGCACACACAATATGTTCTAGATACTACAAAGGAGGAAGTGTCAGCCTTCCAGGAATACTTAATCAGATTGCATCACACATTACTCATAATAGTGATGATATCAACTAAGATTGACACAATACTTTGAACTTTTCCATACATAAAATTACCTCATTTTCTCATAATCACCCTGTGAAGCAGACAGTATCACCACTTTACAAAGAGGAAGCTGAGCCCAGAGAGGCTAAGTGACTTGTTTAAAGTCACAGTGCAGATAAATTCCAGAGTTTAAATTTGAGTGTAGGTCTGAGTCCAAAGGTGATCTCCTTGTACTCTGACCCTTGGCACATGAATGAGCATCTAAATGAATGTGGAAAGAGTGTGGGCCCACAGGCAGTCAGAAATGAAGGAGGTCGGTGTAGGACGAAGTCAGTGGGGACAACTCTGGGTTGATAAGGCTGGGGCTGCACTCTGAGAAATGGGTGGCACTTAAAATATCAGAGAATACAAGAGCAGGCCTCGCAGTAAGAGACCCACATTTGAGAACTGGAAGTGAGGGACCTCAGAGATCAGACAGCTATTTACCCTATGACAAAATGGAAACTTACTGCATTTAAGAGATTTGTGCAAGGTCCTCCAACTGGTTAAAGGCAGAATTTAGATTAGATTTCAGGGTTTCTGGCCCCAGATCCTTTTTTGCTTGCCCTTGGCTCTTAGGTAGTAAATATACTAGAACAAAGTTTCCAAGAAAGCATCAAGGTCATCATCCCTTCCCTAGGATTTCTGGGATTCACATCCATAGATTGATCCTATCCAATCCCATGGTGCCAGCCATGACATCAGGAAGGCTTATCCCCTCCCCTTGTGCAGCATGAGCTTTGGACACGAGCAAACCAGGTTGGGTCTTACACGAGCATTCATTTTCCATGTAATCTTGAATAAATTCTCAACCTCTCAAATTTCTGTGCTCCAATCTGTAGAAGTTAATAGAGCTCACTTTGGAAGATGGCTGTGGGAATCAAAAGAAAAGTCATAGTAGGGGCTCAGGAAATAGTAGGATTGCTGGTTGTCTTGGTAGTGGGGGTTCTATTGCCTTTGAACAATCAGAGAACCAAAACACAAGACTAAGAAAGAGAATAAAGGGAAAGTGGTTACATGAACCAAATAACTCATGTGATATGTTGAATATACGAATAAATAAGAATTATCCAAGTATAGCACATCATGGTACAACACAGGTATCATCTCTCTTCCTGTGAGGTGGACTTCACTAGAGCCCCTTTCACAGACAAGGAAACTGAGGCACAGAGTATGGAAATGATTTGCACGTGGTTGAGGACCCACAGCTGCTTAGTGATGGAGTCAGCACTCCAAACTGGATCTGTCTCCTCCTAAGCGTGTGTTCTTTCTATTGTGCTGATGAAGGAAATGCAAAGTAGGGAACTGCTGGAGATTCTAGTGCAATCTGAGAGACAATTGCAAGGTCTGAACCTGGCTGCTGGGGACTGTGGGGCAAGAAACACAGCTGTGATGTGATGAGTCGCCTGGGGAAAGGAGCTTCGGTGCATGACAAAGGAGAGAGCCAAGGAGAAAGGGAGGCTTTAGGCTTCAGGGAGAGAAGAATATTAAGTATAGAGAGTGTGTGCCTCTGAGAGAGAGATACAGAGACAGAGACAGAGACTATGAGTGTCACCAGCTGGGTTTCCCAGATAGCACACTTGGAGACTGAGTTTAGCATGCAGGATGTTAATTAAGGGGAGATCTTGGGATCAACATCTGGGGAAAGGAGAGAAAGGAAGCAGGAGTGGACAGATGGAGCTGAAGCAGGCCTGATGACAGCCTTGGCCAACTCAACCGGGAGCCAGGGAACAAAAATGGTCCTTCAGAGATGGGTTGAGAAAGCCAAACCTTTATAATTCTGTATCAATCAATCGCTGGATATAGGCCACCCAGCAAGGAGCATGGCCTTGAGTGAGGCGCTCTCTGCTGCTGAGGCCATTCCTGAAGGGCTGACAGCTGGAGGGTGTCCACTTCCACTGATGACACTCCCAGCAGCTGGGTAACAAGATTTTCCTTTATGGGGGATCTGGGTAGCTTGTCAGTGGATCTACCTAACTGTGTATGTGTGAGAGTGTTTGTGTGTGAGTGTGTGTGGTTTGTAGGTGTGTGTTCTCTGCCCTCCCAGTTGGACTTGGATTCCTGCACGAAATTCCCACGAGAGCCACTGACCCTCCAGCTTCACTTTCTGTGCCAGCCTGGGATGAGTCTGGATGGCAGAGAATCTCTGAGCACCAAGCCTGCCCACAGAGGAACCCTCAGACTGAGGCCCAGAGCAACACACTGACTGGTAGTGGACAGGGCAGGGACCCTGAATCAGAACCTGGGAACAAACCACGCAAGGCAGCCAAATGTAGATGCAGGAACATGAGAAGACACCATGCTGGAGAGTGACTCAGGGACATGAAACCCTGAGAAGACAGAGAGAAGTGAGGGAGATGAGACAGGGGGAGAGACACACATGCACAATGAGACATGGAGAGACAGATTCACACAGAGAAAGGGAACAAGATGGCAGGAATCAGACAGGATCAAAGAGAGAGAGAGAGAGAGAGAGAGAGAGAGAGAGAGAGAGAGAGAGAGGGAAGGAGGCCAGAAAACCAGGCAAAGAGCAATGCAGAGAGAATAAACAAAGAGACAATGAGCAAAGACAGAGAGACACAGAACAGAGACAGAAGTGACAGAGAGAGGGGTCCTAAGCTTCTTCCCTTCTCTCAGATGAGGGGGTGGGCCAGGTGATGGCTTGGCTCTTTTGCAGCTCTCTGATTCCATACATTTGGGGGACTTCTGATTTTAATTCAAACATCAAGCAAGTTTAATGTCCCTTATATCTTGAGGCTATAGCACGAGAAAGATGTCCCTATGTAGGAGCTGATGGGGAATTTGAAAGAACAGGAAAACTGGGTTAAGGCGTCATGGAATGTTGGAATCAAAATAGACCTTGGAGAACCTAGAAACACCAGACTCCTTAGTGTTATAAATGAGAAAAACTGGGTAAAACTAAACTGGCCCTGCCTTTTTTTCTTATTTAAAAGATATGATTGGACAGCAGTTGTTAAAACATATTT
Organism: Hipposideros armiger; assembly: GCF_001890085.2. Classification (NCBI taxonomy): domain Eukaryota; kingdom Metazoa; phylum Chordata; class Mammalia; order Chiroptera; family Hipposideridae; genus Hipposideros; species Hipposideros armiger. Next base: position 7,366,955 of record NW_017731357.1, on the reverse strand, counting down.
GAATTATAAGGTATGTAGTTCTGTTTAAAGAAAGTTAATTATAGTGTTTCCCCCTCAATTACCATCTGTGGTAAACTATACGTTTGTCTTTCCCTCTTTCCTCTCCCCTAATGAACCATGCCTCATAGTATTGCCTTCTTTGTGGAGTCCTCTCTCTCATTAACTTGGGAATTGGCCATGAGACTAGCTTTCGCCAATGGGACATTAGCAAGCATGAAGCAGGCAGAAGCTTAACAATCATTTGCACGTTGGGGCTTGTCCTCTTGTACTCTCCCTTTCGGAACCTAGCTGCCATGCTGGGAGAAGCCTAAGCTATATATGGACAAGAACTGAGGCTCTGGACCACAGCCTCTGTGAAGCTCCTAGCTAAAAGCCAGCACCAACTTGCCAGCCACATGTGCGAGCCATCTTGGAAGTGTATCTTCTAGCCCCAGTTGAGCCACCCCTGCTGATGCTGCATGAAGTGGAGATGAGGCTTCCCCACCTGGCTCTGCTCAAATTGCAGAATTGTGAACAAATGACTGATTGCTGTTATTTTAAGCCACTAATGATTAGGTGGTTGGTTACCCAGCAATAGATAGCTAGAACACCTTATTCATGCTCAGAAGAGTCTGGGCCCACTCCCTGGGTCTGATAGAATTCCTAAGGGGGTCTCCATACTGCCTCATAGGGGTTCTTCCAGAGATTCGGTTGATTGCTTTTAATCCTATTCAGGTGGGGCAGAAAAACTGCTTAATGGCTTCCAAATTACACCTTTGCAGTGATGGGTAGGTTGATTCTCTGTGTATGTGTCTTTTGAACATAAGTTTGTTTTCTTTCCCTAAGATAAATATCTATTTGCATAGACAAATAAGGGCTGGTGAGATAGAAAGAGCTGATTTAGGGAAAGGCTCTATACTTTGCTTGCTTATCAGGTGCTTATGGGGTTTGAATGCATAAAGGTTCCAAACCTAAAGGTTAATGTTTTGACACTGAGAATCCATCAGTCAGGGGGTGAGGATGGGGAAGCAGTTTGCATTAATTATTAGGCTGACTCTTAATTTGAATCAATGAAAATGCCAGAATGACAGAGGTGTTTGGATTGAATAATAATTAGCAAGGCTGACATGGGCCTGAACAAAGAGTTGCAGGAGAGGAAGGCAGAGTCTGCTGGCAGGGGATGGGCGAGGGAGCCAGGTCTGAGCCTGAACAGGACAGAAAAGCAGTACTCACGGCCAGAAATCCCTGGCCTTGGCCAGAGTCATCAGGGGTGGCTGAGAGGAGAAGAGACCCACGGGGCAGGGAAGGCCAAGCTGCTGCTCTGTGAGTCTGGGCGGTGGGAGAATGCAGTGACTAGAGCATCCTTAATGTTGCTAAGCAAACATGACAGTCAAAGCCACTTAGCTTCTAAATGTGCCAATTGTTGTCCTTTGAGAAATGGACCAAGTTGTGGATGTTTACTTGTATCAAGATCCAGCCTCATCACAGGACCAGAGATGTCCCATTGGATTTGACCCAAGTCACACAGCTGGTGAGGCACAGAGATAGCAGTACACCCAGATCTTCTAACTTTCCCCCCAGTTGTCCTTCCCACAGCATTTGGAAGCTCCATGTAAATGACTTATCCCGATGTATTTTCACTGTCTTCTTGGGGAAGGGCCTCAAGCCCTTCCGTGGTGGAGAAGAGGTCAGATCATTTGAGAAAGATGGAGGTTGGTTGCATGGGTAAGACGGGACTCAGCAACAGCTGGAAGAAGTAGCTGGCTAATTGCTGGAATTCGAGAGAACCTGGGTCCTTTTGCTCCAAAATAGCTTGTCTAACATTCCACACGGAAAATCATTTCTTTAGACCTGCGGTTCTCAACCTGTGGGTCGCGACCCCTTTGGGGGTCGAATGACCCTTTCACAGGGGTCACCAGGTACTCGTATGTGGGTGTATCTGCATGTGGGCCTGGAGACGGATAGAGGAGCGGTGTCTCGGTTCCTAAGACCATCGAAAATATGTGTTTTCCGATGGTCTTAGGTGACCCCTGTGAAAGGTTGAGAACTGCTGCTTTAGACTAAACGTTTCCATCTTCTTGTGGTTCTTTAAACACTATAAATGCCCCTGAAAGAGATAGTATAAAAATAATTGCTTCACATCTTAGTATAAATTAACACAATTAAGCCATCTACTCATTTCACAGACATGAGATCCAGCACCTCCTTTGCTCCAGACCCTGGGACCCCAAAGTGGAGTCCATGCCTCGAGAACTCACCATCTCATAGGGGAGACAGATATATAATGGTAATGGAGTAACTGTCCTTTGCTGAGCATCTGCTCTGTTCCAGGCACTGCGTAAAGAAACCTAGTTTTAACCAAGCCCATCCTCCTTCACAGTGTTAACTCCAGGTAGAGAGAAATTTGGTACCTTGGTAAGGTTGCATAGCTAAATGAATGGTGAAGCTAGAATTTGGACTCAGCTCTGTCTGATTGCCAAGGCTGAGTGTTTTCCGCCATCTCACACGAAGGCCCATGCCTCACTAAGACAAGCAGCAGATATAATGGGAGGACTGTGGAAGCAGTAGGTCTAATTGCTTGGATTTCGAGCCCATCTGGGCTGGTAAGGGTGAAGGGATGGGGAGAGGGTACCAGGCATTGTTCATGGGAAGGCATCATAGTCAGAGGGAAGAGCTTGGTCAAAGGCATGAAGGATGCAAGGATGAAACGATTGTCTGCTTTCAGGAAACTATAAGTAGTTCATCATGACTGAAGCCAAGGGTTCAAGGGCAATCTGCCCAGGAAACTAATCTAGGCAGGCAGGCAGGGCCAGCTCTCCCAGGGTGGTGTTAACAAAATCTGGATTTTATCCTGAGCTGTGAGAAGTCTTTGGCAAATGTTAAGCAGAGGAGTGTTTGAAAAGACATCGTTTTTCAGTCCAGGATTCCTATAGCATAATGCTTAAGAGCACAGGCCCTGGTATGAAACCCAGGTTCCATCCTGCTTCACAACTATATAAGTAGTTGTTTCATTGTCCTCTTTCCCCACAGAATCTAACTAAACTCTCTGAGATCACCAACTATGTCTTCTCGATCACTGCTGTAACCATGGGATGTGGAAGTCTCTGGCATACAGTAAATGCTTGTGGGAAACTATTGGTTGCTCCTCCAAATCCATGCTTCTTTTCCTCCTGGGTACATGGTCACACAGGTAAAGATGACATCCCAGCCTTCCTTGCAGCTACATGTGGCCACGTGATTAAGTTTTCCCCAGTGGAATAAAAGTAGAAGATGCGTGTGCAACTTTGCCTCACTTGCTTTAAAAATGACTTGCCCTGAAATTCTCTTTTTACCTTCCCACAAGCTAGGATACAGATGTGCCCCTGACCAGGCTTTGACCATACAGATGAGAGCAACACCCTAGTGGGTAGCAGAGCACAAGAGATAAGGATCTTGGATTCCTGAAGAAACACACAGAGCTGAGCTATTCTGCAAATCTGGACCACTGAATTTAGAACTGTTATATGAGAGACAAATGAATTCCTCTGTTTTGTAAGCCACTGCACTAGGGGACCTTTTGTTACAGTGCTTGAGCCCTTACCTTAACTAATACCAATCAATGCTCAATAAATACCTGCTGAATAAATGAATTGCTCTGTAAATGCTATAGGAATCTTATATTATTTCTCCAACAATACCATACTTTGAGTGCAGGGAGCCTATCTCTGTTTACTGTCCCCAAAGCACCTAGGTTGGTGCCAGACTCTTGTTGAATTGAATTAAATAGAACAAACTCAATTCTGACTAGATGAGTCTGCTTAGAGCAGCCATTATAGTTGTCTGCTCTGCCAGAGAGGATAGGATTGTCCCCCTAGACTGGTAATAGTTAAAGAGCTTAGGAAGTGTTTGAGGGTCTTTGGATGAGGAGTTGCTAAGTGCAAAAAAAGTTGAGGTAGCACGACTGAGGTAAAAACCTCATAGGTGACACTAGAAAATTTGCAGAATTACAGCTGGCAGAGCTCAAGCATTTTCAGAGTGGCTGGAAAGTCACAGGGGAGAAAAGGAACCCCTCTCTGTGAAGAGAAGCATCGTGCATCAAATTTAACAACGTTGCCCCCCC
>NW_017731357.1:7326749-7362846 GCF_001890085.2 Hipposideros armiger | reverse complement strand
CCTCCCCCCCACCCCATCCCCCACACACAAGCCTGTTCTGCTGAGAACTCGTTAGTTACATCAGATGTGACATATGGGTGGGTAATATAGTCTGGAGCCTAGATTTCTTTAATTAACCAATAGCAATCAGGGGTGAGGGCAATTCCAGGGGAATGGTAATTGTCTGGAAGTTCTGGATGCCTGCAGGCTGAGCCGCGGGCCAGAAACCCAGCCAGCTCCGTCCCTGTGAAGCGCGCTGAGCCAAGGTCATGACTGCCATTTTAAACAGGGTCTTTTTTTCCAAAAGGTTGAGATCACAGCTGATTGTTGTGGGTGAGGATTTCCTCTGTGATGTATACAGCCTTGGGAAAGTGAGCAAGCTATAGTGCCACAGTAGGAAACGTACAACCTTCTGGGGCTCTAGGGACCCAATTCGGAGGTGCTGGGTGACCAGTAACTGGAGGAGGTCAATCTGACTGAGAGTTCTTTGGTTCAACAAGTATTTATCGTTTAACTAGTATATACCAGGCTTGAGGCTGGGGCTAGATGTTTATGAAACATTTTTAAACATTTAAGAAGAAATGCAAAACAATATTTTTTAATATGGTGATCGTATCCATGTTAAAGTCCTTGTGAGTAGAGATTACATTGTTTTCCTCTTGGTATATCCCACAGGACCTACTTCATGTTCTGCAGGGAATAGGAGCTCAATAAATGTCAAATTGAATTTAAGTTCATAGAGTGGTGTCAACTAGACCACCGTTGAGTTGTTTAAAAAATATTTTGATATCAGCTTTAATAAATGGATAAGAATGTACATGAATGTTTTTGCCTGTAAACTGATGCTTTTAAAGTAAGGGAAGGGTTTTTTTCCCCCCTCCTTCAAGTTATTGAAATGGTTCCCTTCCAATCGTGCTCACATTCTCCATTTGCTTGGCAAGCTCTTTTTTCCCTGATAATACAAAAGTAAACAAACAGCCTCTGGGTCCCCTCTCTGGATCATCACAAATTCCAAATAAGAACAGTCTGAATTAATGAGGTTTCTTATTTACTGTTCTAAGTGAAGTTGAAAGATCAACAGCCCCTCTTTGTCTAGGCCACAGGACAGTGAGCTCAGAACATTCCCAGGCTTATGTCAGGACACTTAACATCACTGAGGAGTTAAACTGCCAGAGAAGAAAACAACAAGGTGGTTCTGGGTCCCTGAACTTCCAAAGAGAGCCTCAAGCATTAACTTGAACTTGGAAGGAGGTCAAGTCTTTTTGTTCCTGTCACAGGTGTGTGCTCTCTGGAAGCAGAAGTGAAACTTTTGGGGCAAGATGAACACTTGTGGAAGAGACGGGGAGGAAGCAGGAGTGTGTGTGTGTGGGGGGGGGGTGTCAAGCTGTCATGCATGCTTAAGACTAGGCCACCCTAGTGGCGTGCTCTAGGCGAGGATTGCCCATAGAAAGCCTCATGTTGGGCGGAAATGGTTGGCCCTTTACACTCCCCCCTTGCACAGTTCTGGAACATGGCCCATCCCAAGGAAAGGCATGACCTTGAGCCAGACACCTCTCTGCAGCTGAGGTGTCCCTGAGGGAGATGACAGCTGGAAGCTGTCTGCTGGCCACACTCCTTGCAGCTGGGCAGTGAGGCCTTCCATGAAGAGGGATCTGGGCAGCCCATTTCTGTCTAGCACAGATCCAGAGGCAAAATCAGTTCTCAGTGCTTCCCCGGGCTCCCGGGCTTCTCAGACCCCCCTGGCTTACCCCACTCAGCTTGCCCTCTCCAGCATCTGATGAGCTCTCGGAAGAACTACAAAGAAGCTGGTGGTCTAGCCTCATGCGGTCCCTTCCTCCTTCTATCCTTTTTCAGACACTTATCCTTTCTCCTTCTCTACTTTAGAGATAATATTCATTTAAAACTATTATCAAACACCAATTCATTGCTCCAGGCTCTGGGAATAAGCAGAGATAAACACAGACTGGTCCCTGCTCTCAGAGCTTATATTCCAGAGAAGAAAATGACATTGAACTCTCAACAAAATTAATTGTCTGATTACCGATTTGATATAAGTATACAAAAGAGGCTTGTGCTATGCTAAAAGAGCAGTGTATACTAACTTGTTAAAGTGAGCAATAATAACCACCATTTATTAGGTGTTTGCTATGTGCCAAGCACTTTTCCAAGGAGGCTGCCTATGCTAGCATTGATTTCTCACAGCAAGCCCAAGAGGTAGGCTCGATTACCACCTCCCAATTGAGACTTAGAGAGGTTAAGTAACCTCCTTACCATCACTCAGCTAGTAAGTAGTGGAGAAGATTTTGAATCCGTATAGCCTAGCTTCAGAATCTGTTATCTTAACTTTATGTTGCATTATCTCTCTCAATTATTTGATACAGATAACAACCTATTGTGACCACTTGGAATTGGCAGGAGGAGGAGAGATTGGCAGGCACAGAAGTGTAGGGGAAGACCCCAGGGAGGAAGAGGACTTAGAAGGATGAGCAGATGGGCATGAGAGGAAAAGGGACATTCCAGGCTGGAGAACTGCATGAACAAGTTTTGGAAAAAATATTTACAAGATGCATGCTTAGTTTAGAGGCAAGGATTCAAGTGCAAGTAGTTTATTTGGGAGATAATTCTAGAACACACCAGAGTGGGGTAAGAGACAGGGCAGGAAAGGCAGCCAACAAAGGGAGAGTTAGCAAACTAGTTACCATATTTCCCCATGTATAAGATGCTCCCATGTATAAGACGCACCTTCATTTTGGGACCTGAAATTTGAAAAAAAAATGTATTACATAAAGTTATTGAACTCAAGTTTTATTCATCATAAAATTCATACAACTCCTCATCACTGTCAAAACTCCCAACCATGAGCTTGTCCTCATCTGTGTCTGATGACGAATCACTGTCTTCAAATATGCCTCTTATGGCCTTCTTCTGCCGTGGCATTTTCAGTAGGGTTTCTTCTTCCTGTAGCCAGTCTCAGACTGTTTTTCTCAGTTGGAGGAGGACCAAACTTACGTTCAGCAGCACGATTTCCATTCACTTTTGCAAACTGGATCACTTAACTTGAATTCAGCACTGTACAAAAATCTTCTCTGATCCATTCCTGGGCAGAACATGGCAAAACGTAACCTACTGTAATATACCGGTAACAAGTGCGAAACAATGAGCGCGAAGACAACAAACGCGAAAAAGCGAGAAAAGCAAGTAAAAAAATATACAACCACTGTACAAGATGCACCCAGTTTTTAGACCCCAAATTTTTCAAAAAAGAGTGTATCTTATACATGGGGAAATATGGTACCACTGGGGACAATTGGCATGCGATCCCCCTGTGGACCTGTGGGAGGCAGTATAGGACACACCTACCCCCAGATCCCATCAGACATTGGTTAAAGCCTGCTGCCAGGTTCCAAAGGGAAGGGCGTGGTGACATAGATTCCTTGGCTACTCCTTCTGGCTATACACATAGTCAGAGCAGGCTCTAATGGCCAAAATCCCTCAGGAAGAGATGTAAGTGCCAGCAGTTGGAAGACAGCCTGAATGCACAAAAATGTTAAGTACCGAAGGGATGTGGCCTGGACAGCAGCAGGGTGAGCTAGGAAATATTCTGGGGATGGTGAAGGAAGTAGCTCTGTTAGAGAGGGAAGAACAAGCCTCCTGATAGGCTGAACAATGGCCAACAAAGTTGTCCACGTCTCAATCCTCCAAACCCATGAATGTGTTACCTGATATTGCAAAAGGGACTTTGCAGACATGAGTAAGTTAACGATTGTGAGATGAGATGAGATGAGATGAGATGAGATGAGATGAGAAGAGATGAAGATGAGATGAGGGATTATCCTGGATTACACTGGGCGGGTTCAGTCTAATCACAAGTGTCCTTATATGAGGGAGGCAGGAGATCAGAGTCAATAGCAGGAGATGTGATGATGGAAGCAAGAGGTTGGAGCCATCAAGAATGGGGCCACAAGCTGAGTAATGTAGCCAACTTCTAGAAGCTAGAAAAGGCAAGGAAATGGATCCCTCAGAACCACCAGAAGGAACCAGCCTTGCTGGCACCTTAACTTAAGCCTACTGAGGCTCATTTCAGACTTCTGTCCTCCAGAACTGAAAGAGAATAAACGTGTATTATTTTAAGCCACCAAGTTTGTGGTAATTTGTTATAGCAGCCACAAGGAACTAATACAGACCTCTTCCATCAAGCCACTGTGTGCCATACAGGAAGTTTATCTTTTCCATTATCATCTTATCTTGTATTTGTGTGGCATTTACATTTAGAGAATTTTACCTGTGACACCTCATGACAACCCTTTGGGGTAGGTAAGGAGTCTTGTTTCCATCTCTCTGAGAAACTGAGTCTCAGAGAAGACAATGAATTTTTCCTGGGCTGGTTAGCCCGTTAGTGGAGGAAAACAATCACTTTCTCCACAACCGTCCTGCCCCTCTCTTGTATCTGCACGGCCTGAATGCTGTGGGACCTCTAATTCTGGAGCAGGCCTTTTGTTTCTAGAAGCCACCACTCCAGCTGCAGCTCTGGCCAGAACCTTCAACTGCTGCCCAGGCTGGGAAGACTCTCAGGATGTCACCACCAGAAGTCCCATCCTTTGGAATCATGGAGTTGGTCTAAAGGGAACATAGCTGTGCTACAACCACTCTCAGAGGTGCTCTTAGACTGAACAATTCCCTGAGCCTACTTGCCCTTCACCTCCACCTGCTGACCTCTTAATCCATCAGACTGTCAAGAGAAGCTTTTCATGAGTTCACGGTGTTACAGGAGGGTCATTTTATATTTTGGTTTTGTTCATGTCACCCTGGGATAGTGGCAGAAGGGTAGAACTATTCCCAACTCTGCTACCAGTTAGCTTAGTGACCTTGGGCAAGTTACACTTTGTTTCTTACACTCAATTTCCTGGTAAACAACCATTTCTGGCTTGTCTTACAAAAAAAGCAAAGTTACAGCCACCTCTGTAGGGTCATTTGAGCAAAATCCACAACAAAACCTTTACTTGTCAATAGATAGAGTGCCTAAAATTCTACCATTACATATTCAATTCTTTATAGAGATGAACTTCTATTTTTCAAGGGTCCCCTATTAAAATGAAAATACCAGGCCAGCTGAGTGGCATGTTGGTTAAGAGTTGGCTTGGGATGCCAGCTCTGAGCAGCAGGGCCCCGGTTCAGATCCCACATGAGGGCCAGTGACGCTGCGCCCTCTATAGCTAAGATGGTGAACAACAGCTCAACCTGGAGCTGGGCTGCTGTGAATCACTGATGATGGCGTGGGCTGCAATGAGGCTGCAGTGGGCTGCCGTAAAACTACCATGAGTGGCTGGCAGCCAGCATGAGCTGCCAAGAGCCACCATGAGTGGCCGTCCAGTGGCCAGCGACCGATCTGCCTCACCCGGGAAGACTGTAATGATAATACCAACATGGGCCAGTGAAGCGATGTCCTCCACATCTAGACTGAAGAACAAAAGGACAGCAACTTGTCTGTTCTCCTTCCCCCAATTCCCCAATAAAATCTTTAAATAAATAAATAAAATGAAAATACCTACATTGTAGTTATACCTCAGGTTATAATGAGTTATCACTTTAACCCAGGATCATTGTATTCTTTCTAGCCTTATCATCTGTGTGAATTTAGAACATGAGAAGAAAGGGCAGTCTTTGGTAGGAAGATGGATATAGGTTCCTTATGAAGAGAGGAAAAGATATGCTCAGGAAAATTTTCATACTACCTTACAATTTTGTTCTAAGCTAGTCTTAAGACCAATGTCTGAACTCAGTGTCATTGGCTCAGTGACTCATGTCACCCAATGAGCTATCCTTCCTAATCTAGACTCACAGGACACCCTTTTGTAAAGTCAGATGCCATTTTAGAAAAGTGTCTGTGCATCTGAGGTCAAGGAGGGGCTGTGTAATAAAATCTCCTAGTAAATCTGGGTCCCCTTCCTTGCATTTCAGTACCAAAAAGTCCAACTATAGAAGTAAAAGTTTATGACTCTGGGTGGTGAACACACAATGTGATATACAGATGATATATTACAGAATTGTACACTTGAAACCTATGTAATTTTACTAACCATTGTCACCCAAAAAAAATTTAATTAAAAAAAAGAATCCTACTAACATAAAAGCACCATGAGTTCTATTTTATTTTTCTGACAAAGCTTTACTTGCTTGTATCCCAATGAAATTAAAAACCTATTATATACATTCAAAAAAAAAAGCGAAGTTAAGTTTAGTTGATGCCATAGCTGGGGTCCTCGAGAAAACAGGCTGAGGCCAACTTACTTGCTGATGCTTTATGAGGGAGGCGACCCAGGACAGCAAGAGTGAGACGAAAAGTGAAGGAAGGCAGGGAAAGAAGAAAAATCAAGAAAAAGGGGTACATTTCACAAGATGCACAGAGGATAACTCAGTCATGGTGGACGTGTGCAAAGTAGCTGAATGGAAGCCTTTGCTGGGCCACACTGGGTTTGAAGAAAATAATCCCCCAGCCCAAAGGCAACACACCTTCTAAGTTATTAAACCACAGTGTGCAGATAGCCTTTTCGTCCTCTGGGAAGTTAGCAGAGTGATGCAAGCAAAGCTTGAATAAGCGCTTATGTGTTTCCTTTCATGCTCTTGTACCAAAGCTATTGTTATAAGAGTATGTCTGGGCCAGCCAGCTAGAGGAAGAAAGATGTAAGCAGCAAAGCCAAAGTCACCCCAGACATACCAAGCAGAGCCATTCTAGATCAGCTGATAATAAGCAGGGCTTCAGACACGTGATTGAGCCTAATCGAAGTCCACAGAGCTGTCCAGTTGACCTACAGCTGATTGCAGGTACATGAGCAAACCCAGATGAGATTAGCCAAGTCCAGCCCAGAGTAGCCCAAACTTGGAGACCTGAAATAAATGTTTATTATTATATGCCACTGAGATTGGGGTTGGGGTGGGGGAGGTACACAGAGTTATTATGGCAATAGCTGACGGATGTAACTCCATCCATCCCATGTTGAACTCTCCCTCTGTGAATTCCCCCTGGCTCTCTCTACCAGTTTTTCATTTGTCTGATTCTTGCATATACGCAAGTGTCACCTCCCAGACCTGACTATAGACTTCTTGAGTGTGCAGGTTTACATTTCTGTTTTCTTACAGAATATTTAGCAACCTTATTGAGCATGCAGTAGACCTTTCAAAATGTTGATGTGATTTCTAAACCCACATAGCATGGACTATTTACAGTCATTTCCAATGCCACTGCTATTTGTTTTTCATAATTTTAGAACATGAGAACTTAGATAGCATCAGACCAACTTCCTCCTTTGACAGGTGAGAAAGCTGAGGCTAGGAAAGATTAAATTACTTGTCTGTGGCCACATGGTTAGTAGGAAGCAGAGCTTGACACAGTGACCAGGTCTCTTGACTGTGACTCCTGTGCTCCTTCCCCCAGTATCGATACCAGTTCCTTAACTGACTTACAGGAGCTTCCCGCCACCAGTGTGATAAGAAGGATTCTGAGGCTAAATCTAAGCATAGTAGGAGAGAGTCCTGTGATTGATTAGCCATGTCTTCTAGGAGTGAGGAAGAAGGAAGCAAGATTAGATATGCCATATAGTCACCATCTCTGCTACATCTGGCTACTTATTAGTTAATCCATTGGCTTACATGTATTACAAAAATGCCATTTTTAAAAATTTTTCCATCTTCTAGTTACTGGTTTGAAGGTCACTTTGGAGACCTCCAAAGGTTCTGATTGACTCCTTTCTGGTGCACTCAAGATCAGCAATCCCTTCCCCTTAACGCAAGGCAGCATTTTCAAAGCCTTTCTTCTAGTGATGCTGTGCAAGGTGGTGAGCATCCAGAAATAAAGTCCCAAACCAAAGTAAGGTTGAAGACCTGCAAACGCCATGTCCAAATCTGGCACAGAGTTCAGAGCAGCAGATGGAGACAGTATAAGCTGGAGGACAACTGTTGACTTTATTTTTATTTTTTTGCCTTCCCCTAAAAGCTGTGTTCTCCTTGCCTCAGTCAGTATCATTCATCCCTAGTTTAAGAGGCAGGGCTATCACTAACTGCAGCACAGTTGGCCTTGAATTGCATGAAAGGCAGCCAGGAGTCTGTCCTTCGAGGAGCCACAGGTGGGGAAACCTTGTGAGAGTGGAATGAAATGGGGGTTGTATTTTCCTTTCCTTTTTCCTAAGAAAATTGAGGGGTCCTTTCTTGGTTTCCTATCCTTGCATGGGCCTCAACTTAAAGCTGCTTCCTCAGAGAAGCCCTCCTTGATGTCCAAGACAGGGTCAAGTGCCCCATTGTATGTTCTCATGCCCCTTACATTTTTTTCTTTGTGGCAGGGCTATTTCATTGAATCTGAGAACCATTTAGTTACAAGACCTACCAATATTTTATGTACCAATCAGAAAAAAATATGCCACTATTTAAACTATAACACAATGCTTTCATACCACTTAGAATTTTTATTGTATAGCTATTAAAGAACACTTTTAAATGTATTTAGACAGACTTGTATGATATAGCACTCTAATGCAAAGGAAAATATACTCAAAAGTCACTGGTTGAGGTAATAATCCTTGACTTTATTCAGACTGATAATTTGACTATTTGGAATTCCTTTGTGACTCGGAGTCATCGAGAGCCAGTGTCGGTCTCCACACCATCACAGCTGCACCATCCCTCACTTCTTTTTCCCCAGGACTCTGATAGCATTGCAAGGCCCTGTAGCTGCTGTGTTCACTGTTAACAAAAGGCTTTTACATATTCTAACTCATGACGCACCCACAAAAGTCTCTTCAGGTGAGAAGGACTGGAGTTATTTTTATCCTCAACTTGTAGATGTGAATTTTGAAACTAAGAGCTGTGAAATTACTTGGTCAAATTTATATAGCAATGTAACCAGCAGAGCTGGTTCTAGGACCCAGATAGTCTGATTCTTGGTAAAATGCTCCCTCTGCAAACCTTCCTTAAGTTCATTCCTCCTACAGATTAAAATCCATGACTCATGGAAGAGGGTAGTTCAGACAGTTGGGCCTTGCAGGGAAGGAGACCAAGGTCGAAACTGCAGCTCTGTGACTTCCTAAGTTATGGGAACTTGGGCTAGTGGGTCTACCTTTCTGGGTCTTAGTTTCTTCATCTGAAAAATGGGAGTACCAGGCTACTTATCAGAGATGTTGTGAAAATTCAGTAAGTTAATGCTGAGAATGAGGTTAGCATGGTGCCTGGCACATAGTAATTGTTAACTATGATTATTATTGCAACATTATATGTACAAGGGTCAATGCTTCATGCAGCAGGATACATGAAACTAGTAAGACCTTAGCCAAAGAGCGAGTCCACATACATAAATAAATACAATGCAAGAGAATGTCTGATGAATGCTAGAAGTACATACTGCTCTGGATGAAGAGGGGAGAAAAATGTAAATTTTTTTTAAAGATTTTTATTGGGGAATTGGGGGTATGGGAACAGCGCTGGGGAATTGGGGGAAGGGGAACAGACAAGTTGCTGTTGTTTTGTTCTTCAGTCTAGTTGTAGAGGATGTCGCTTCACTGGCCCAAGTTGGCACCGTCATTGCGCTCTTCCGGATGAGGCAGATCAGTCACTGGGTTTCTGGACGGCCGCTCACTGCGGCTGCTGGCCACTCACGCTGGCTGCTGGCTACACACGGTAGCCCATGGCAACCCACTGCCACAGGGGCTGCAGCCTACGCCATCACCGGTGACTCACAGCAGCCCAGCTCCAGGTTGAGCTGTTGTTCAGCATCTTAGCTGTGGAGGGCAGTGTCACTGGCCCTCTAATATGGGATCCGAACCGGGGCCCTCTGGTGTCCTAAGCCAGTTCTTAACCATTGCGCCACTCGGCCGGCCAAAAAAAAATGTTAATTTTGATTGAAACTATCTCAGAAGTTTTCAGGGCAAGATGTAACATTCAAAGGATGAGAAACAGTCCAAAAGTTGAAATAGGAGAGTGGCATTCCGTGGGGGAGGAGAGGGTGTGGGGGACGAGGGGACAGCAGGAGACAAATATAGAGCTCTATAAGTCTAGGGCATAGTCTCACAATAGTGGATTATTCATTTTAGCTAGAAAATAAAATAATAAAATAAAATAAGGAGGCACTCTGAGTTTTATTCTGTGGGAGAAGGAAAGTCACTGAAAGATTTCTAGCAAGGGAATGTTTTGCTCAGGGTCACCCTTTAGAAGGATAACTCGTTGGCATCATATAGGATGGTGGAGTACAGGGCAAGATGGGGGACAAGGAGACCAGTTAGGAGGCTATTTCAATAGCCCTGACTAGAGGTTTTGAGGGCCCAATCTCAGGTAGGTCTAGTGGGGACATAAAAAAAGCCAATCAATTTGAACCACACTGTAGAGAGAGAACCAAGTGGTTAAGTGGTTATTTATGGGGTGGCCAAGGCAAGCTAAAGGACAAGATGAGATGGCAGTTGAACAAGTTCCTCCAGATGTCCCAGTCGTAGTGGCCGGGGCCATGTGGGAACAGCAGGAGGGCCCTGCTGATGTGGATCTAGGCTTAGGAGAAGGGGTGAAGGTTGGGAATGGAGGAAATGGCTTGGGGAGGGGTATAATGAAAAAGAAGAGGGCTTAGGACATGAGAAAAGTGGGGTCATGCCTTCTATGGGGCTCAAGGTTCTTAAGTCAATCCGTAAGATCACGTGTGGCCAAAATCTTTCATAGAGGTAACATACTAGAGGGCAGTTCCATTCTTGCGGTGTTTCACACAGCCGCTGTCCTTCCACTGACCATCTTTCTTTCATGAGTCACCAAATGAGGCAGTTGACTTATATTGGGTGAGCTTGTTGTGTGGGAAAAACAATAAGTCACTTTTGATATTAAAGTCATACTCTGTGGAAGGAGACTATAGACTGTCACATTAAAAGAAAGAAAAATGTAAAAAGCAAAGATGAACAAGGAAATGTTTTTCCTCATCCCAGGCAATCAGTGTGGATTTGCCCACACCACTTAAATTGTTCTCTCTCTCTCTCTCTCTCTCTCTCTCTCTCTCTCTCTCTCTCTCTCTCTCCACACACACACACACACACACACACACACACACACACACACAAGTGCACAGACCCACAGTTTAATTTGCTTAAGTAAAATGTGTTTGTCATATGGCTCCACTGTGTTTTCACAAGGCCATTTTATCATGTATAGAAGGCTGTAGAAGGCACTAGAGAATGCAGGCCCTGCCTCTGAGAAATTCTTAGCTTAGGTGACATCAGCCTAAGAAAACATGACTTGCAGCAACTCCAGTTACCTAGTGGTGAACACAAGATTGTATTTTCCTCTACATATACAAAGTTATTGAAGAATTTTAGAGAAAGCAAAAGACCACGGTTCTTCTGAGGGAAAGAGTTAGGAGGAAGTGAGTATTGATCTGGTTCATGAAAGGAAAAGACAATTTAGAGCAACAGAAAGGAGTAGTGAAGGTGATTCCAGTAAAAGGAACAACATGGACATGGACAAAGAGATTAAAAGTAGTATATTGGAGCACAATTAATGTATCTGTTAGGATCATGTTCAGTCATGAGTAAGAAAATATCCAAGTAGCAATAGTTTAAATATTTAAATAGGGGCTGGTTTCCTATAACTTCTTAGTTCCTATGGCTTCTTAGTTCCAGCCATCACATCTGTATCTGCATTCAAGATAGAAGAAAGAGGGAAGGTGATGCCAGCTATGTTAGTTTGGGTTGCTCAAAAATCAGAACCCCCCAAAAAAGACTTGGGTGCACATTTATTTGGCAGCCTATACCTGAAAGCAGAAGAGGAAGCGTGGAGAGTGAGGGAGGAAAGGAAAAAAAGACAATATAAGGGTTTGCTAAGGAGTCTACTGCCTTAGACAACAGGGGCTCAATTCCAACTGGACCTTCAGAGAAGTGTACACAATGCCTCCCAGGGTTGTAGTCCTGAAGGACAGGTGGCTGGAGCATCTACCCACCAGGCCCTGTGCCCCACTGGTGGAGGGCTAACCCCAAGAGTGTGAACTCCACACCTCCAGGCTTTGCTTGTGTGCAAGCCCAGTGAGCTTACATGTCAAAGAAGCCCTGGAGCAGAGAGGAGAAGGATGCACAGTGCACACTTGAATTGGATGTTGGCGGCATGGAGTGCGTCCAAGAAACACAGAACTGTCCGCTGCAGCTGTGGCTGAATTCAGAGGTGGGTTGAGGGCATGTGTGACAGGGTGCCCAGCCATCTGCCACAGCAGCGGAACTCCTCATGTCTTATTGGCCAGAACTACATCACTTGGCCACTGCCAGCTGAACAACAGGCTGGGAAGTGAGCATCTTAGCTCTTCCAGAAAGAAGGGGAGAAAAGGAGTGGAAAGAACTATCAACAGACAGAGAATAAAAAGTTGTAAAATTTCAGATTCTCAAAGGACATGCTACATTGGGTCATGTACTCTGGATGCATCATGCATCGTTTTACTGAGTCCTGGGTCAGGTGAGTAACTTGCCTGCCCCACTCCTATAGCTGGGGTTTGAACCAAGCCCCTCCGCTTTGGAGAGCTTTCCATAATAACCCTCTTAGGCTGCAGAGGAACGTCTCTAGCCCGGAAAGCTGTTTAAAAAAAAGAAAGAGAAGAGGAGGAAAGGAAACGAAAGGAAAAGAAAGGAAAGGGAAAAAAGAAAAAAGCTTTTGCATAACGAAGGTGGGGTCTGTTGTCACAAGACCTGGAACAATAATCCAGGCATTTGGACTTGCTCTGAGGGACAATAGGGAGACGTTATAGAATCTCAAACAGAAGCCTGGCAATTTGAGTTGCTTGTAGATAGATATATAAATATAAGAGCTCATTTCTCTGTTGATTACGGCTGCTGATTCAGCCAAGGGGAAATGGAGTTCTGGACAGGCTTGTACCTCCAGCAGTGACTGCAGGTGCTGTTGAGGGGAGGTGCAGGCTGCTGTCTGACATTCTCAAAAGGCCCCTGCTCTCCCGAGAACAGCTTGATGCTTATTGCTAATAACAAGGCTGGCAGCCGGCTGCAGCTTTCACTCAAAATTCTCCAGCTTTCAGTAATCAAAGCCAGGCCTGGGTTGTTCCTTGGCCCTAGACTGCAAAAGGAATTTCCTTTATTTTTGAACATGGAGAGAATAAAAAGAAGTACAAGTTGTTTTATAAGACAAGTGGGGCAGCAATTTGAAATAGGCATTTAGGCATCTCTCAGGGATTAACATCAGGACTCATTTAAGGGCTTGGAGTGTTAATAAGGAGGAGATGTATTTATTTTTCCCTGGGTTCTTTTTAGGAATCCCTGGGCAATGTTCTGGAATTGATCTACACTGGTTCAAATTTCACACCTCCCCCATTTTCCATGCCGACTTTCCCACCCCTCTTTTGATTGAGGTGCACCTCCTATTAACTTGGAGAAAATGCCCTATCCAGGGCACACAACTGGGCATAATTGATACCCAGAAATAGTGTTCCTCGAGTTGAGGCAGCTCAGCAAACAAAATGGCCTTCTTTTGCCTAGGGAATCTGGTTTGAAAATTGGACATTAAGTTACACTTCTAATTGAAATGAATTTGATGGTTTCAGAACAGTCCCCAGTGATCCCAGCCCACATCATAAAAACCACCATAGGCAAATTGGCACCATTCAGCCTTGGCTCAAACAAGCTAGGGAGTAAAAGATGTAAACTGAATTTGTGGTTGTTTTTATCTTCAGATAGACAGGCTGTGGGGAGCTTCCAGAGGAGAATTCTTGGGTCGGATTACATCATTTTCCTGACAGTCTGGGAGGCAGTGCGGCATAACAGGAAAGCACTAGGTTAAGAATCCACTCTTGTCTTTCCCAGTAATTGATGTTGTGTTTTTTGTTTTGTTTTGTTTTTAGGGTGGGGGTAAGTCATTACATCTTTCCATGCCTTAGTTTCCTAGTCTGCAAAATGGGGATTATAGCATTACCATGGCTCATGGATTGGTGTTGGGCTCAGGCAATGAATGCTGAGTGGTTTGCCTGATGAACTAAGGCTGCCCCCAGAACCCAAGACCCCTGACTGATGGACCAGAGTGCACTTTGCACTCCACCAGCTGACATCCAAAGTACAAGCTGCTTGTCCTCCCATGAAACTTGGCTATGAGGTTAGATGAGCTCAAAGCAAAGAACAGTGACAAGACAAGTAGGGTCCTCAAGGGTAGACAGTGATTTCCATCGCTAGGGAGCCCTGAACCAGCTCATTGTGCACACCAGCTCTTTATTTATCTCAGGTACATCTACTTCAAGCAGCAACCTACATATATTCTGTACCTACTATGAAAGATGCCAGCTCTTTAATGCACACTCGATGCCAGGCACCCTGCTAGGAGGTTTACACTTACTGATTAGAATCCGCTCTACAATCATATCAGGTAGATTTTAACATTCCTACTTTACAGATAAGAAAAGTGAGACACAGCAAGGTCACACAGCTTCGCCAAGGCCACGCCACTAGTATATTATTGAGTAGAAATCTTACGTGTTAAAGTCTGTCTTCCCACTCTATTTTCAATCACTGTTTTAAGGAATAAAAGTAAAAATGAATAAAATGCAGTCCCAGCTTTCAAGAAGGTCATAGTTTAGCCACAGAGGTGAAGGTGATTGCGTACACAGAAATATATGTGTACAAGCAAAATAAAGGTCTAAGAGGACATAAACACAATTACGTACTTTTAGACAATAGAAATGGAGTGAGAGAGGGACAGAAAGAAGGTTGCATTAGTCAGTTATTGCTGCCATAACAAACAACCCCAAATCTCAGTAACTTAAAGCAATTCTTACATATCTGTGGGTTGGCTGTGACTTGGCTGATCTGGCCTAGACACCACTGGGAAGCTCTGCTTCAGGCTGGGTTCAAGTCTTCTGGTCATGGGCGAACTGAGAGGCAGTCATTTCCCTAGGGAAGCTTCTCTCATGGTGATGTCAAAGACACAACTGCACAAGTACAGTTCAAGGTGCTGCTTGCCTCATTTCTGCTAACATTTCATTAGCTAAAGCAGGTCACATGGCCAAGCCCCAAAGTCAAAGGGCTCAGCAAAGGGTGGGGAGGGATCTGGGAGGTGTGAAGAATTAGGTCCAGTCATTAAATCGACCCCCAGAAAGCTTCAGTTTTTACAGTAAAATATCTGCATGATTAATGTTTAACTGATAAGCTTGTATTATTTTTAATATAGTCCCCTAATTTTAAAAACACTACAATGCAAAAACTATTCCAGGAAGATTAGAATGGACATTGCCTGGGGGGTATAGCCCAAGGTGACATTTCTCATCCCATTTCCTGTTTCCCAATAAAAACAAAAATCCACACACACAGAACACACACACACACTGTAATCTAGTGGTTGTTGTAGCATAAGTATGTTCCAGTGTTATGGGCGCCCATATGAGATACATTATTCATTCATTCATTCATTCATTCAACAAATATCTGTTTAGCATTACTGTGTGCTGGTCATATCACTACCATCATGTAACTTGAAAGTCTAGCAGTGAAAATAGACTCTGGGCAAGTACTACTGGGATGAATTATTGAAGGCAGGGGCAAAGGAAGATATGGAAATGTAAGAGGAGTACCTTATTTAGATTGGGACTCAGGCAGGGACTCCTAGGTGTTGTGTCCCAAAATCCTGCCCTACATTAATTGTCAAAACCCCAAATTTTAACTGATCATGTGGTTGCTTGGGAAGAAAACAACATTTCCCATACTTCCTTACAGCTAGCTATTGGCCACAAAGTTTTGGAAAATAGATATAAGTGGGAATGCTGTATACAACTTCTAGGAAGAAGGGGATATGCCTTTCTTTCCCCCCTCACCTTTTCTGCTAGCTGGAACATGAATGTGATAACTGGAGCCAGAGCAGCCATCTTGGATCATAAATTGACCTGGAGAATGAAGACCACTCAAGATGAAACAAAATAGCAGGAACCTGGATTCCTGAGGATTTTGTGGAGGAGAATGGCCAAACCCAACCTGCACTCCCTACCTCTGGGCACTTGCATGAGTGAGAAATACTCCTCTACCTTGTTTAAATCACTGTTATATTAAGCTTTTGTTACTTGCAGCTGAGACTTATCCTAACAGACCAAAGGATTCAGGGGCAGACCTCCCTGAAAAATTGAGATTAAGATGGTATCTGAATGATGAGTAGACAAAAAGTATAGGTTAATCTGTTCCAGACACAGAGAGTAGCATACACAAAAACCCAGAGGTGAGAGAACATGGGGGTTCAGGGCAGGTGCAGAGGACAAAGGGAAGGTCAAAGATTGCCATCATGAGCTTAGATTCCTTTCAGTTACCCATACACCTGTTTCCTCCTCCTCTCCCTCTGCCTTTCTCCTTTCTCCTTTCCTTCCTCCCTCTCTCCCTTCCTCCCTCCTTCCTTTTCCCTTTCCCTCCTTCCTTTTGCTTTTCCCTCCCACCCTCCCTTTCTTCCTCATTCCTCCCTCCCTTCTCCTTCTCCCTCTCTGCCTTCATACCTCCTTCCTTTCCTTCCTTTCTTCCTTACTTCTTTTAGACAAATACATGTTGAAAACCTACTATGTGCCAGGAATTGTCTTAGGCACTGGGCACACGCGCTCATGGAACTGACAATCTATTGGAGGGACAGATATTAACTGAAAAGGAAGGAGTGAGAAGAGCATGTGTTGACTTCCTGCGGCAGACATGGAGAAGCACCATTCAGATCCCCCTTCAAGGAAGGACTCATGCCCAACTGTAAGAATTGTGGTTAGCTGACAGCCTCCAGCTGTTGGCTTCCTCAGGGTAGGCCTCAGCTTCTGAGCTGAGGTCAAGCCTTCACGAGGCGGTCCCTGGCCAACAGTTGAGCAAGGTGCTGGCACTCAGGGCTGGTCATTTCTGCCCAGCATGGGGCTGCTCTAATGGGCACCTTTTGCATGAGGCTCCTGCTGGGTGGGCAGAGATTTTCCTGATCTGCATTGCTGCCTGCTGGCTCCCCCTGTCCAGTCCTGCTTCCGCCCTTCTCACTTCATAGGTGCTCCTCTCCAATAAACCCTTGGCACCCCTGACTCATTTCATCACCTGCTTCCTAGAGAACCCCACCAGTAATAGGTCTCAAGGTAAGTGAGAGCCTGTCATATTCATTAGAGGAACTGAAGGAAGACTGGGGTGTCTGGAGCCTAGAGAGTTAAGGGACAGTGGTTGGTGATGAGACACAGGCTAGAACGCCATGCATGACTTGTAAAGAGCTGGGATGTTTTCCTTTTTGCATTGGGAAGACATTGAAAAGGATTTTTTTTGGTTTTTGGTTTTTGGTTTTGTTTTTGTTTTTATTGGGGAACAGCTATGGTCATCGGTTACACATTGCTTTCATGCTACAATGGCATAGTTGACTCTTTTAGGGAGGGCGCAGCTCACAGTGGCCCACGTGGGGATCAGACTGGCAAGCTTCTTGTTATCAACACCACGCTCTAACCAATTGAGCTAGCTGGTCACCCTTGGGTTGTTTTGTTTTGTTTTTAAATAAACACTAATTTTTGCATGGGTTGAAGGGGGCCAGAATACCAGTTATGAGAAACTGCAGTCAATCAAGGAGAGAGAGGAAAGGGGCTTGCACTAGTTTAGTGGCCATGAGAGTGGAGAGCAGGGGACAGATTGTAGATGTCCTAGGTGTTTATAGAAGGAGAATCAGCAGTACCTAATAATGGATTCAATCTTGGAGTAAGGAGGATGATGCAAAGGGAGGCATGGAGGGTGAACAACTGGGTAGAGGGATTTGCCATTTTCTGAGATGGTAAGTGTTGGTGGAAAAGTAACAGATTGGAAGTGAACATCAAAATCCCTGTTGTGGACATGAGGATTTTGAGACTGTTGGATGTACAAAGAGTCAAAGAGTGGTCTGGCCCTGAGATTCACACTTGGAAGTTGTCATCTTGCCAAGGGGATTAGAAACACTGGGAGCTGACAAGGAAGCAGAGGGAACTGTCCCCTTTACCCCAGACTGTCTACCATGTCCTCTTACTCCTCTGCTCTCAAAAGCTTCTCAATACTTATTTCCTTCCAGAAAGACTTCTCAGGTAGAAAGGACAGAGTGTGCCCAGGGCCTGCCCAGCCTTGCCTTAGAGACTTTAAGGTCCTTACACTCCATAGCCCCATTCTTAGCCTTGCCCTTCAACCAAAGTACCCTTGTCTGCTGATAAGCCTTTCCTGTAATTGCTGTGCCCCTCCCCCTCCCTTACAGAAAAAGACTCCTCTTGTTCTGGAAATCAATCACTGCAGAGGAGATAGGGACGCCTGCCCAGGACAGCTGGGGGACTTGGGAAGGCTCTCCCTCCACCTGCCTAGCTCTCAAACACTGCCCATAAAATACTCTACCTGCTAATATCTAGACTGCATATCATAGATATGCAGTATAAGTGTGTTGAATGTATGAGGTCATTTTATCATTTGGTTGCCCGATCAACGTGTCTCTCATAAAGCCCATCTCTTCGATTTTACCTTTCAGCACAGATGAAAACAAGCTGGCCATTAGTTTCCATTCCAGTCCTTGTCAAGGAAAAGTTCCTCCTAGAGAAGTAGCTTGCCACAGAATAAAGTGTGGGAAGAGAGGCCCATCTTTCTCCTCTGTGTTGAACGGGATGACAATCCCCACACCACACACCTTGCAACTAAGCCGGTCTGAGGAATGCACACAAGTCCTCAGCTCAGCAATGCTTTCACCTTCAGAGAGAGTGGGTTTACCCACCATTAACCCCACCCCAACCTGAGTCTTCCATGTTGAATGGAATAATCCCAGTTTCCCTCATTTTTCTTTTGATATGATATTTTGCAGCAAAATATTGAATGCCTGCAAGCCTTGGGAACTGGCATTGACTCACAGACGACACGCAGGGAGCTGGACACTTTTCCCACTTTGGCCATTCGTGCCTCTTCCCTCCTCTAGCTGCCCACCAGTTTTGCTTGTGGGGAGTTTCCTCTCGCCTATTGTGTTATGTGGGGGTTGGTGGCAAGGGTGAAGGGTTAATGAGGTGCCTGCCCACTCCCTGTGGAAGCCAATGAGGGCTCGCCATCAAAGGGTAGTCAGGTGTCCTAATCTTCTGGGAGGAACTGGAATGGTGAGCAGAGTGACATGAAGCCAGGAGGGCTTGGGAAAGATTTATTTGTCCCAGGAGTGATGCCTAGTCCTGACCTCTGTAGTGCCTGCTGCCCAGCTGGTTTCCTGCCCAGGTTTCCTGCTTTCCATCATTAATCTAAGCTCCCAGTATCATTCCATAACATCCCCTTTTGCCCAAGGAAGCTATGAGTCTGTTTCTGTCACTTGTGACCGCAAAATTTTGAACTGATACAGGCAGTTTCTGAAAGGGGCACTATGTTATCATTAATACCCAGCATTGCTGAAGAGGGAGGATTAATTAGTGCGAACCCTCTTACTTCACCTATCTTTGGGGCAGCCCACAGAGGATTTATCCCTGAGCCACTAATGAATTTTGCAACTGTCACAAAACAATGCAAATAAGTAAGACCCACATCTGCTGAACACCATCATGAGGTCAAACTGTGTGTAAATAAATGCTTGCTTCAAGGAGAGGGTAAATCCTAAGGTGAGGAGTGACAGGGCTTTGTTTGCATAAACCCAGCAAGGTATTATGGGTAGGATATTAATTAAATCATGCTCCTGGGCCTCACCAAGCCCCAGCTCAACCGCTTCAGCTTGTTGACAAACTGAACGCAGGGCCCCCAGAGAAAGCACTAACATTTTGATGAACAGGGTTTGTTGGGGGTGATGTTTCCTAACGAGCATTTTAATATCATTTTTGACGCTTTATCTGAGCAACTGGGAAAGAATGTTCAGATAAAAGAGAGGGGCAAACATCAAATGTCCAGAAGATGAAACTTCCATCTAATCTCCGTCCACTGGAATTGCTTCCTGGGAAGAATTTTTCTGCTACTCCCACCCTGCCCCAGGCCTTCCTGCACTCTCCCCATCTACCCCCACACCCATCCCAGGGCACACACAGCTGGGAGAACATCTCTGAATAATGTTGAAGCTGCCTCAGGTTTAAATGAAGTTTTAATGGTTCTGATAGTCTGCCTAAGACTCCTTCAATCGGTCCTTTTGTTCTTCCTTCTTTTATGGAGAAATTAACCTGATGGTAGGTACTTTACTATCTTCAA
Source organism: Hipposideros armiger (assembly GCF_001890085.2). NCBI lineage: Eukaryota > Metazoa > Chordata > Mammalia > Chiroptera > Hipposideridae > Hipposideros > Hipposideros armiger. The sequence goes on along the minus strand of NW_017731357.1, from coordinate 7,342,744 downwards.
GGAAATGGCTTTTTTCTTAAGGTTGAAATAAAAGAACCCATCTCAGCTGGAGTGGAAGGTTGGTCATTGAAAGACTCTCTGTGACCACCAGATGTGCCCAGTTTCTGATAGATGCTGACTGGGTACGTTCAAGATCCTCATAATCGACTAATGACCCCAGTCCACCCATCTCAACCATTCCCATCATCATTTGCACTACATGACCTCTTTCAGCTCAAAATATCATGCTTTGTTTGAGGATTATAAAGCCTCTTTTATCTGAGAATATGCAGACAACTATGAACTAATTAATGCTCTCACTACCCCCCTAGGAGTGTGTGATCATCTTATGACCCACCAGTTTCCCTGGCATTCCCTGACTTACGCTGGTGTCCAATATCATAGGTGTCCCTGCCTTGCTTCACCCCACCCATCCACTTACCACCCTCAGCCAGCAATTCGCATCCCTGTTTCCTCTAGAACACCTTAAGGACCTGCCTACTTCACACCATCTCTGCCACTCCCAGATGGCTGCTTGGCTTAACTACAAAACCAGACCCCACTTCTTTTCTTGCATGCCTCCAATATATTACCCAATTCTCTACCCAGCAGGTAAAGGGAGATTTCTAAGACATAAATCTGGAAAAGTCACTTCTCGCTTTAAGGCCTGCAGTGAACCTTTTACAGCAAACCTTTCCCTGCTATCCCCACCCTTCCCCAACATTGATCTTTTGGTTTCTTAAACACACCAAGATCTCTCCTGCCTCAAAGCCTTTGCACACATATAGTAGCCCCCTCTTATCCGTGGTTTCGCGTTCCATGGCTGAGTTACCCGCACTAAACAATGGTCCAAAAATATTACATGGAAAATTCCAGAAATAAACAATTTATAAGTTTCAAATTGTGCACTCTTTTGAGTAATGTGATAAAACCTCACACCATCTTGCTCTGTCCCCCTATGGTGTGAATCATCCCCTTGTCCAGCGTCTCCACGCTGTGTAAGCTACCCACCTCTCAGTCACTTAGTAGCCATCTTGGTGATCAGATTGACTGTTGCAGTATTGCAGCGCTTGTGTTCAAGTCACCTTTATTTTACTTAGTAATGGCCCTAAAGTGCAGGAGTAGTGAGCTGGCAATTTGGATATGCCAAAGAGAATCCATAAAGCGCTTCTTTTAAGTGAAAAGGTGAAAGTTCTTGATTTAATAAGAAAACAAAAAATTGTATGCTGAGTTTGCTAACATCTACAATAAAAATGAATCTTCTATTCTTAAAATTGTGAAGAAGGAAAAGAAAATTTGTGCTAGTCTTGCTGTCACACCTCAAACTGCAAAAGCTATGGCTGAAGTACGTGATAAGTGCTTAGTAAAAATGGAAAAGGCATTAAATTTGAACAGAAAACATGTTCTGATTGATGGCAACATGTTGTACCAGAAAGCATTGAGCCTATACGAAGGCCTCAGCAAAGGATCCCTGAAACAGGTGACACCAAGCCATTTACTGTGAGTAAGGGATGGTTCCACAGGTTCAGGAATAGGTTTGGACTGAAAAATATAAAAATTACTGGAGAGGCTGCATCTTCCGACGAAGAAGCTGCTACCACATTTCTGGCAGAGTTGATTAGTACTATCTGTGGTTTCAGGCATACACTGGGGGTCTTGGAACATGTTCCCCCACGGATAATGGGGGGGCTACCATATTTGGACCAGGAAGTGCCCAGCATGAGCGCATTATTGTGACAACAGCTAACGGATACAGCATCCATTGTCTTTTATTTTAGTAAGAGCACATGGATTCTATTTTGTAGGTTGCTCCTCCCCTAATCTCCATCCCCATGATTCTGATGAGGATGACATCACCCTGACTCCAGACATGGCCAATCAGAGCATTCCATCCCTCTTGCCAGAGGGACTGGGTCAGTCTCAGTATGTGACCCAAACTAGGTCAATGAGATATAATCCTGGAAATTTCCCTAGAAATGAGTAGAAAGGAAAAAAATGTTTCTAACAGAGTTTCTTAGCAACTAAGTAATAAGACTATAGCTGCCACCAGGAAGAAAATGCCTGCATAAAATTCAGAGGGAAACAACTGACAGAAAAGACACAGAAATCTGGTGACATTGGGGGTACCTGGTTCCAACTATTTCTGATGATCTACTACTGGAGTTTCCAATTTCATAAGCCCATGTATTTTTTTTTCTTAAGCCATTTTGACATGTTTTACAAGTCACTCATGAATTCAAAACTTCTGACTAGTACAAGTTCCTGATGTGTCTAGTCCAACCTTGACATTGTATCCCCATCTTCAATCACATACACCCTGACCAAGTCTTGCCTTAATTTTCCCCCTATTTCTCTGGTCATTCTTAGTCTGTGGTCTTATCTTTTGGGCCAGCCCTGCCCCTTCCCTCTTTCTAGAAATCAAATAAGAGGCAGCAGCTACTTTTAGAAAACAGCAATGGCATCCCAAGTTCCCAAGCATTTCATAGTTTTCCCATGAGCATCAAGGCGAGGAAAGGCTAGCAGGGAAAATGGCATGATCTAGACATGCATGACAGAGAAAAATGGGACAGATGTCCTGTCCTACTTTTTAAAAAATCTGTTGGTTTCAAAATATAGAGAAAGAGCTCAAGTCCCAAGAAGCATCACTGGATAAATAGTGCAATGTGTGGAGCTTTTGAGTGTTTGATCTGTTTTCATCAAATGTGGCTATCTTTAGGTAATCTCAGCACAGAATTTCTAGTAGCCACTGTTTTCCAACAGATCCCATGGTTTGTGTTGTTAATCGAGCAATGTTAATCTATTTTTATCAAGTAAAAGGTGTAATGACAAAACAATGATCCTACATTTTAAGCAAAATAAGTAAAGTGTGGTTTTTTAAAAAATGTCAGTAGATAAATAAATACAAGCATTCAAGTGACTGTTTTCCTTTCACAGAAGTCATCAATGGAAGCTCTGTACTTATTGTGATGATGCTGCCATTGCTCTCAATATTTCTAGAATTCCTACTTTGAAAGGCAACCCTCTTTAGGTTGTATAAACTCCAGTATGGGCTTATCAAGTCGTGATATTAGTTTAAGATTTTCTAAAATCTTCCTTTTTATCCTTCCATCTTCTAGTGTTTGAGGACTATTGACACGTGATCTTTGTAACAAAGTAATGCACATGCTGGTAGGTGTCACGTAAGCCACCATAGATTTCTTTGTAACTTCCAGACAGAATTTGAGGTTAGCCCATCTGGTATTCTTCTGCTAGTGCTTTAGTCATCTTGGGCTGCTTTAACAGAATACCATGGACTGGGTGACTTATTTAAAAAAACCCAGAAATTTATTTCTCACAGTTCTGGAGGCTGGGAAGTCCAAGATCAAGGCGCTGGCGATTCAGTGTCTGGTGAGAACCTGCTTCCCAGTTCATAGATGAGCATCTTCTCGCTGTATCCTCACATAGTAGAAGGGAATAGAGAGTTCTTTGGGGCCTGTTTTAGGAAGGCACTAATTACATCCATGAGAGCCCCACCCTCACGACCTAATCACCTCCCAAAGGCCCCACCTCTAAATACGATCATAGGAGGCGGGTTAGGTTTCAACATATGAATTTTGGGAGGACACACTCAGTCCACAGCAGCTTGATAACATCTACATTCATAATTCTGAATGATGTAAAATTATTTTACATTTTTAATGATCAGTCTCTCAAGTCACAATGACTTGATATAAAAGCTTTTCCTTTCAATCCAGTAGCAATACAAGAGGTATATAGGAATTATTTCTTTTGTAACTCTGTGCAACCTTCTCCGAACAGCTCCACACATTTAAAAGTGCCCCATGAGACAGCGATGTGGGGCATCATTCTTTTCAGTCAGGTAACAACCTGCTAATGAACTATATCTGCCCTGGCCAATGTGGTGACCACTAGTCACATGTGACTATTTAAATTTGACTTTAAATGAATTAAAATTAAATGCATTTTAAAATTCACTTCTTAAGTCTCACTAGTCACATTTTAAGTGCTCAATAGCCACATGTGGCTAGTGGCTGCTGTATTGGAAAGCACAGATATAGAATGTTTCTATCGTTATAGAAAGTTCTATTGGACAGGGCTGAGAGGGAGAGCACAGCCTGGCCTTTCTATTTAATAAATACCCCTGGGAAAGTTTCTTCACCTCTCTACATTTCCTTTTCTATAAAATGGAAATAATCATACCTGCCTCACAGGGATTTTGTGTGTGAGAGAGTTGAAGAATATCATGTGTGCAGAAATGCTGATAGCATGGCAGTGCTCTGGTTCTCATGTGAAGGCAGTTCTTGGGTTTCCCCACAAAGGGAACCGGATCTTCAGCGCTCAACCCAAAGAACCATTTCAGCTCTTCTTCCCACCAGAATGCTTCCCTTATTTCCAACCCATCTGTTGCCCCCATAGCTGTTGAGGCTGTGTTGTTCTTGACTATTTTGCCAAGACAGATTCCCCATTCCTTTCTGTCTATGTTTGGCATTTGGCTTGCGTGTTCTGTTAGCAACACCCAGCCCCAGTCCTGGGCTTCCTACTGTTTCTGATGCATCTCCCTAATGCCCACATCCACTCTCAGTATTGTTGGCCTTCCTCAGCTCCCAGGAAACTCATCCCCACCATGGATGAGCAGAACCAACCTTGGTTCTTGATGGTGCTGCAGCCACCTTAAGGCCGTGACACCCATTCAGGCATTGGATCAGGTAGCAGCAACTTTCCCTGATAAGATACCCAGACTGATTCTCAGTTGTCCTCTGCAGTCCCTTTATGGCTGCCTTACACAGCACCAGGGAAATGAGGTTGGCTCAGTCTCATTTCTCTCTCTGTCTACATATGGCAGATTGTATTTTTCAAAGACAATGGCATCAGTATCTCCCATCCCACATGTTCTCCTTATAATATGAAGTTCATACTCATGTGTCAAGAAATGGGGACTGTATTCCTTCCCCTTGAATCTGGGCAGACCTATGATTATGGCAGAAGTGATGCTGTATGACTTATGAGGTCATAAAAAAAGAATACAGCTTCCACCTGGTCCTACTGGGATGCTCACCCTGGGAAACTAGCCACCATGTTTTGAGGAAGTCCAGGTCCCACAGAAAGTCTCCGTGTAAGGGTGACATCCTCACTGAGCTCCCAGCCAAGAGCCAGCATCAAGTGCCAGACACGTGAATGAGTTAGCCTTTATATGATTCCAGCCACCATCCTTTGAGCTGTCCCAGCTGATGCTTTATGGCCAGAGAAAAGCTGTCTCCACTGAACACTATGCAGATTGCAGATTTGTGAGCAAAATTAATGTCACTATTTTAAGCCACTAAGTTGATGGGTGTATTCTATTACATAGCAGTAGATAATCAGAACACTACCTAAACTATCTAATGGCTGCACTGCCATTTTTACTCTGCTGCAACATATATGGCTATAACCAGGTGCCCTGGGTCCACTCTGCCTAACAGTCCCCACACCTGAATTCTAAATGGGGAGCACAAAAGTGCCACTGTCGCTGATATTCTCCTTAACCTCTGGGATCTCAGCCTAGAGCAGAAGCAAGAGTCTAACCATATTCTTTCCCTCCCCACTCTCCCTCTCCCTCTTCCCATCCTCCATCTGGGCTAGAAGGGCATATTTTTCTCTTTTTGTATAGAAGGAACTTCCCTCATAACAAAGCCTCTTCCTTCCCAAGAAGGCATATGTTTCTTCTCTTCCATGAGGTCATAAACACAGATGGGATGCTGGGAGAGACACTGACATACCCATAAAAGAAGGTTCAAAGATATTTAACCTGCTATACAAGAATCCAAATAAATTATTGACCTTGTTACAGAGGCACAATGTGATGGGCACCATCAAAAAAGAATAACACACCATGGAGGGCAGAGGAGAAAGACCATGCCTGCATGATTTTGTGTGCAAAAGGTTCTAGATGTTGTTGATACATTGTGTAATAAAAGAGTACAGGTATAGAAGCCCAGACTCACAAAATACCTTAATCTGTTTGCCTGACTAAGATGTATTTATAATATTTTCTCCACATGCAGCGGGAATACTTTCTTCACTTTTCATTGCATTTTAGTATGCTGAATTCTCCTCACCTGCAGGAAGCCCGGATATGTGAGGCTCCTCCCTTGAATAAAATCTGCAGTAATTTTATCTCTCCTAACCACAGATCCATCCTCACAGTGAGCTGTGCTTTCACATTTATAAAGGATGTGGCTATATCCATAAGTAACCTTACTTGCAAGCCTCATTCATGTCCTTCATCATTATAATTGCTAATAGCGCTATGTTTTAGAATTGGCGGAAAGCTTCAACATCAGTGTCGTAGATGCTTATTGGTGTATCTCCCCAGTCCTGTTCTCTAAAAATTTTCTACCTCACGTACAGGTTTGTTTCCAGCACATGCAACAGCCATGTTTTTTTTCCCACATGACTCAACTTTCCTGACCATACCTGACTTGCCCAGAGGAAAACACATGATAAAAACACATGAACCAGATTCTTCCTCTTCAAAATATAAATGGAGACATTTAGAAACTGGAAGTTAGTTGTTGAGTTTCATGAATGGAACAGTTCTGGTGGGAAGTGTTATGGTAGAGGAGGCAGTGAGTGCTGAGGCTCAGACCATTGCAGGGAACCCAGCTGTGGCCCTCAATGCCTCCCCAAAGTGTTGGTGTGAATTCTCCTCTCTCATGAGCCAAACTGATAAAAGATGTGACCATCAATTCCATGAGTTGACGAATGGTCCGTCTGACTTATTTTGGGTTCCCCCAGAAGCAGATCCTGAGAGGGATTTGAATGTAAGTGGTTTATTTGGGAAAGACCATTAAGAGAATGAGGAAGTATTGGGTTGTCAGAAAAGTCATGAAGTATTTTTTCTTTGTTTTTTGTTGCAAAATGCGTCATGACTTTTCTGACAACCCAATATATAAGGGTTCTTCAGAGAAACAGAACCAATAGGCGTGCGTGTGTGTGTGTGTGTGTGTGTGTGTGTGTGTGTGTAGGGAGAGAGAGAGATTTATCTTAAAAAAATCGACTAACCTAATTTGGGAGGTGGGGCTAAAGAGTCCAAAATCTGCAAGGCAGACTGGCAGGCTGGAGGCCCATGTAAAAGTTGATGTTGCAGCTGGAGTCCAAAGGTTGTGTGGAGGTAGAATTGCTTATTGCTTAAGGGAAGGTCAGTCTTTGTCCTATTAGTGCCTTCAACTGATTGATGAGACCCACAGACACACTCACCTACTGACACTATGGAGGATAATCTCAAAGTCTACTGATTTAAATATTAACCATAACTAAAAATACCTTAAGAGCGACACCTAAACTGGTATTTGACCAAAAATTGGGTATCGTGACCTAGCCAAGTTGACACATAAAAATAACCATCCCTGAAAGCAAAACAAGGAAGGGATGGCCACCAGTAAAGGGTACATCAAGCTAGTTATCACTATGGGCAACTAGAGCATAATCTCACTAGGGAATTCTGGGTGTCAATGTATAAAATACATATCAGAGTTACTCTACATGAGGGATGAGGGAGCTGGGGTATTTATCTACCAGGTCCTGACTGTCATTGATTGAGTGCTGCTAAAGAGAGGAGGCGTTCATTCTGCAAGCCTTTGGGCCTGCAGCATGCTAGGAATAGTGAACTACAGCAGCCAGAGAAAGCCTGCAGGCAAAGAGACACAGGTGCATGCAGATGGGAATCAGGCTGACATGTATAGGATAGGTAAACGCTAAGGGGATATAGGTGGAGTATCCACAGCATCTGCTACATCATCATAATCTTGGACAGAGATGGTCTTTGCAGCTTTAGAGGGTTTAGAGAGATAAGAACCCCTCTCTATCATTTAATTGAAGATTAGTTACTCTGCACTTAACCTCTTTCATCTGAAGATCTCACAGAGCTGTTGACAAGTACACGTTGGGAAAAGGGGAGGGACATTGTGAAAGGAGATGAGTACTTGAAGTCTCTGGCTATACAGGTATCCCTTTGACCCATACTCAATGACTTTTTCTGAGCTCATCAAAAACGTAAATTGAGAGACAAAATAAAATTGTACCCAACACTGCTAAATGCCTACCCACTATCAATTTTTTTCTTCTTACACTCGTAGAACTCCAATCTTGTTTGGGGTGATTATGTACCTAGTTAAACCGCTTATTCCCAGACTCCCTTGCAGCTATGTGCAAGTAAGTGACTCAGTTTGGGCCAAAGAGATGCAAGTGGAAGTTACTGAGTAGGACTCTCAGGAATGTTTTTTATTTTGTTTATTAAGAGGGAAGACTTGGCAGGTGTCAACCCTTAGACTTGGGTCCTGGTTCTCATGTCATCCTTCCTGGCACATGGTCACAATGTTGGGAGGTGGAGCAGCCCTCTTGTGGCCATGTGAGGTTGGCAGAACAAGAAGCGAGAAGCAGTCTATAACCCTGATGATTTCCTGGAGCAAATGCACCAGCCTAGGCTGCCTATTTCAAGGTTTCTTATTATAGAAGAAGAATTAAAGGCCTTCGTGCTTAAGACACTGGCATTTTGTTTCTGTTCCATGTGGCCAAATGCAATCCAGAATGATTGAAGGTGTGTGTGGGGGAGGGGGTTAATTATCTGCAATTATTATTCTCATTATTCATGTACATCCCCTGCTATAATAGAATATAAGCTTCATGAAGGTAATAATTGTGCTTATTTGTTTACTTCTATATCCCCAATACTGAGCATTGTAGGTGCTCAATAAGTCCTTGTTGAATCAAAGAATAAATAAACAAAGAACTATGCTCATCTTTAACTGTTTTATATGTATGATTTCCCCAACAAGATTTTTCCTCAAGTGCTGACACACAGACCTCCTTAGCAGCCTCAAAGGACACATCACAAAGGCAAAGCATAATTGAATGAAAGGATAATTGGTGGTGATGGGCTTAAATTCCAGGTGAGTGACCTTGGGCAAGTCACTTACTCTTTCTGAGCCTATTTCCTCTCTGTAAAATGGGAAGAACGCCTATCTCACAGAGTTGTGGAGGTTCAGAATAATGTGTCTTAGGTTGTATGTGAATAGTTTACTTGGGAGGTGAGCTCAGAGAGAAAGAGTGAGGCAGCAGCAAAGAGAGAGATAAATAGGAGAAGGAGGGAAAGCCACAATAACAATGGATTATAGAGGTCTTTAATGTAGGCAGTCGGGGGCTTGATTCCACCAGCGCCTCTGAGAAACTCAGAATGCCTCCTGAAATTGTCTCCAGGAAACAGAGGAGGCTGGGGTTTTATTCTCCATTAGTTGAGTTGAGGATTCCTCTTTGGTCGAATCATCTTCCCCACATTTCTGGGCTTTGTTTTCAGGCTGAGCAGGTTTCCATGCCTTTGCAAAGGCCTTGAGGCAGAATAAAATGTAGAGAGATACATGCTGCATGCTTGAGATGAGACACTATTTCAGTGTGAGTCTGAACTCACACAGACCAATCCAGCTTCACTGGGGCAGATAACAGAAGTGCTCCTAGGAGATGGAAATTGGAGCACCCAAAACATTTGCTACAGTGTCTAAAGAGGCTGACTCTTTCTAACCATCGAAATGGCCAACATTAGAAAGGTGAATCTGTCAAGTATTGATGAAGATTCGGGGGAGGGGCACTCTCATGAATGGCTGGTTGGAGTGTGAGCTGCAGCAGCTTTTCTGAAAAGAAATGTGGTTTGGCTCACTGAAATTTAGTTGGCACATGCACTGTGATCTAGTGACCCCTTCCCAAGTGTAGAGCCCAGGAGAATTGTCCCGTGCACAGGTCCAGAAGGACATCTTTATAAGGATGTTCACTATGGAGCTGTTAGGGACAACTTGGTGGAGAGTTGGACACAACCTGGGTGCCCATCCTTAGGGGAGTGGATAAGAACAATAAGGTGGATGTGCATTATGAAACACCATGCAACAGTAAAAATCAACACACAGAGTCAATATATAGCAACAATGATAGCTCTTCATGACATTGTGTTGAGTGAAAAAAGGCAAGAAAATGAATAAGATTTATAACATGTTACTGGTCATGTAAACTAAAAACCCACTCATAAAAATGTATTGCCTATTTTACATGGACGCCTGCATACATAAGGATACATACCAAGCACACAGAAGGGATTCCTGCATGGGGGAAGGGAACAAAAGTGAGGATTGGAGATGATGGGGGTGGGGGGGAGAGGAATTAAGACACAAGCATGGCCTTACGTGACCCAGTGTTCATTATGTACTATGAACTGAAGAGTATGATTAACCACCACCCTGTACCTGAAGGCCTAAATATTGGGTTGTCAGAAAAGTCATGACGTATTTTTTCTGTTTTTCATTGCAAAAATGCGTCATGACTTTTCCGACAACCCAATAGACTGTTTAAGTAAATAAAGTGCCTGCAACACAGTAGGTATTCAACACATGGTTGCTAAGAATGTGGCTACTGGGACAATTGAACAATTTTCCACTAAGATGGAAGCCTGGACATCCCCCTTAGAAACTAGAAGTCAGCAAGGAAATGACTTTCTCCACCCGGTGCCTCATATCCGAGGGGCAAAGGGGGAATATTAGTGTCACTGGACACGTATGGGGGGGTGTCTGTCAATTTAGATGGGAAAAAAATCATATATTTATTTTCACTAACCCCTGACTGCAATTTAGCAAGTCCACAGTAGTATTAGTAGTACCTAGGAGTTTATCACCAAGAGAAATCATAGATATTTTATATGATATTATAATTGTTGCAGGTATCTTGAAATATGCTCAGCACTACTTGGAAATTATGGTAGTTATTGGACCTGCAACTAGATCATATTTAATGCATTAATACCTGTTCCTTTAATACATATCTGTTTTTTCAAATATTTTTATAATTGTATTTCACATAATTGGTTTCCTTTGTGATTCTCTGTATTTTATTTTATGTACTCAAAGCTGTTATTCTGCGAAAAGGTCCATTGGCTTCACCAGATGTCAAAGTGTCTCGTGGCACAGCAAAGTTTAAGACCCTACCAGTATGCTTTATCATTACTTCCTGAAGTCAGAGAAGAAAAAATTCACAATTAGGACTTTCCATTGTGCCATCCTCATTGGACAAGACTGAGGAAAAATGGTGGCCCCAGCGCTGGTGTCCTCCAACTGGTGCCTGTCATTCCTGTAGGAACAGGGGAGGAAAGACAGCAAACGGGAGGAGGGAGGGAGAAGGAAAAAGGAAAAGAAAGAAATGGGAAGATAATTTCCCTGGCTTTTTTATATTGCTGAATTGAACTTTACTTTTACTAAGACTATTAATAAATAGAAATGGTGCACTAATTATTTTGCATTTAGATGATATTCAGAGACGTGGTCCCAGTAATTATTTGTGCTGGGAAAGGCTGGCCTGTTCTATTTTTCTGAATGCAGTTGCACCAGCAGCTCCCCTTCCAGGCGTGGCCTTTCCCAAGGCTGTGGAGAAGCATAGAGTCTCTACTGTCTTTTTCCCTTTGCCCCCCTGGAACTAACAGCACCCTTAATTAGACCCAGAGTTTTCCCACTGATCATGGGGTACCTCCATCTGGTATGGAGAAATATTCCACCCCCATAAGTGTAATGTTTGTGTCAAAAGGCACCCCAGAGAGAGGTGCTCTCTTCTTTGTACACATCACAGCTATTCAGACCTGGGCTTTGTTTAGGTTCTCCCCACAGCAGACCCTGACGCAGGATTCAAGTGCAACTAGAATAGTTTATTTGGGAAGCGCAAGATACTCTGGTATAGACATGGAGCAGTAAGACAGGGAAGGGAAGGCAGCCAGTTACAGGTGCATTATTACTCCAGCAACAGGATCTCAATATCCTGGGGAAACTCTGGGAAAGGTGTAGACCACATGCCTCCACGTTATCCCACCCAAGGGACAAGGGAGCTGGGGCATTCATACGCCACCATCACCCAGGCTTATTGGTTGAGGACCGCTCCCAGGGGTGTTACTTCCTCAGTACTTCCACCTTGCACAGACAAGGTGGCCTTTTGAAGTTTTGAAAAAAATTCTTGGGAACAGAGCTGCAGACCCTGGCTCTTGGGTGTGAAGGGAGCCCGCTGAATCGGGAAGGTGGGTGGGGTGATGATGGGGCACCGATAGTATCTGCTGCAGGCCCACTGCTTGCAAGCCATCTGCTGCTCCATCTCTCCACTTAAGTTTCCCTGTCTCTGCAAGAGGCAAGGGTTCTCCAAAGGTTGCTAACTGGAGGCCTATGAACCAAATGACATTCTTGGGTGCATTTTTTTTGGTCCACATAACTTTTAAAAAAGTTTAGCATTAAACTAACTTAAAATGAGGAGGTTTTACATGAAAAATGACTTTTATAGTCTATGGAAAAATCTAGTTGGCAACATTAGATAGTAGACCCCAAACTAGATGATCCCCAATACCATATGGCTCTAGGAATCTAGACTTTTTTCTGCCCAAAGTCATATGGTTTAAGGAAAAGCTTTTGTAGCGTGCTGGCAAATTCTTCTTTCCTCTTTTTTGAAAGTAATTTTTGTTTGTTTGTTTGTTTGTTTGTTTTGTTTTTGTTTTTTGTAGAAGACAGTGTAACTCTGCCTTTTTAAATAGTTGGGGGGTGGTAACTGGGTTAAAACCCAGTTAGCCTCAGCCTTCCTGGCCAAGGTTTAGAGCCAGATGTTTTAGCATCAGCTGGCAGGCCCACTGCTCACAGGGGCGACCCCGCCATCTGTTCCCAGAGTCTGTGAAGGAGTCATCTTCCTCCCTTTACGTCTGCCCCCAAATTCAGGCCCCAGGATATTTGATAGCCCAAGAACAGCTATGGCCTGCACCAAATATAGTATCCCAAATTTCTCCGCTCTTTCCCACATTTTCCTTCAGCTCCTTATATATGAGATGACTGAATTGGCCGCCTCCAGCTCAAAGAATCTCTCCTAGGCTGCTGGGTTCCAGCCAACCCCCAGAGGCCACCAATTGTGTCCATCAATAGAAGTCGGGGTCGAGGGCTCTCAGCCCATTGCTGTGCTGCCTTGGAATCAACAGCTGATGACACAGGCTGGCCCCTGATTGCCAACCTAGATGGCACTTTGAAACATCCCAACCCCGGTGATCCCCTCAAATGGAGCTGTGATTAGTCTAGTCTCCAAGGCCTTCGAGAAAAACTTCAGTGACTGAATAACAACGGCAAAGCCAGCCTAAAAGTGTGGAAAATCTGGATCCAAGAGTCTTTCTGCACAAAACAAAGTTTTATTTCTTTTACATGCATGAAATAAGGGTTAACAGGATGGTCAAGGAGCAGCTCAGGCCCAATGAATGGATAAGAATCATCTATTGGATTAGCTTCTTTTTTTCAGAACAGAAATGGGTGCTGTTAAAATGATTTTGGATCCTTAGAATCAATTTGAATTTTTTTTTCAGCTGAGCCATCCTGCCACCTGTTGGCAGCTCAGCCCGGGACTCGAACTGTCAATTCGAATTCTTAACTGAACTGGGAGTTGCCTTTCCAAACATGACTGAGAACGTGGCTCTAGCATTAGACTCCTTGGGTTTCGAATCCGGGCTCTAGCTGTATGACCTTGGGTAAGTCTTGACCTATATCTCAAAATCTTCAGCTGAAGAGAATAATAAGACCTTCCTCACAGGGTTGCTTTAAAGACTAAATGAGACATCTGTGTAAAGCACTCCAGACAGTGCCTTGTTCAGACTCAGAACTCAGTAAATGTTATACATTATTGTTGTATTATTATGAACGATTTTTTTTAAGGTTAGTGCCAAGATTAACATCAGTTCTGGTTCTCCATGACAAAATAAATAAATCCAAATTTCTTAATAGCGGAGTCTGAATTGATGAACTCTTACCAGCATCTTTCTTTTCCCCCTGGCCCTTGTCGCAGTAAATCTGATAAGCAATGCAGGGGGTGTGCTGTCACATACAAAAATAAACTGTGGGGCTGGCGGCAGAGCCCAGCATTGGCTGCCGGCCTGGGCTGAGAGGAGAGCAGAGGCCTGGCCACGGTGGAGCAGGGCCTTCGTGCAGTGCAGATGGGCCCATGGATTTTGTGTATTCAGCTGGCCTCCCTGCTCATTAGCAGGTGAAGGTGAAACATCAGAATCCAATTTTTTGTCACCTTGTGAAATTATGAGCCTCCATTCCCGTTGCGTTGGTATCATCAGAGCACAGCAGACACGTGGGGTGATGGCTGTTGCTGGGTTACTCCTTGTAAGTTCAAATAGTTCCACATGCTGAATGACAACATATTTGCCGTGACCTGGGTAAATTAAACTGATGCTTCCTGCCTAGGTAGACTTTGACGTGATTCAGTACATCTGCTTCTGATGAAGGAAATGCTTCACTCAGTAGAGCAAGAAATAAAAATGCAGTGCTACCTTGCCAGTTGGTTTCCCTTCCCTTCCTTCCCTCCTTCCTTCCTTCCTTCCTTCCTTCCTTTTTTCCCTTTCCTTCCCTTCCCTTCCCTTCCTACCCTTCCCCTTTCTTCTTTTCTCCCTCCTTCCCTTGTCTTCTTCCTTCCTCCCTTCTTCTCTCCTCCATCACCCTTCCTTCCTCATTCTTTCCTCCCTCTTTCTTCTTTCATGCCTCCATCCCTCCTTCCTTCCCTTTCTACCTTTCTTCCATCCTTTTTCACTTTCCTCCCTCCCTTTTCTTCCTTCCATCTCTTCCTCCCCTTCTTCCTTTCTCTCCTCCCTTCGCCTTCCTCCCCTTTCCTTCTCTCTCTTCTGTCCTTTTTCCTTTCTTGTTTTCTCTTTCTTTATTTTCCTTGTCATTTTTTTTCCTGAGAGGAGGAACACCAGTGCTGAGTTGTTCTGTGTTCTTGGCGCCAGAGCCTGTTCTCCATGTGTACACAAGTCTGAGTCCTGTGTCCAAACATAAGACAGAAATGTGATCGGGGCAGGATAGAGGAAGGGATTTGACAGGTCTTCTGCATCCCAAATCTCCAAGATGCAAAGGTAAAGTCAGGCTCTTTTCTTAAAGGTTAAATTTCACATTTTAATTGCCTCTTGTGGAGGCTGCTCTGAGCCGGGTCTCCTACTGCCGGCTTGGCTGCCTCCCAGCTTGCTGAGTCTTACGTCTCCCATGGAGTGCCTGCCTCCTCCCTCCAGCTCTGTGAGGATTGGGGTACTAGCAACAACAAATACCAACAAGTTGAATAATAAGTGAGTCCACAGTTGCTAGAGGGATCTTGTTTTTAGCCCCTCATGCTTGTACCAAGTGGATGCTTATTCCAGCTATTGTCACTGGGTCACAAACCACTCTAAGACTTGGTTGCTTAATACAACAACTATTACTGTCTCTTGGGTTCTGTGAGTTGACTAGACTCAGTTGGATGGTTGTGACTTAGGGTCTCTCAAGCCATCACAGCCAGATAGTGACTGGGGCTGGAGTCTTCCCAGGGCTCAGCTGGGCTGGATGTCCAAGATGGAACACTCACAGAGCTGGTGGTTTATGGGAGCTCAGCTGGGACTGTCCAGGTGAAGCCTACACATAGCCTCTTCATGTGGCTTGGGCTTCTCTCAGCATGGTGACTGAGTGCCACAAGTGTCTTGAGAGGGAGCATGAGAAGCTGAACATTCTAAGAACAAGCATTCAGGAAGTATTCCAAGGGAATCACATGGAAGCTGTGTGGATTTTGATAAGCCAGCCTAGAAATCACATAGTACCACTTTCTCCATAATCAATTGGTCAAAGCAGTCACAGAGCCCACCCAGATTCAAGGAGAGAGGACGCTCTAACTCTCAATGGGAGAAGTGCCAAAGAATTTGAGGGAAGATATTTTAAAACAGCTACAATGTTAAAAACAGCCACTCTGCTAAATTTCTTTAACTTAAGGGTCCTGATTGCACTAAAGTTGAAAATACCAGCTTAGCTCTGCTACTAATGCCAACATCTGGAGGGGAAAATGGAGGATTTAAAGGGAAGAATGAATGGCACATTCTACTTCTTATCTTTCAGTTGTCCTTTTAGGGCACAGATGACCAATCAGAAGTTGCTGGTAGGGCCAGCTGAGTGACGCGATGGTTACTGGCTTGGGAC
>NW_017731357.1:7295300-7326344 GCF_001890085.2 Hipposideros armiger | reverse complement strand
AAAAATTTTAAAAAAAAGAAGAAGTTGCTGGTATGAGTGTAGCCTGAAATGAGTTTAAAAAATTGATCCAATATTTTAAAGGCTGGAGATTTCCAAGAAAACTGGATGTTCAGCACCTTTTAAAAAAGCAGATCTGAGCTGAGTGGTGGCTGCCCCCTTTGGACAAGGCTGATATGCACCAGTTAGTCACGGTCCCCACCCATTCTTATTGCCCCCAATACTAAGACTGGATTTTAGTACCTGTTTATCTACATGGCTGCACTGTTTTTGTTTTTTTTCATGCTTTTGTTTTTGTTTTCATTAGAAAAACATTTATCTTGGTGCCGTGTCTTTATCAAAAGTGGGAAAATGGAACATTAGACCAACTGAGCCAGATACTCAACACAAATGGGAAAAGGCATTTTTAATGGGCATAAACAACTTCCTATGTTGTTTCTAATACACACCAAAGAGGATCCCTACTGCTTATCCTCATGCCCCTCCCTGTCTCCCTCCTACCAACCCTCCCCCCTCTTTCTTCCTTCTCTCTTCTCTTCTCTCCCTCCTCCCCCTTTTCCCTTCTCCTCTCCTCTCTCCCTCTCTCTCTCTTTCAATAGTTAGCAGGAGAATAAGGAGATATTATCAATTCTCGTTAATAACACTGAATTTATTTCATTTTTAGCCTTATGCTATTGCTTGAATTAATCTAGTTTTTCTCTCTCCTGCTGTTTGTCTTTTACATAACAGACAACACAATAAACATTTGGGACCTCAAAACGTTATCTTTGGTATAACAAACACATCAAAAGTCCTTCCAGACAAGCCTAAAGTGGTCTACCAGATGATGTAGGTGGTCTGTTCTCCCTAGAAAGAGGCCCCTGCCAGTCCAGCTCTGGGCCTTTATGGCTGTGTTTATGTTCCAGGTCAGAAGAGGCAGCTACTGCAGAACAACCACTCCGACTAGCTGTTCAAAGTACACCAAACTATGAGACAATGGACAAGTAGTTTCTTTTGACTGACAGCTCTGTCATGTTCACCTTTGGTGTTCAACACTTGGCTACAGAGTCCAGCCCCCTTGGCCAGAGAGAGGCCTGTCACCTCCCCAGTGCTTGGCTTGGGAATTTTCTATTCCATCCACCATTTCCAGCTCCCTTTTCATTGATGCTAGGAGAAGTCTGTTCTCTCTCTCTCTCTCTCTCTCTCTCTCTCTCTCTCTCTCTCTGACCCCACCCCTGAAGCTTGAGTCCAACCTTGTTTTCTCCTTATTCACAGTTCTCCCCGATAGTCAGTAGGCCCTGGTTCATTTACTGCAGATGACCATTTGCAAATACCTGTATTCCTTTAACATAGACAACAGTCTTCAGAACAGCCCTCCTGGATGTATTTAAGGAGGAGTTCCTTTGACAGGGAGCCTCAGAATACCCAAGTCCTAAGAAGAACGAGGGAGGGGCTGAACTAGAAGAGGGGCTTAATTCCCATGTGGACCTTGCTTGAGGACACTCAATGGCCCAGATCTTTTTCTGTGGGACAGCTACCCACTGTGGCTCACAGTGGAGCCCTGTGAGGCCCTGGATGCAAAAGCACCGGTCCTCCTGGGGCCTCGAGCCCTGCAGCTGCACCCATCAGGCACCACGAGGTAGAAGAGCCAAGGAGGGGAGAGAGGCTGCTTCACTTGTCTCCATGTCAAGAAAACAAATGTTTTGGTGGGAAGTTTCCCTTCAAGAATGCTCTGATTTTTGAAGAAACATTTTTCTGAATCATTTCCTCAGGGGAAACCACTCAGCTATCTCAGGAAGGAAAACGTTCTTCCTTCTGAGCCCAACATGCCACTTTGACTCATAGAGGAAATGTGCCTATGAAGTAATGAAAGTGATTTCCTGACTCCTGCAAAAATCAGCTTGCATGTGTGCATGTACACGGGTATGCGTTTGTGGGTTGTATGTGTGCATGTGTGTATGTGCATGGATATGCATTTGTGGGTGTGCATGTATACATATGTGTATGTGTGCATTTGTGTCTGCATGCATGTGTGTGCATATATGTGTGTGTGGTTGTGGTTATATGTGTGTGTGCAATAAGTGTATCAGCCTCTGTGTGTGTGTGTATGTGTGTGTGTGTGTACATGCATCTGTACATTTGTGCTCATGCATCACAACAGAGCACAGAGAAGCCTCAAGGGAAACAAGGAAGGCAAAGGATGCTTTCCCATGAGCCTGCAGAAGGGTGGGCTTCCAGGAATGCTGTGAATTCTGCACAGTGCCATCCCTACCATGACTCTCCCACAACTGCATGCCCACTGGCATCTGGCCCCATGCAAACCTGAGATGAAGTCATTCCATGTGTCCACATGCCATCATTGGCTGGGGCTTGATAATCAGGGAGGCATGTAAGGAGAATCGCCAAATGCTCCTTCTGGGAGGCTCTCATTGCACAGGTGACAGCACTTCTACTGAAGACCCCAACTTGCGTTGGTGGTAGGAGTGTCTATGGTGGAAGGTGGGACATGAGAAGGGCAGTGAAAACACCACAGAACTTCACTCAGATGAGTCTCCCTACACACACACACACACACACACACACACACACACACACATCTTTATAACTCCTTAACATTTCTAGGCAGCCTACTTACATGGGTTGACAGGTGTGGGAGGGAGATAATTATGGGACAATTTTTCACGTGCACACCTCTCTAGAGAGCCCACATTTTGAGACAAAGTTGAGTATGGTGGTTGAGAATGCAGGCTGGGCTCTGCCCCTTCTCATCTGTGTGCCCTTGGGCAACTTACTTCACCTCTTTGTACCTCCATTTCCAAAATTGTGAATGCAAACCTTCTCTATGGGATCGTTACAAGCGTTACATGAGTTACTATAGCAATGGGGCTTCGTAGTTCCTGGTACATATTAGGTGCTCAATATATGATAGCCATTAGGGGATTCTTCTCAACCAGTTACCATATGAAATGCTGAGCACTTAGTATACAGTAAGTGCTCAATAACTGTTAGTCTTTAGGCACAAAGAAATAGAACATTTGGGGGCTTAAAGTATAAATCTTGCAGCCCACTGTTAATTGACATTTGAAACACCCAGTCAAGGAGATCTGATCATGCTATTCTCCTCCTTTTTATTTTTCAGTTACTCCCTTTATTTGGGGACTAAAATCTCACTCCCTTCTGGCCCACAGGCACAATACCCAACTATTTGTCATCCTCCCCAGCTTGCCATGTTCACTCTTATCATCAGGTCTTTGCTCATGCTATCTGTCCTGCTAGAATCAGCCTTCCCTACCTTCTCCACCCAAGTAATCTTCATTTAGTGTGGCAGCCATGAAAGGGCACCACGCAGGCTTCCCTTCAGTGGAAAATGTTTTCGAAGGAGTGCCGTTAGCTGACAGCCCTCACCTGCCATACCTTCAGGATCCACAGCAGCGTTTCTGCCAAGGCCACAATCCCCCTAGACTGTTCCCCAGTGGTGGCAGGGCTGGAGCACGAGAGCTGGGTTGGGTCATTCTGCCTGACACAGGACATTTCTGATGGGCAGTCTTTGCTCTGTGCTCCCCATCAACCTGCCTGAGACTTTCTCAGAGTTCTGCTGTAGTCTGAAGCTTTTTCTACCCTGTCCTTCCTTCCCTGTCCTTTCTCAGGGGTCAGACCTGCACCACAGCCTGAAGGCTCTCCCCACATACTCCTGTTCCCTTCCCCGTTATCCTTCATAAGGGTCTCGTTTCATCTTAGTGTCTGCTTCTATGAGGACCTGAAGTGAACATGCTGAGCCATCAAGGCTTAGCTCAAGCTTCACTTCTTGGCGTGTGAGGGAGCCTTCCTCCATGGGGATCCCAGACCACCTTGTGACCATCTCAACCAGAGCTTGTCTATTCTGCTACACTCATCAACTTCCTGTCTGTCTCACCTACTAACTGGTTCCATGCGGGGAAGAAATCTACCTATTAATCTCTGAATTCATAGTTTATGATAAAATACCACGTGTGTAGTGGGCACTTAAGGTTTGTTGAATGATTGAATGAATAGTGTACAAATCCAAGCCAGAGAACCTATGAATGCAGAGCTCGGAAAATGTAAGCATGGAAGAAGTTTTTCAAAACCAAGAAAAAGAAAACAAAAAAAAAAGATTTAAAAGGCAATGTCCTTATTGTTCACAGGTTTCAAAAGCCTGAATTCTATGGCCTGACCATAATTCTAAAGTTTTATGAACCAAAATGCACACAATCAGTCTATTGCCAATCCTTTTTCTTCTCTAAATGAAGACATATCTTTTATTTTACAATGAAAATTGCTGAGTAAATAGGACTTGCTTTAGAGCAATTTGGTCCCCAACTCTCCTGGAAGTCAGAGGGCCACCAGTTTAATCATAGATTGCTTGATTTCAGAAAACTGAAGCCCCCAGAGCTGGCTAAAGTAAGGGGGCTTTAAGTAAGAAAGCTGGGATAGTTCAGAGGCCCCAGGGCACACAGCACAGGCAGGTCTCAGGAGAAATGGCTGCCAAAACCTAGAAGGTTAGGAGCTCGTGTCAGAGCCTCTTAGCCCACCAGGCCACAGGCCCCCCTGTTCACACTTCTGCCTGACAGGCCCTCCATCTGCATAAGACAGCTGCTCATTACTTCTCAGATCAAGCATCCAACTGAGGAGACCAAATAAATTCCCTGGGTTCCAACCCCAACATGTTGAAAAGGGATCTAGCTTAGGGCAATTGTCCAGGCCTCCTGGCCCTCGGCTTATGGCCAGAGGGTGTGGCCTCAGAGCCTGGAGCTGGGCTTGTGGGAGAGCACTGAGAGCAAAGGGATGGGCCGATGTGAAGCACATTCACCCTTCATCCCTTCTTCATAGTCATGGAAGAGCCTGGAGAGGCAGAAGCCTTCAAACTCCTCTATGCCTCTTTTTCTTTAGCTCAAGAATGTACGGCAAGGAGGGCTTGAGGTTTGAACATTGTTTTCCTCCAGAGCCTGTAAGTTTCATCACTCTGCCACACCCTCTCCCTGGACTCCTTAAAGTACTTTTAACAGCACTTTTTCCCTCTTGTTTAGCAAAACCTTGAGCTCTTAAAAAATACTACATTTAACATTTTAAGGCAAAATTTCCTGTAATTCCCGCATAATAACAAAAATCATTCAAAGCCACTTTACTTTCAGAAAGGAAACATCTATGCATGCATTTAGATCATTTAAGCCAAATGCCTTTCTAACAACATTTCTCAATTAAATATTCAGCAGAGATAATATGAAGTCTGAAGCATTTCATCTAGTTAAAAAAAAAAAACCTGAGGTGAAATAATTCAAAATGTGAAATATCCGAAATTAGAATCAAAGTACCACAGCATTTGATGCTTGTCCAAAAGGGCAGAACCACAGGTCAAAGCCACATCTCTCTGGATTTGCTGGCATTTAACTAAATGCAAAATGTCAGCACAGAAAATGGCTTGTTCAATGCAAATATTAACAGGAGAGAAGTGTGTCAGTGTGTAAATGGAGCTTCAGCCAACCACGGCCTTCCTGACTCACCCCCCACAGTCACTTCCCAGGCAACAAGGGAACTTTCTTTTTGCTTATTTTCACCCTCTTTGCTGGAGGTAAAGCTGCAGGGCATTTGTTTCCTGGAAGAAAGGGAAGGCTGATGCAGGAACCACTAAGTGACATGGTTTTGTTTGCTGTAGTGAGGTCAGCTTATTCTATCCTATCCTATTCTAGGCTACTCTACTCTACTATTCTATTCTATTCTAACCTATTGTTTCTTCTGCACATATTCTGAGGAGACTTGTACTTAGCAACATTATTTTATCAAGACCAGGAAGAAGGCAGAAGAGTAAGAAAATGTTTTCCTCGTATTGCCCCTTTTCATTGCATTAAGGAGGTTTTAGTGGTAGCTCCAAGCTGCATGGTTAGCATTCTATTCTTACTCTCCTCTGCACGGAATATTCTCAGAAAGATCTTCCTACTGGCGCCTTCCCCAGCTCACTGCATTTGTGGTCTTGCTCTAAGAAGGGATGCTAAGTATGTGAGTCTGGTTGGGTGATAGTTGGAAATCTTAGTGCTGCTCTTTCAAGTGAGAAGAGCCTTGATTCGAGTGACATGGAAGAGTGATGTATGCCTGCTCACCTCTGAGGTGGTGTCTTGGTGAATCCGTTGCTGGCAGCAGTTAGACCCTCAGCCTGGCAGCCTCAGGAACCAGAGGCTCTCTGCCCCTTGAGAATGGATTGGCTTACTCCTCCGGCTCAACAGAGACTTAAATTGACAAGCCAGGATGACTAATCAGACTAATGCAGAGTGATGCCAAACATCCCCTCCAGCCTGACGATCACATTCTCTGTTTATGAGCAAATGATCTGGGCAGCCACATAGCTGATGGTGACTTGGTGTTTAGAACAAAGTCTGGCATAGTTGGAGAATTAAAAGAATTGTTGAAGCAGTATTATATGGTTCATTCAGCAACTTGCCAGGAAAGTTGGGGAACTAGCCTTGGAAAGCTGCAGAACTAGCCTTGGAAAGCAGGTAGGATCAGAGGAGGGCTGGGCAGCCAGACCCCAGCCAGCCAGAACACTATCTTATACTACTAACAGATGACAAACACTTGACTCCTTTGATCGCTGGTGTCTGAGTTTGGGTTTCCTCAAGGGAAAGCCTGAGATAAGGATTGGAGTGCAAGTAGTTTACCTTGGAAGTGATCCCAGGAAGTACCAGTAGGAAAGTGGGGTATTGCGATAGGAAAAGGGAGAAGCCAATGAAGGACATGTGATGGAGCTGGTCACTGGTGTGGGCAACTGGGGCTTATTCTCCTTGGGGACTTCTGAGAGACAGTATAGACCCTCCTGGAGTTGTCCCACCTAAGGGGTGAGGAAACTGGTGTTTTGATCCATCAATTCCCACCCATCATTGGTTGAGGGTGCCCTTAACTCCCAGAGGGTGTCAACTTTCCTGCTTGTCTAGCCTGCCCTGCATGGAGAGTCACAGGTGCTTACATTGGCACATACAGGAGCTGTGAGTTCCGAGTGCTGATGGGTGTACACAACAGCGTCTGCTACAGCAAGTGACATGCAGTTTAGCTACGTGAGTGAAGGGGGGCTCTGCCCTACCTAGATTCAAAGAAAGGGGGTTCAGATGCCAGGCAATCAGAAATATGGCAACATTTTCTATAAGTGGATACCTTTTGCTTTATCTGCCAAATTCTCCTTCCCACTCTTCCTCTGTCAACTGCCCTGCCCCCAAACCTGGTGATTTCCAGGGGAATGACCACTTTTGTACATGGCCACTGGGCTCTGCTAATTGGTCCAGAGTGGCACCTGACCCAAGATGTGCCAAATTGGAACCCTTCCGTGAGTTCTCTAAACTAGAAAAGAGTTGGGTTTTCTCAAGTGGACTGGGATTTAAGATGCAACATTCAGAAACTCTGAATGGGTACATAGGAGAGAATAACATGCATACCAAGAATCACAGACCCAGGGCCGGCTGAGTGGCATGTTGGTTAAGAGTTGGCTTGGGATGCCAGCTCTGAGCAGCAGGGCCCCGGTTCTGATCCCACATTAGGTCCAGTGACGCTGCGCTCTCTACAGCTAAGATGGTGAACAACAGCTCGACCTGGAGCTGGGCTGCCGTGAGTCACCAGCGACGGCGTAGGCTGCAGCCCCTGCTGTAGTGGGCTGCCGTGAGCTACCATGTGTGGCTGGCAGCCAGTGTGAGCAGCCAGCAGCTGTTGTGTACTGCCAAGAGCCGTCCAGAGGCCAGTGACTGATCTGCCTCACCCGGGAAGAGGGCAATGATAATATCAACGTGGGCCAGTGAAGCGACGTCCTCCACAACTAGACTGAAGAACAAAAAGTACAGCAACTTGTATGTTCCCCTTCCCCGATTCCCCAACACTGTTCCCCTCCCCCAATTCCCCAATAAAATCTTTTTTAAAAAGTCACAGACCTGAAGGAAGGGAAGCATCTCAGTTGCATTCACATCTGTGATGTAGAGGCCCAGTGGTTTTTGGTTTTTCCTACCTTTCGACTTTCCCAGGATTCTGTGACCCAACACATTGTCCTTTTTGCCTAAGTTTATAACCAAAAGAATCCTGATTAATAAGGCAAGCAGAGTAAAAGAAGAAGGGAATGGGATGACCACTACAGGTAGGACTTCCTGCGGGGCAGACCCTGAGAGGAGTTGGCACACAAAGGCCTGTAGTGAATGCCAGTGGGGGAGAGAGGGAAGCTGGACTAGGTAGAGGAGGTACCCGGGCTGCAATGCCCATACTGAGATGCCTCAGCCAGCCTTCTGGGGACTTAGGAGCTGAGAGAGCCTTTCACAGTTGTCCCTGGGTCTGTATACCCTCAGATGATTAGCCATTGGGTACAGGCTGTCTTAGGAAGGGAGCTGACCTGGGAAGAGGCAGCTCTCTGCAGCTGAGGCAGTTCCTTCAGGGTGGACTGTTGAGATATTTCTGCCAGCACCTCTCTCAGCAGCTGTAGGAGTCAGTCCTAAGGTCCTGAAGGGGAACCTGGGTGGGACATCACAGCATGCACTACAGTGACCTTAAGAAACATCTCTTGGGCCGGCCGAGTGGCGTGTTGGTTAAGAGCTGGCTTGGGATGCCAGAGGGCCCCAGTTCAGATCCCACATATGAGGGCCAGTGACACTGCCCTCTACAGCTAAGATGCTGAACAACAGCTCAACCTGGAGCTGGGCTGCCATGAGTCGCCGGCCATGGCATAGGCTGCAGCCACTACTGCAGTGAGTTGCCATGGGCTACCGTGTGTAGCCAGCAGCCAGCGTGAGCGGCCAGCAGCCGCAGTGATGGCCGTCCAGAAGCCGGCGACTGATCTGCCTCGCTCGGGAAGAGCGCAATGATGGTGCCAACTTGGGCCAGTGAAGCAACGTCCTCCACAACTAGACTGAAGAACAAAAGGACAGCAACTTGTCTGTTCCCCTTCCCCAATTCCCCAGCGCTGTTCCCATCACCGAATACCCCAATAAAAATCTTAAAAAAAAAAGAAAGATCTCTCAAATAAGCCTAAGGAGGAATCTCTATCAGCAGAGAGAACACTTTGCCTAGCTAGTCGTAACCACTTACTGAATGCTCTATGCTTAATACTCGGCAAGCATCATCCCCATTTATCCTTCTGTGAGATTGGAATTGCATCCCTGTTTTACAGACCAGGAAACTAGTGTTTAGAGAGTTAAAAACCAGCTCAAGATCACAGAGCTAATAAATGACTGAGCTGACACTCAAAACACACCTCCAAAGCTGGGGCCTTAGCCTCCCTGCCAGGGCTGGGACTCCGAGGAAGCAAGGGAGGCACACAGGGTGCACTCAATTGTCAAGCTCCTTACCCTGCACTTCCATGACCCTGACAGTGAGAGCCTTCTTAAATGTGTGTCCTGGATGCCTTGCTTGTCTCACCTGAGTCCCAGAGCCCTGCTCTTGGCTATTGGGCAGAGGAAACCTTCATGCTCAAGGACCCTGAGCCAAGACCTCTCTCCTGGAGTTGATCAATGGGCCCCATCAGCCTCTGCCTCCAGGTCTCATTTTTCTGGAAGTCTCCATGGCTGATCACCCTCTTTTTTACTTCAGTCTTTTCCCAAACAGAGCTTAAGACAAGGGATTCGATTTATTAATTTAGCATTTCTTAATTTCCAATCATATTCTAGGGCTGCTTCTTAGGACATGTCCCTATTCACCTTAGGTTGACATTTTGGAGCTCATTCACTCCATCAGCCCATCACAGTCTCCGGGCGGGTTTCACTCTCTAGAAAACAAATCACACCCATTCTGTGCACATTGTACCAGCTTAACTGTGGGAGTAGCCCTGTAACCTCTATTTGGCAGAGTGGAGGGGGCTTAATAATGGGTTTCATATATGGACAGCCTCTGAATAGTTACTTGTCTGCCTATGAAGAATCTTTAGACCTCGCCAACACCCTCAGCACACTACATTATAATTGTCATTGGCTGGCCTCTTTCCCTTCCGGGCTGGGTCCCAGCAGACCCAGTGGTGTACTGCTGCCCGCCCGTCCCCTCCCCCCCCCCAAAGTTGCTCAAGATATATTTCTTGGGTGAAGATTAACTGACCCTCTCTAGAGCTTAGCTCAGGTGAATCCACTGCCCCAGCTGGAGTGAAAATCATGCCAGGCCTCCATCTGTTTTTAAATGGTAGAAGGGCATTCCTATTCTTTGGGGAGAAACTGCAAGGATTTAATGAAATGTTTCTGCAGTTGAAGCTACGGATGATCTGTTGACATGGTCTAAAGGGTTGTAGGTTGTTTAATGTCTTTCTGTACCATCAATTCTGCACTTTGTACCGACTCAGCAAATTGGTATGAATTTAGGCTTCTGACAAGGACCTTGGAAATAATATGCTTCTACAGGTTTAAGAAAGGAAAGAACTTGAAGGCAGTCT
The DNA here is from genome assembly GCF_001890085.2 of Hipposideros armiger. Lineage (NCBI taxonomy): Eukaryota > Metazoa > Chordata > Mammalia > Chiroptera > Hipposideridae > Hipposideros > Hipposideros armiger. The sequence continues at coordinate 7,315,978 of NW_017731357.1, read as the reverse complement.
TAACAAAGTCTGAGATTATAAACTCTGCAGTCCAGTGCCTCCCAGGCCTTGGCTTTGGATGGACTACAGCAGCATGTATGGGTTTCCTGCCTCTGGTGCCCCTGCCTGAGGACTCCAACCGTGCCTCCAAGTGAAAGCCTGGAGACTCTATGACCCTCACCTGCCCCTCCCCCTGTATTTCTTCTTGCAGTAAGAAATCCCCAAAACACACTATTTCAGGGCAGCTTTCCAACCCTGGAGGCAATTGTTGCTTATCTCCCTCAGCTTGACTCAGTGGGACAAGCAGGCTTTGGAATTAGAAGACTTGAGTGTGACTCTGGCTTGGTCATTTACTGACAGTGACTCAGCATTTTCCAAAGAGGGTCCATAGCGTACTAGGATTACATGATGTATTAAATAGGAATCGTGTATCAGTTAGCTGCTGCCACTGATAATGATGCTGTGTAACAAGCAACCCTAAAACTCAGTGGTATAGAATAATTAGCATTTATTTTTCATTAATTCATCTACAGGTTGGCTGGGGCAGCTCTGCTAAATGTGTCTCATTCTGGGGTCCTGGATGGAGGGGCAGCATCTGCCTGGGGCTTGTTCTTCTAATGGAGACTGGAAAAGCACAAAAGGCAAAAGGAAACATGTGATGTTTCTTAAGGCTTAGGCTTGTTACAGGCACACCGTCACCTCTACTCTCATTCCATTGGCCAGAGTAAGTCACATGGCCAAGTCTTTCATCAGTGAGATAAGGAAGTTTACTCTTTCTATCAAGGATTAGAGAGAAGGGATGAATTTTTGTTGTATAATAATTTAACCTACTACAAGTTGCATTGGGAACATGTTCTATGGCCGAATAAGTTGAGGAAATGTTTTTGAAAACAGTGAAAAAGAGTTGGGGTGTTAGACATTGGGGAAAGATATCAATTATTTTAAAGAAAAAGTCCAACAGTCCTTAGAGCCTTTAATATATATGTCTGTTCTGAACTTCTAATTGGGAATTATGGAATGTGATGCTTTCTAACATTTTTTTTTCACCATGCCACCGGTGTTCTATAGAACCCACTTTACAAAGGGTTGCTGTAAGGGCAAGTCACCTAACCTCTCTGAGCTGTTTTAATAGGAATAATGATTATCTACCTTGGAAGACAGTCTGGTGATCCTGTGAGATACAGTCTGCGCAACATGGTAGCACAAGGTTGGTTGAACATAGATGCCCAGTCACTCATGAGTGAGTTTAGTTCATCTAGAACCTTGATTTGTCAGAAAGTGGGGTCCCTAGCAAGGGACAGGCCAGACTTGGGCCACTGGGTATACATGCACTGGACTGGGCAGCCACTGGGTGGTAGAACCATCTATAAAAACGAATGAAAAGGTCCCCTGGAGTCTGATGATGGTGACTCACAGTGGAGACCTCACAAATGGGAGAATGCTAAGGTGTTACAAGGTTGTAGTAGGATGTGGGGTTTTGTGCTAGCAAGTCTTGAGAGACTCTATGCTGAGCTGGTATGGCTACAGATGGGCAGTGTTGTTTCACGGAAGGCTCCACTGGGACGCTGGCCTGGACTGAGCCCCGATTCAGACCCTGAGGAAAGACTAGGCCTTCAGGTCAGAAATTGGAGCCTCAGTCAGGTTGCAGAGGGTTATGAGGGCAGGAAGCCATATTTGTCATTATGCCCCAGGCCCCAAAGCATGATCTGGTTTTAGTCAGAATCCTGCCTTTTACCTGCACCCTCCAGAAGTTTGTGTCCTTTTGCTTCTGTCTCACCAACACCACACTCCACCCCACCTCTCACCCTCAACCAAGCCAGTAGGAGGACTGGTCCTCTTTGTCTTCCTCTTTCCAAAACAAGACTGTCCCTTCCTGTGGCCTTCACACACAATGAAACACCGGAGTCATTAGCATAAGAACACAGGCAGGAACAGAGTTCACAGATTTCCATTCTGCTCAGGTATGAGTAAGAAATTCTCCATGGAATGGCATGCTTCTCCTTAGTTACACATGTGGTTTTCATTTCTCTGGAAAAAAAGACTCCAGGTGCTATTCTACAAAACCCCCACCCCTGCCTTGGCAGTCTTCCAACTGCCCAGGTTTGTCGAAGTGCCAGTGCTGGGGCTGATAGCTTCCAGCATCTTCCATTGCCATCCCAACGAACATGAGAGACTATTTTGCACACTGGCTTTTCTTCCATCAAAAACGTTCATAGATTTGTCCTCTGCTTCTCAGGGTTGTGTCTCCTTCTTTCTTTGCCTGTGGCTCTGATAAACAATAGTTGAACAACATTTTTGGTTCCCCGCCCCCTAGTAATTTAAGGATCCTCACCCTAAAATCACAGGAAATGTGCCTCAGAGGTCTACAGCACTGTGACCTAGGTCCCAGGGTCTCTGAGCTCTAAAGACAGCACAACATCAACTGGTCTGGGTTTTTTGTTGTTGTTGTTGTTCTCGTATTTTGCTTTTAGACATTTTTTTTTAAAGAATACAGATACCACATCTTTTTCCTTTGGGAAAATATCTTGGGAGGGAAATAAAATCCTGGGAATATGCAGATGCATCCTGAAAATGAAAACATCTCATTGTGGAAAGAAAATTATAATAGTGAGATCACCCTCAAAGTGTCTATTTGAAGGAAATAATGTTTGAATGAAAAAGCAAGATATCTGGATAGTTAGGATCATCCAATGGTGAGGGAGCCATAACCTATTAGTTTATGATTACATAAAAGTTCTTATAAACACAGCCACTGCAGCGAGGAGGTGGCCAGGGTTGGTTGGGATCCCAGCTCTGCTACGTTATAGCCTTGTGGCTTTGAGCAAGTTACTTAATTTCTCTGTGCCTCAGTTTCCTCCTCTATCAAATGTGGATACTAATATACCCACCTCATGGGATTGTTATGAGAATTAAATGAGTCGTTTCATACAGCTCTTGCGACAGCGTCTGGTACATAGTAAGAGCCAATTGTTTGTGAAATAAAACTTCAGGAAGAGAGCTACTCTCTCTGAGAACATAACATGTGCCAACAATCAGGACATGCTGGAAACACAGGAAGCACTCATCTTTCTTATGTTTGTTTTGTTCTCACTGAGCTCACCCTACCTTTTCTCCATGCTCTTACCTCCACACTAATGCCCTCTCACGCTTCCTTTTATGTAGTCCACTTCCTTCTTTTAAAAGGGAAAATGAAAAAAGAAGAAAATACAATTCTGGGAAAAACAGCAGGAGGACTGGCATTTTAAGGGCAGAGAAACTATAAAGTGAAAGGAATGAATCTCTAATTGTAGAATTTGTGATTGCTGGTGGCGGGGGGACTGCTTGGTGAGGCAAAAGTGGCAGAGCTGCGCAGGACAGCAGGGAAAGACAGAGGATCAAACCGAAATCCCTCTATGCAGCCAGCTGCCTACTGGACTTTCTAGAAATGCCAGCCCCTACTGTGTGCAAGGAAACATGCCTCCTCTGAGATCACTCCCACTCCAAATGGAAACTCACGCATGCCTTGGACCAGTTCTTCCAATTATGGAAAAGGCCCTCAAACGTCCCCTGATTGGAGTACCACAAAAACCGCATCCCGCAATAATGATGATGATAATAGCATTGGTAATAGCTGCAATGCAGCTGTTACTCAGCCTCATACATCTTCAGAGCCTCCTGGGGATTGGTGGTGCGCTAAGAATAGTCCTAGCACCGGCATTTGAGAACAATCAGCTGACCAAAGTGAACCTCACAAGGTGGGATCCTGCTTACCAAATGGGCTGACAGTGGTGACAGCCAGGAATGAAGGGAGGAAAGAAGTCTGCTGAGTGTGCTGAGAGTCCATGAGGAGCCTTGGCTGTGGGTTCAGGATGGAGAAACCCTGGAACCAGGACCAGGGAGAGACTTCTAAACTGCAGCATTCAGATTAACCCTGTTGTCAAATCCCACCTGTGCCCTGGCTCCTATGACCAGCTCCCGCATTGACTTCCCCACCTAGAGTAGAGAGAGCTAATCACATGATCAGTGACTGTTGTGGAAAAGATATAGTGCCGTCAGGATAGCATTAGCTACAAGTGATGGGAAATGCCAACTAAGGCTGATTGGAGTTTCTTTCTGTTTCATATAAATAAGGTTCAGGACTAAAAAGGTGGCTTCCCAAATTGAACAGGATCCAGACTATTATTATTAGCATTAGCATTATTAGTATTATCATATAATTTGCATGTGGTAAAACACACGGACCACAATGATATAAAGTTTGATGAGTTTTGACAAATGTATACACTGTGTAATCAACAACCCAACCAAGAGAGAGGGCATTTCCATCATCTCAGAAAGTTGTTTCATGCCCCTTTCCGGGTGACTGCCAGTCCTCATAAGCAACCACTGTTCTGACGTCTATCACCAGGGCAGGAGTGGGTTTGCCTCTTCTAGAATGCTATATAAATGGAGTCAGAGAGTATGTAGTCCTCTGTGTCCAGTTCTTTCATTCAACATAATATTTGGGGGATTCATCCATGTTGTCGTATCTATCAGTAATTTATTTTTATTGCTAAGCAGTGTTCCATTGTATGAATACACCCCAATTTGTTTAATAACCTATTGACGGAAATTTAGCTTATTATGAAAAAAATGTTACAAACATTTTTCTGCAAATCTTTGTGTGCACACAGGCTTTCACTTCTCCTGGGTAAATTCTTAAAAGTGAGATTGCTGAGTGTAGTGTAGGCATGTTTAATTGCATAAGAAACTGCTAGTTTTCCAAAGTGGTCCTACCATCTTGAGCTCTTTCTATGTTGCTCCTCTACCATTTTCTGTACATGGCTTTTACCTCATGGTATAATATGGCTGTTTGAATTCCAGCCATCATATTCGCATTCCAACCCACAAGAAAAAATATGGAGGAAATAGTATGTTTCCCTCGCTTCAATCACACTTCCTGGAAGCATCACACAATAATTCTGCTTACATCCCATTAGCTAGAACTTAGTCACGTGGTCACATGTAACTATAATAGGCGCTGGGACATATAATTTTTATTCTGGAGATCCACTCACCAGATCAACCACTCTTCTTGGAGAAGAAGAGCATATTGGATATTGGGGGTCAAGAAACAGCCTCTGCCAAGACAAGTGCCCAGAAATCACTCAGGGACCATTTCTGTCTTGCTCAGGGAGGTTTCTCCAGAACCTATCTTGGGCCTTGGCTCATGTTATGTGCTCAGTAAATGTTTGTGAACAGTGGAAAGAGGGAGGGAAACAAGGAGAGAAGAAAGAAGAGGAAAGTAACCATGGCAGCCATCCTCACGAGACTTGAGAAAGTTCTCGGGGATCGTTATGCTCATCTGACAAGAGGGCTGTTTTTTAAAGGGCTTTTACAATACTTCAGTTCCTGAAGTTGTTTCAAAACATCACTTAGATGCAATTAAATGTCATTGTTTGAATTGTCAAGAGAGTCTTTCTGTGGCCTGATGTAGGTAAGGGACGTTTTGACTTTGTTCTCTGATGGAGATGGTTTGGAAATTTTGTTTTTCAATGTAGAGTAGGGTGAGTGTGTGTGTGTGTGTGTGTGTGTGTGTGTGTGTATGTGTGTGCATGCGTATATGTACACCGGAAACCTTTGGACCTTTTCCTGTCAGAGTCTCACAAATTGTGCGGTGATAAACCTGTTGTCATCAAGGCCTTATGCCTTGGATATTGAAATGAGGACTGAAATGTCTGAGAGGAGCGGGGGAAAAAGAGCCAGACAGCAAGGTTGTTTAGGAGCAGCGCTGTGGCCGTGGCAGGCAGTGGGAACTTTTGCAAGGGGCCTCTGTGTTTCCAGCTGGGTGCCCCTTCAGCAAATGAGGGGGTCATCAGGTTATGTTATTTTATGGTACAAAAGCAGATACGGTCCGCTGCCTCCGCTCTACCCTGATAATTTTGTTTTCCTGGCGGGTTTGCCATCAAGGATCTGACATGCCATTAGGTTTTTATCTCCATTGCCCGAGGAGGGGCAACGGTGAGTGAGGGCCTGCTTTTCATTAAAGTGAGCCTGGTTGCATGAGCACTTCTTTGAACAAAACAACCACGGTTCACGACAAGGTTAGGGGAAGGCGGGGCAGAGGGAAGGTTATTAGTTATTACCTCTGCTTCCTTAGCGGAAGGTGGGGGCTCCTCTCCTGTGGGGTTTGGCCCCCTCCCTGGGGGGCTGAGAACTAATTCTGTGCTCAGGCCATGATCCCCAGGCCCGCCTAAGAAGCGGCGCCTTCTAATCATGCCCAATCATCAGGCTGATTCTGTGACATCAACTGTTACCCATTAGGGAACAGGCTGACACCAAGAAAGGCATTCGCTTGCAGTCTCGGCCTGCGCTGGAGTCACAGACCTGGAGGTGAGAGGCACAAATTCCCCAGCAGGAGCTCTGCCAGGGCAGCTCACCCCATCTTGCCAGGCACACGACAAAGGCTGCCCGCCAGCTCTGAAGCTTCTGCCAGGGTTTCTCTCCCCAAGGGAAAGCAGTGTCTGGGAGGGCACGGAGGAACCGGATAGACTGGGGGCCTGCAGTCAGCCCAGACTGGCTCTGCCCAGAGTGAAAGTGCCTGGTACATTCTAAGTCTTTCATCTGCTTTGCTTTCCTCACAGGAGAACAAAACAAGCAAAGACGTCCACTCAGTAGCAAGTCTGAGGGTAAAAATATTCTGCAAATATCTCCATTTTCTCATTTCAGATGCAGGAAACGTTGGTGTCAGGAGGGGTCCCCGTTGTTTACGGTGCTCACCAAAACAGCCTGACTGACTTTTGCTGTTTCTGATAAGAGCTGCTTTAGTCAACCCAAGTATTCCAGGCCACCTTTTTGTGTTGTTTCCATCAGCAAAATCACACTGGGCTGATGCTCAGTGTGGTGCGTTGGCCTCCCATGAAATTTTGTCATTATGGCTGGCAGGACACAGAGACTTCCTCTCAGCCTCCCTGGCCCTTCCCCCACCATCCTCCCTCATCCTCCTCCATACTCACCCTACCCACTCCTGGGTGCGATTTATAAGCATGGAAATCCCCTTAATCCCTGAGATACGTGGTTAACTTCACCCAGGAATTCAGAGAGCTGTGTTCTCTCCCTCGCAAAGTGAATTATAACAAGAGCATAGAATATTGATTCCAGGCATGTGGAATTTTAATCCCCAAGTTCCCACGAATTGCTCCTGTCCATGGCAAATTGGCCCACCATTTCAGTATGTCCCAGCAGCTAGGGCAGATGAGCCCCTCCTGCCACCACCTTCACAGTAACTTAGGGGGCCTCTGAGCTCCCGCATGTCACTCACTCACGTGACTTTGAATCTGCTCTCAGGTGCAGCGTGCAATCCTGGTTTGTATTTCTGTGGAGCCCGACATCAATCGGATATTTTAAAATCCCCCTGCTGCCTGCAAAGCCAAAGCCAGGCAGCCGTCTTCAAAATGTCACCAGCCATTAACGGTGAGCAGGGATAAATTATGCTCATCACCATTGCCAGGTGCACTGGGATGAGCAACTCTTGGAGGCAGCCTGCTGTGTACCGGGAGGGAATTCTAGCTCCAAGCCCTGCCCTGGGCTGTCCCAGGACCGCCAGCCTGGGTTTCCAGCTCTGTTTGCAATTACATTGGGTTTTTTCGGGTATTACCCCTATGATACGCCAGCCTTGTGCCCAGCACTCTGATCCCATTATTTCCTGCTTATAGGTGAGAATTGAGAAGCTCAGAGCTGTTGGGTGTACTGCTCAAGGTTGCACAGCTGGTGTATAGCAGAAACACGTCTGCTACCAAGATCTACCTACTTATTTGTATTACAAGATCACACCCAAAGAAATCAATCTTCTGCATGGTTTTGACTGCATGCCCCAATAATACCACCTGGCCTAGGGACCCACATTTTAATGATGACACAGCTGGAGCCCAGAGACGTTAAGTGGCCTGCACAAAGACACCCAGCCATGGTAGTTAGAGGGAGAACAAACACTAGCCTGGAATTCTACAGATGTTTATTGAGTATCCAGGACTTGCCAGGTTTGTGGTAAGTTTTGAGGACACCCAGCTAAAGATGCAGCCCCTGCTCTCAGGAGACTGGCAATCACATGAGGCAGACCGCAACATACGTTATTACATTCTATTCTAAATGTGGACTATTATTTGTATATGGTGTGTGATGAACGAGCCCAGAGCTGGAGTGAGTCATTCACAGAGGAGGTGACATTTGAGTTGGTCCACGGAGGATCGAGAGCAATGAATTGGCAGCAAGTAGAATTCACTAATAGCACACTGCCCTCACCACACAAGCCTTTCTGCTGGGTGGCCAGTTTTCTGTGAACACCAGCAAGGGAATGTCAAACAGCTTGTCCCATCCTCTAACTCAGAACTGTCCAACAAAACTTTCTACAACAATGGAAATGTTCTAGAGCGGTGCTGTCCAACATGGTGGGTCCCAGGCGCATGTCTGTTCTGAACAGTTGAAATGTGGCTAGTGAAACTGAGAAACTGAATTTTTAGTTCTATGTTCTCTTCATTTATATTTCAATTTAAAAAGCCACATGTGGTTAGTGGCTCCCATATAGGACAGCACAGCTCTGGCTGTTCGCCTCCAACAGAGAGGTAGGAATACAGGATCAACCTGGCAAGGGGATGGCAGACCAATCTCTGTGCGGATGCTCACTAGAGTGTTCTCCAGCACTGATAGGCAAAGGGGCAGAAGCATGGACTGGGCATCACCCTCACAGGAGCCCGTCACACATCCAGCTGCTCCGACTGTTCAACAGTCCCCTTTCCAGTGATCCTGCCATCAAAGAACACAGAACACTGCACAGGAAATCAGGGTTTCACCTGGAGGAGGTAGTCTTTGTTGATTGCCCACAGGGCTGAATTAAGATTTTAGGGACCTCCAAGCACTGAAAAGATTGTGGTGCCCTGCACCATCCCATGTGTTATTCAAAATAAAAGGAATGAGCAACTATAACACAATAAAATTGCAATGAAAACCATGTTCCAATTTTTTCCATCATGATGACATCAATGTTTTGAGAAACATAGATTAAAAATCAAATTACTTTAAAAAAGAAAAAACAATCACCTGTGTTCTTCCTGCTTTTGTGATGCCTTGAGTATGTGCTTGGGATTCCTGTGGGACAATCCAGCTCTAGTTGTCCCCCAGAATGCTTTTCCCCCACCCCTGAAGCAAAAGGATCTTGATTTTTCCCTTGGGGACTCCGCCCTCATTTTCAGCCAGTGTGGTCTGTGAGGGTGAATCTTCTCTCCACCTCCAGGGCCAAGGTCAATGAGATGTGAGGACAAATTTGGTGGGACTTCTATGAAAGTGCCGTGGGCAGGGTGATGTGAAGATATTTAAGATCTGGTATTGGGTAGCATTCTATTATCATAAGGGTCATGGAGCAAGTAGGGGCAACCATGTAAGGTTGAAGCCAACATGGCATAATTCGGAAAAGAGAGATGAAGACAAACCAGGGCCTTGGTATCAAACTTTGCCTGAAGCCCACATTTCTGTTCAACCTTTTTTTTTGTTACATGAGCCAATAAATTCCATTTTGGTTTAAGTTACTTTGAGATGAATTTTCTGTCACTTAAAACCAAAAGTTCCCTAGCAGATATACCTTGGAAACAAGAATCATAACATAGAGAATTGAACAGACTTTAGCACCTTTCTAGATATATAGAGGCTGACACATTTTTACAACCTTTTCTTTTAGACTCTATGAAGACTGCTTCCTTCTGTTAAGAGTCATATCATTTGGGTTGTGTTATAATTAATAAGATCACTTTATACACTCCATGAGGGCCAAAAGTTTGTTTAGTTTACTGCAGTGTCTTCAGCACCTAAACCAATTACTGGCCCTTAGTGGGTACTCCATAAATATTGGCTGCCTGAGTGAATGAATGAATGAATGAATGATGAAATTGAAACACAGACGAGAGTAACCTGCCCCAAATCACGTAGCTAGTTACTAAGATAATGAGATGGGAAATCTACCATATTACCCTAGCAACATACTTATAAACGTTCTTAATTCATCAGGAAGAGGGGGCAAAAACTCACATTTGCTGTGCTGCTTTCCTAGACCAGGCACAGTTTGGGTGTGTTTATAGCCAGCATCTTATTATTACATGTGAATCCCCCAACCATACACACACAATGCCAAGAAGTGAGTATTATTACTCTCATTTTACAAATGGGGAAACTGAGGCATGGCGATTTAAGCTATGTTCCCAAGATCACAAAACTAATTTGTGGCAGAAAATGCAGCTCAGCTTAAAGGGACCGTGACATGATAAGCACAAGGGTGGCTGAGATGTCATCAGTTCTCAGAAAATTCTGCATATAACTAAAATCATGCATATGAGGTAGGTTTGATTAGATTCCACTTCAGAGACTGATATTCTGTGACTTAGGCCCTCAAATCTGGAGGAGACAGCCTTCCCTGCACAGATTACACATGTGTGGGTGCATGGGAGGAGAACACGCAGCACTGTGGTGGCTGCAGTTTCATAGTCCATGTGAGCTGTGTGTTGGTAGATGACATTAACATAAGCATCTCTGTTCATAAAGGGGTGTGTGTGTGTGTGTCTGTGTGTGTGTGTGTGTGTGTGTTTTACAAAGATAGTCTCAGAGCTATAGGACTATTATCTCTGCAGTCCTGCCTTGGTGCAATGTAGACACATCACAATGAAGGGAAATGATAGAATCTTCTGGTCACATCCAACCACCCAGGTGTGTTGCCAGCATGGCCATAATTTAAGCAGAGCCTGTGATACTACTTCTCTGAACAACAACAAAAAAAACAACAGAAGAGTCCAGGCACTGGTGTTTAAGGGAACTCAACATAAACCAGAACAGAAATGTGACCCTACCACCCACTCTAAGTAGTGCTAATTCACACACACTGATTGGTCCAATTGCTTTCTCTTGCCCCCTACCAGCTTAAAGTGAGTTCACTCAGTAACACTTTGAAGGGTCATGGGGTGACACCAAGCTCAGTTCTGTAGGAAGAGCCCTGTGAGGGTCAGAAGGACTCCTGGTGACACTGTTGGACTTGGTAACCTTGGAAAAGCCTCTCTACCCTCTGGGCCTCGGCATGCTCATTTAAAGAAAAAGGTTGTGGGTAAAGAATGTCTAAGCCCCCTCTTGCACAGCACCAAGGCAGAACTTTTTAGTCACAGAGATAGGCAAATACTATGGCTGTGGCTTTTCAAGCAGGGAAGACTGGGATCTGGTTGGAATTATCCACCGAAGGGTACCCATAATTCTGGAAGCGGCTCAAGACCTCATCTCTGGCCCAGTTGGAAGGCTGTGGGTCGATGCACTGGGGAGAAATCAGAAGAAAAAGGAGAAGGTGGAGAGGGAAGGAAGGAAGGAATGCCCAGGCTTCACAAACTCTGGCTTACAGAGGCAGCTGCCTGGTTTTCTCCACTTTGCAGGGGAAAACATGAAAGTACGTGTGTGTGTGCACACGTGTGCGCGTGTATGTGTGTGTGTGTGTGTGTGCTTTTTCTTAACTCACGCAGCTCACAAGGGAAACTGAGAAAGCAAACATCTAAAAGAAAGAAAAGGTTTCTCTCCTTTGTGTTTTTCCTTCTGTTGAGACAAGCGCCCCAGAATGTATTGGAAAAGGCGGGGGCTGGGGGCTGGAGAGAGAGCAGGGTGCTGTTAACACTCCCCTCCTGCCTTTGAAGACTGCCGGCCTCTCTGTAAACACAAGTGACTTCTGACTTCTCACAGCTCTAAAAATAATCAGAGTGTGGGGGTTCTAAATCAGGAACAAAGAAGAAACAAAGGGTTAATGAGAGGACACAAGTTTGATGTTTCGTTGGATAAACAGAGTCAGCTAGGAGCAAAGGCGCCAGGGGCTGGCCTTGCCAGGAGGTAACCGGCACAGCTTTCAGTTCTTGAAATTCTGTACATTGCAATTTCTTCCTCACATTCGCAAAGGGCACCTCACACCCTGCTCTTTGGACCAGCCCCTTTCAAAGCCTGGACTGCAAAAAGTGGACCCTTTCATCTAGCTTGGTGCTCCTCCCCAGTACCTTCACCCCTCTCCCCTCACCCTGATCAAAGCCTGGTAGTGAGCTCTAACTCATACTAATGTGTAAGTGACTGATATCGCTTCAGCAGCCCCAGAGACAGCAGCTCGCATTTACTGGGAGGCTTGCTTTCTCCATGCTCTGTGTGTGTTCTCTGCATTCTGACAACACCCCTAACAAGTATCATTACCACGCCCATGCTACAGAAAAGGAGATGGAGGATTACCTTAACTTCCTCACAGCCCCAGCTGCAAGCAGTCAGATCCCAGAGTCCAAACCCTGAACTCACTCCCCTGCATTTCAAGCCAGGGAGGGTAAGTAATGAAGAGGTCCCCAGAAACCAAGAGACCCAGGGCTTCCATTGCAGGGGAGTCTTTCCCCGTGCCTCTCAATAGTCCCATCCTCTCCCAAGTAGAGAGCTGGTGTTGCTGAGTGTTAATGAACTTGGGGAAATATCCGGTCTCCACCACCCCAACCCCACACACTGTGTCAGGCTGGCTCAGGAATTCAACATACACACCCATCTAGCTGTTTGCATTCCAACAAGTAAGTTCCTGGCCCAACCAAATGTCTGGTACTAAGTGATCCGATCCCCCTGCATATGTGATGTGTGTTCTGAGGTGGGGGGGAGTAAGGAGAAAAAAACTTGGAAGCAGGAAAAGCCAGGTGGGTAATCACCGCTGTAGGTCTCTTTACTAATCTCATTTCGCTAGCAGGTCACAGCTCCTGGCCTAGAGGGGGCACTCAAAGAATATTTGTTGAACGAATGCCTAAAGGAACGAAGGAATGAACAAATGAACAAACTGACTGAGAGCTACGTCCCTTCTTTTCTTTTCTTGTATTCTCTCAGTCATCACGGTATTTCCTCAGCCTGTTACATGCATCCCCATCAGGTTGTGGTACAGATTCTGATTCCGGCATCTGAGATGGTGCCTGAGATTGTGCACGTCTAAGCAGCTGTCAGGTAATGCTGATGCTGCTAGTCCATGGACCGTACTTTGAGTAGTGAGGGTCTAGGCCACCTGAGTCTTACTCACTGCTGTTGTCACAGTTTAAGGCCAAAAAAGAAGATTCCATGTAATTATTTGGGTTAAAGTTCCCCAGCCATTTCATCGGTGTTTGTTGCCAGGTTGTTTGGTTGGTTGCTTTTTACTGTACAGTTTTGGTCTGAGGTGAACAATGTTGATTCCACCTGGCCTATCTCTTATCCCTGGCTTGTGCAAGAGGTGGATTCCCCCAAAAAGTTAATAAGCTTAAGCTTCAGAACCCCTCAGTTGCACAGCCCCCTTCCCACATCCTCAGGCATAGGTAGCGATATATCGCGGTAATACGTTTTTGTACATTTGCAAAACTAAATTATTTGTGTGTGCATTATTTGTATTGTGCATTTGTAAAAGTAGAAGTATTGTGTTTCAGGCCCTACATAAGCCTGACTCCACTCCTTCACTTGCCCTGTTGAATTTCATAGAGTAGATTAATATTTCTCTTGTACCCATGTCTCTATCAAAAAAGGAAAAGATAGCCATGAGTTTTAAGAAAAATGTGAAAGAGCATAATTCTTTCAGGAAGGGAAAACTACACCTGTGTGCTTAAATATGCAAACATATAGCTCTGATTTATTATTTGTGCTGCCCACTCGGGCCCAAGTAGGCAGATCTGCATTTGCAACCACTAATCTGGCCTTTAGTAAAGAAGCATTACAAAGGAAAAAAGTTCTACCAGTGTCAGCCCATTACCCTGTAAAAGTGCATGGACCCCATCAGCATTGGTCTCCTCCCCTGTCCAGGGAGGAGGCTGTGAGTCTCTGACACAGTTGCTCAGAGCAGAACACCATGTCAGTGAATTACATGTCCTCTACTAGATCGTCACAAGTGAGCCTACATGGGTGACAAACTTCAAAATAGCTGGCTCCATATGTGGAGCCATGTGGAGCCTTTGACCAGTTCTACTCAACCTTGGCTGTACCCGAGAATCACCTAGGGAACTTTAAAAAATATTGTTGCCCAGGCTGGCCGAGTGGCGCGATGGTTAAGAACTGGCTTGGGACGCCAGAGGGCCCCGGTTCGGATCCCACATATGAGGGCCAGTGACACTGCCCTCCACAGCTAAGATGCTGAACAACAGCTCAACCTGGAGCTGGGCTGCCATGAGTCACCAGCGACAGCGGAGGCTGCAGCCCCTGTGGCAGTGTGTTGCCATGGGCAACCGTGTGTAGCCAGCAGCCAGCGTGTGTAGCCAGCAGCCAGCGTGAGCGGCCAGCAGCCGCAGTGAGCGGCCGTTCAGAAGCCGGCGACTGATCTGCCTCGCCAGGGAAGTGCGCAATGATGGTGCCAACTTGGGCCAGTGAAGCGACGTCCTCCACAACTAGACTGAAGAACAAAACTACAGCAACTTGTCTGTTCCCCTTCCCCCAATTCCCCAGCACTGTTCCCATCCCCCCAATTCCCCAATAAAAAAATCTAAAAAAAAAAATATTGTTGCCTGGATTGCACCCCCAAAGACTGAGGTTTAATTGGTCTGGGGTATGGCCTGGGCGGTGGCATTTTTTAAAATTCCTCAGGTAATTGCAGTGTGCTGCCAAGGATGAGAGTCACTTTCTTAGACTATCAGATCCAGGAAGATCTAGACCCTGCTTACTCATAGTGTGGTCCTCAGGCCAGCAGCAGCAGCATCACCTGCCAGGCTACTAGAAACGCAGAATCCCGGGCCCCACCTCAGACCTACCCAATCAGAACCTGCATTTCAACAAGGTCCCAGGGGATCTGCATGCCCACTAAAGTTTGAGAAACATTGCCTTAGAAATTAGTAGTTTCTGGATCAGCCTCCTCCATTTCTTGATGCAGAAATTGGAACCCAATCTTATGAAATGACTTGGCCAAGGTCCCCCGGAAACATGCTGAAGTCCTAGGTCTCCCATCACTCAGCTTCAGCCAGCCTTCCTCTCCCTTAGCTGAACATTGTGTCATTCTAGAATGACACCGAGAGTCCTCAGAGATCCCCACTGCCTTGTGTGGACAGCCCCAAATGAAAGGCACAGCCGTTATCTCAGAGTTGCCGAAACCACCCAGTTTACCGTAGAATTTCTGACTTTTTCTTGCTAGGGGAGAAATATGTCTCGGTAAGATCCATTATGTATTCTGGGTATACGCAATGAGTTTGTCTTGAGACATATTTATGCCCAAGAATATTATGTATTCTCTTTATATACCATGCAAGGTTAAATTTTTTGAAAATTTATATTTGCTTTTTATCACCCAGACATATAAGCGATTTATAGCCAGGCCTGATGGATTGGAATCAGATGGCAAAACCCAGATTAACCCCATGGATCCTGGGGGCAGTTGGTCAGTCTTTGCTATTAATGATATTTTCACTTGAGTGAATGCGTTTAAAGACTTTCCTTTTAAGAGAAATATGCAGGTGGATGTCATTTTTGCAATGCAGGCACTTCCTCTTTTGCTGCTTTAAGTTCATCCAGCATTTTTTTTAAAGACAGACATATTGAAACAGTCATACACTGAATTATTCATGTGGGAAAATTTGGGGGAGAGCTAAATAGAGGTGACTCGTGGTATATTCTTACTTGCTGGTTGTTAGGAGATGGAGAGTTCCTGTATTACATCATTGCCATTCACCAGAAATGCAGTGGTTGAAGCGGCTAGGGACACTTCACCTGGCCCTTTTTGCACCAGCCCTTCAGTCACTCGACCAACTCTTAACAGCCTTCGATTGGAAATCAAAGATGCTCAGAGGACACTGGCCCGGCCCATGGGAGGTCAGGTAGCACATCAATAGGAGCTTCCTGCTGAATGCACGCCTTATCACACCTGCGCGTGCATGCATGTAAGCATACACCCCCAGCCACTGGTGTGATCTATCACCCACAATTATCTGCCAGACCCAAAGAGGGTCTTTAGGTGCAAATCTCTGGCCAAGGGTGGTCCCGCAGAGCTGCTCAGCACTCACCCAGGTGCAAAAGGCAGCCAGAGGATGAATCATTATTATTTTTTTAATCAAGTAACAGACCCAGGTGTAGCAGCAGCCCAGCTTTCTAATATCACTGTGGCTTTGATAAATATGTCCCATTCCTTGATAACTTTTACAAA
The DNA here is from genome assembly GCF_001890085.2 of Hipposideros armiger. NCBI lineage: Eukaryota > Metazoa > Chordata > Mammalia > Chiroptera > Hipposideridae > Hipposideros > Hipposideros armiger. The sequence goes on along the minus strand of NW_017731357.1, from coordinate 7,299,876 downwards.
TCCTTTAATATCCTGCAGCTCAGTCCCTGATGTCTGGCTGTCGCAAAAATGTGTGAAGGGAGACCAAATGTCAATAAAATCTCCCTGCCTGCCTCAACCCAGTACATAATCGGCTCCAAGGTAAATAAATGGTAAGTTAGTTATCTGCTGCTAGGAAGGGCAGGGCTCTGGGCTTATTTGGTTTCATTTTTGCCTTCCTCTGGAACTGACCAAAACGTCCTCTTGTTCCAGTGTCTTCTGGGGGAAGGTGTTGGATTTTTCCCCCTTTTCCTTTTTTTCTTTTCCTCCCCTTGGAGGGAAAGTCTGCTCTGCTTTTCTGAAACGGCTGTCTGCTTTCTGCTTCGTTCTCCTCAGCTCCATTAAATCACCTTTCATCACATTAAATACAGGTCTTCAGGGTGGTCAGAGAGCTTCACTCTGAGGGATGATGTTATAATGAGGGCGACGTGTATGAAAAATCATTTTTCAGCTCAATCCCACGCAAGCCACAGGAAAGCCTGAAGGGGAGGGGCAGGGCACCAAGTGTGTCTCACTTTCCACAGGAGCCAGGTTTCTGAGGAGAGGTTTCTTTCATTCATTCATTCATTCATTCATTCATTCATTCATCAAACACATAGAGAGCGTTCCTCTGTGTCAGGCTCTAGGCATACAGCAATGAACAAAAGAGACAAGACAGCCAGCCCTTCCCTCATGGAGCTTCCATGTGTAGAAGCATTTGAGAGCCTCTTGGGGAACACACTTAACATCAGGACTCACAGAAAAGCAGAAGAGGGAGCTGATTTGAAGATTTTCGGGTGCCCCTGCCCATAAATTACTCACTTGCCAGCGCCAAGGAGCAGTATTCTTCCAGGAGACACTCTTTCTTTTGAGCTAACCTGTCCCTTTTTTCAAGAGCAATTGCCCTTGGATGGGATTAGCTGTTATCACTCTCTAGCACCTTAGTGTGAATTTATTTATTGGCTACTCTTCCTACCTAGATAGGAGGGCCTCTAGGGCTGCAAAAGACAGGAAAATCCTGAAAAGGCAGTCGCAAGAGAGACTGAGGACAATTGGGGCCAGTCTTTCTCCTCAAAGTCCCCTGGGGCCACCTGTTAGCGAGGGTCCCACTGACCAAGAGCCTTCCCATGAAATGACCCCGGGGACATTCAAGGAACTCTTCAGGGAGCAGGACAAGTGACACTGAGATTCTCCAAGTTCAGATAACTTCTGGCTGCCGTCCTAGTGGTGATGACAGCAACCACTGTTACTTAGCAGTAAGTACAGTATTGAGCTTGGTCAGTGTCTTTAAACCCTGCCTACACCATTGCAAGCACTCTTTTTATTAAACACGTACTTTATTTGAGTGTGCCATCTGTTTGCTGCTCAGACCTAGATCCATACAGGGGGTACAAAAAAAAGCAACAGAATGATCAGGTCTAAGGCTAGAATCTGGACACAAGAAGGAAACAAATGGATGTTTACAGAGCCTAATGTCAGGCAGTGTTTTCACATGCAGTGGGCATAAGAAGGTCCATGAAATGTAGTCTCCTGCCCCATAGCCCCTTCTGACTCAGTGGGTCTGACTGGGGGCCTGGGAATGTGGATTTTTGGCAAGCAGCAATTTAATATGTGTTGATTTAATAGGTCCTAAATAAGCATGGTTGCTTCCTTTTGCCGCAATGTCATTCGCCTTTTCACTTTATCTAAAATCTCTACTATCACAGCCACTAACAATTTAAACAGCAGATGAATAGCAACAAAATACAGTAGGATAAAGAAGAGCTAAAGAAAGAACTATTCAGTTTTCGAGAAAAATTTAGACAAAATGTAATGGAGCCAGGACTTGCTGGGTTCAAATATAAGCCTTGTTTTTTCATCCCTAGTCTTTTCTGGCAAAAGGGTCTCAAAGTAGTAATTGGTATCCTGGCTGTCAATAAAAATGGCCTCAGAGTAAGATCATGTCCAAAGTATATCCATAAGACCTTTGTTGAGATCTCCAAAGATTTAGTACAGTGACTTGCAGACCATCTCGTGTAGACAAAATGCTTTTCTAAGAATTTTAAGGATGCTGTCCCACTTGCTCTGACTTGCATCCTAAAATAGAGACAGAGCTGTCTCAAAGAAATCTGTGGATGTAGTATTTGTCTAATGGAGTACATTATAACTTGACACACAGGAAACCCACAAGGTTTTGAAAAGAATTACACTAGCTTGAACTGCAAGGACAGAGACAGCTCAGAATAAAAGGAGTCCTCTGGGTCTTCAACCTCCTAAAGAGAGGAAACAGACTGACACAGCTACTCAGATGCAAACATGACTATTTATTATGGAAATGGAAAGGTGACTCAGATGACAGAAACAAGAGCTACATGGAATCACTCTCAGGGAGAAGCCTGGCAGCTTTTACTTCTTTACTTTGGAGGAAGTCAGCTGCCATGTAAGAAATCCGACTTCCCTGAAGATCAGCATGCTGTGGAGAAGAGGCCACATGTAGGAAATTTGAGGAACCAAGCCCATGTAGAAAACTGAGGCCCCAGACATCTTAAACAAATCAAGTCATTCTTGGAGGATTCCAGCTGCTTGAGCAGTCCTGCTGATACCAGGTGGAGAAGAAGTGAGCTGTCTGGCCAAGCCTTGCTCAACTTGTAGAATTGTGAATAAATAATTAACTGATTGTTGTCTTAAGTTACTAAGTTTCATGATGTTTTGTTGTGCAACAATAGGTAAATAAAAGATTAGCTTAGCATTATACGTACATGGTGTGATAAAAAAAATACCGTGAATGTTTAAATTTAAAAAAATTTATCACAGTGAAAGACACATAGCCATTAAAGCCCCTCAAAATACTCCCCCTCACTTCGAACGCTCTTATCCCATCATTCTTGCTACTTTCTGAAGCAGTTCTGGAAGCTCTTTTTCATGGGTGTCTTTAGTTGCTCTGTCATGGCTGCCTCGATATCCAGAATCATTTGACTTTGGGGAAGAGCCAGAAGTTGCACAGTGCCAGATCCCGTGAATAAGGTGCATGAGGACACACTGTAATGTTTTTATTTGACAGAAATTGCTGTACCAGAAGCAATGTGTGATATGGAGTGTTGTCATGGTGGAGGATGAAGTAAAGACACTCACAAAAGAGGACTTCCAGAACTGCTTCAGAAAGTGGCAAGAACGATGGGATGAGAGTGTTTGAAGTTGAGAGGGAATATTTTGAGGGGGATTAATGGCAATGCGTCTTTTACTGTAATAGATTTTTTTAATTTAAACATCCATATCTTTTGATCATACCTCGTATGTCAGAAGTCTTTGGGATATGGTTTTCCTGGGGCCCAAGCACTTCTAATGTGAATATCCTCCCATAAACACGTATTTATTATTACAGCCATTGCCATACACGACAGCATTTGAGTTGAAACTGGAAGAGAGAAGAGTCTGAAAGGAGAAAGGAGGAAGACAGGACGTGACCTGACCTCTGATCTCCTGTCATCCTCATGGGCTAAGTAGAAGTGTGAGTACTCAAAGCTGAATCAGTCATAAAGATAAGAGATGTTGTGAGTCTGAATGAGGGCTGGAGGCCCAGGCTGTCAGATCCATCCCTGAGAAATTTTTGTACAATCTGACCTACTCTGAGGCCCAGAACAGAGAGGAAGTCACTGTCATCACCTCCGTATGTTGGGCTCAGGCTTTGCCCCTCCCACTTCATGGGTCAGGGATCCTCAATATCTATATCCAGCCCTGATGTACACTATGATCAAAATGACTCAGAGAAGTTAAGTAATCTGCTCAAGGTCACACAGCTATTAGTGACTGAGGCAGGCATTGACACAAACAGACTGACTCCTATGTCCTGACCCAAGATGAACTATTGACTCCATAAGAGGGGTGGGTGTCTCTGCATGTCAGTCCTCACGGCTTTTTTTTTTAACAATTTCTATTAAAAATATAGCTAACATACAATATTATATGAATTTCAGGGATACACCATAGTTCAACATTTATAGGCCTAAAAATGTGATCACCATAAGTACAGCAACCATCTCACACCATACTGTGCTATCACAGTATTATTGACTATATTCCCCATGCTGTACATTACATCCCCATGACTTGTTTTGTACCTGGAAATTTGGGCCATTTATTGCCCCTCACCTTCCCCCCCTTTTAATTTTTCAATTACAGTTGACATTCAATATTATTTTACATTAACTTCAGGGGTATAGCATAGTGGTTAGACATTTACATAAATTAAGAAGTGATCCCCCTGACTAGTCTAGTACCCAGCTGGCACTATACATAGTTATTACCATATCATTGACTATTCCCTCTGCTGTACTTTAAATCCCTATGACCCTTTCATAACTACCAATTTGTACTTCTTTTTTTATTAGATTTTTAATTATTTTTTATTGTGAAGTACACATTTTTTAGAATTAGTTTCAGCTGTACAACACAGTGCAATAGTTACACTTTTTACTCCTCGAGGTGACAACACCCCTCCCCCAATCCACCGCCCCACTTCCCCCCAATATCATACATATCTATTACAATTCCCTTGACTCCACTCCCACACTATACTCCATGTCCCATGACTATATATATA
>NW_017731357.1:7284741-7290165 GCF_001890085.2 Hipposideros armiger | reverse complement strand
GCAAGCTCCACACCACAGGAACAATGGTCCCAAAAGCCTCCAGCTCCCGCGCCAAAGGCACTCAGTTCTGTCCTTCCCGCAGGCTCCTGGGCCCCGCTCACAAAGCTACTCCCTCCACCAGGATCCGGGTGAGTGCTCACCAGCAAGTGAGTCGGTTTGCCGGCTCCACTGGTTCTCCAGCCGCCCCCAGCCTCACCGAGTTGAGCAAAGAGAGTCCTCACTATTTTCTCCTTCCAGCTATCATAGAACTCCTCTTCCCGGAAACATAACTCTGGGGTGGTGAGCACGGTGTGGGGCCGGAGGGTCTCTCCCCCAACCGGAGAAGCCTCCCCACTGCTGAGGTGACCCTCACGGGGTTCACCCTCTCTTGTCTCCGCCCCTCCTACCAGACTCGACGTGGCCTCTTTAAGTCCTTCGTTTAGAGGTTCTGCTCATCTAGTGTCCAGGGAACTTCCGAGGTTGAATATCTTATAAATTATTTGTAATTTTGATGTGATCCTGGGAGGCAGTTGGCACAGTGTCCATCTATTCCACCATTTTACCAGAAGTCTCCCCAATTTGTACTTCTTAATCCCTTTCCTTTTTTCACCCTGTCCCCCAACCCCATCCCATCTATCAACCTCATAAATCTAGTACCCCTCTGACATCCTACATAATTTTACAATATTATTGATTATAATCCTTATGCTGTACCCTATATCCCCATGACTACTGTGCAACAACCAATTTGTACTTCTTAATCCCGTCCCCTTTTTTCACCCACACTCCCAAACACCCCCCCATCTGACAACCATCAAAATGTTTTCTGTAGCTATGCGTTTGTATCTCTTTTGTTTGTTAATTTTGCTCTTTAGATTCCACATATATGGGAAATCACATTGCATCTGTCTCTCTCTGTCTGACATACTCCACTCAGCACAATACCCTTCATGTCCTTCCATGACTGCAGATGGCAAGAACCCATCCCTGGCCCAGCAATATTCCATTGTATATATGTACCACCTTCTTTTAATCCATTCTTTCATCGACGAACACCCAGGCTGCTTCTACATCTTGGCCATTGTAAACAATGCTGCAGTGAACACATGAATGCACACGTCCCCCTGAAATAGCATTTTGGGTTTCTTCAGATAAATGCCCAGGAGTGGAATTATTGGATCCTTCTTTGTCTCCTGTTATATTTGTTATATTATATTTGTTTTAAAGTCTATTTTGTCTGATATAAGTATGGCTACCCCAGATTTTTTTGTTTGCTTCCATTTTCATGAAATATCTTTTTTCATATTTTTACTTTCCGTCTGTGTGTGTCTTTCAAACTGAAGTGATTCTCTTGTAGGCAGCATATGTAAGAGTTTTGTTTTTGTTATCCCGTCAGCCCTCCTATGCCTTTTGATGGGAGCATTTAATCTATTTACATTGAAAGTAATTGTTAATAGATATGTAGCTATTGCCATTTTATTATTTATAATTTTGATCTTTTTTTTTCTTGTCTTAAAGAAGTTCCTGTAACATTTATTTTAATACTGGTTTGGTGCTAACGAACTCCTTTAGATTTTTCTTATCTGGGAAGCTTTTTATCTATCATTTGATTCTAAATAATAGCTTTGCTGAGTAAAGTAGTCTTGATTGTACATCCTTGCTTTTCATCACGTTGAATATTTCCTGCCAGTCCCTTCTGGCCTGCAAAGTTTCTGTTGAGAAATCAGCTGACAATCCTATGGGGGCTCTCTTATAAGTTATTAGTTGTCTTTCTCTTGCTGCTTTTAGGATTCTCTCTTTGTCTTTGGCCTTTGCCATTTTAATTATAATGTGTCTTGATGTGGGCCTGTTTGGGTTCATCTTGTTTGGGACCCTCTGTGCTTCCTGAGCTTGTATGTCCATTTCCTTCACCAGGTTAAGAAATTTTTCAGTCATTATTTCTTCAAGTATGTTCTCAATCCCTTTCTTTCTCTCTTCTCCTTCTGGTACCCCTATGGTGTGAATCTTGTTATGCTCGATGTTGTCCCAGAGGTCTCTTAAACTATCCTCATTTTTCGAATCTTTTTTACTTTTGCTGTTCCAATTGGGTGTTTTCTGCTACCTTATCTGGCAAATTGCTGATTTGATTATCTGCTTCATCTAGTCTACTGGTGATTCCTTCTAGTATATTCATTTCTGTTATTATATTTTTTTACTTCTAACTGGTTTTTAAAAATGGCTTCTATGTCCTTTTTTATGCTTGCTATCTCTTTGCTGACGTTTTCACTGAGTTTCTTGAACATCTTTATAACCATTGTTTTGAATTCTATCTCTGGTAGGTTGCTTGCCTCCATTTCATTTAGTTCATTTTCTGGAGTGTTCTCCTGTTCTTTTATTTAGAATGCATTTCTTTGTTTCCACATTTTGGCTGCCTCGCTGTGTTTGTTTCTATGTATTAGGTAAATCTTCTATGTCTCCAGGTCTTGGCCAGGTGACCTTATGTTGTAGGTGCCCTGTGGGGCCCTGCACAGTCTCCCTTGTCACCTGCTCCAGGTGCTCCAGGAGTGTCCCCTGTGTGGGTTGTGTGTGCCCTCCTGTTATAGTTGAGCCTTGATTGCTATTGAGACATCAGTGGGTAGGATCAATCCCACAGGCTGATTGGCTATGGAGTTTGGCCATGTCCGCAGCTTACAGGCTGCTGTGCAGGGGCCTTACCTGAGTGAGTGGGATTCGCCCCAGTGGGCTCTGGGGCCTATTGAGACCGCCCTTTGTGTATGCTGCTTGTGGGGTTAATTAGGTGGTGCTCTGCTGTGGTCTGAAGCCAACCTCCAAGTATGTTGATTCTGGGGCCTCTTGGGAGGGGTTTCAGTGCAGGCCTAGGTCACCCACTGCCTGTGACCAGCCAGGGAGTACTTGGTAAGAGCTACAAAGCGATCCGTGGTTTTTTGCTGACTGTGCTAAACCTGGAGGCACGCTGGAGAGGCCATGCTGTGAACTAAGGACAGCTGTCACCAGTACTGGGCCTGGGGTAGCTCCACAAAAAGCCAGGGCCCCCTGAGGCCTGCTGCCACCTGCCAGCTCCCTAAAGTTCAGCCACTGATAAAGCCTCATGTGGTATGCAAGTTGGATGAGGCAGGGTCTCAGGGAATCACTAGAGTGAGAAGAGTGTGATCAACAGGTTAATGTAGACTCTGGTTTGGAGCCAGTACTGAGCCTAGAGCTACTCAGGAAAAGTCTCAGAGCACAACGATGCCAGTGGTCACCTGCCTGGGGCCCGTGAACTCCAATAGTTTTCCAAGAAAGAGTGCAATGTGGGCAGGGCTGGCTGATCACAGAGAAAGTGCCTCAGGCATTGGGGGAGTTTGGAGGGGCAGGCTCCCAATGAGTCAGCAGGGCGGAGCCCTGGATGTCACCAGACCAATCAGATTCAGATTTGGTCATAAGCATAGGGGGTGGTGGGCTCAACACATTAAAGATGGAGGCTGCATGGGAAAAGAATCCCACACAGGGAAAGTGGTGATTGTCCTCCAACCCTGTCCTTGAAGCCACACACCTCAGTCTGCTCCCCGTATCCCTCTGATCCCCCAAGTCACTGTCCCTCTGCTGGAGCCAAAGGTGAGTGCCTGCAAATTAGTGAGTCTGTGTATTGGCTGTTTAAGAGGACATCTGGGTTCCCCACAGCCTTCCATCTCACCCAGATGGCTGGAATCCCCACTGTTTTTCATAGCCAGATGTTGTGTGGGCTTTTCTTCCCGGCACCAGAACTCTGGGCTGGGGAACTTGGAGTGGGGCTGGAATCCTTCACACCGCTGGGGGAAACCTCTATGGCTGAGGTATCCCTCCTATTTTCAACTACCACATAGAGGTTTGGGACCAGCCCAGTTTGCGTCTCCACCCCTCCTACCAGTCTCGACATGGCTTCTTTATATCCTTAGTTATAAAACCTGTTCAGCCAGACTTCAGATGGTTCTCAAGGTTGATTGTTCTGCAATTTAGTTGTAATTTTAATGTGTTCACGAAAGGAAGCATGCATGGTGTTTATCTACTCCACCATCTTGAATCTCCTTCCCTCAAGGCTTTTTATTTTATTTCACAGGAATTTCATTCATATTATCTATTGCAAAATTTCTTGCAATTTTCACCCTGTCAAGGAATGAATGGAACCTAGGTTGGTGTTCTACAGTTTGCACAGATGATTTCAGAAACCATCATGGCTCATATTCTACCATACTTACCTGCTCTAGAATGATGGGATAGTGTTGAGTAAGGGTGGAAAAGAATAGGCCCCAAGTCCCACAGCTCCCTTCCTCATTAACCTCACCTCCAGATTTCTCACTGTGACCTTACAGCATGGCAGCCTCAGAGTAGTCAGACTTCTTACTTAGGGCTTAGGGTTCCAAGTGCAAGTGATCCAGTGACAAGTTGAAAGCTGCATTACCTTTTATGCCCCAGCCTTGGAAGTCACCCAGGAGCACTTTTACTATGTTCTATAGATTGAAGCAGTCACAAACCCCCTAACCCATATTCAGGGGGAAAGTACATAGATCCAACCTCTCAATGGGAACACAGTTAAGGTCACATTGTAGAAGAGCCTGTGGGTTAGGAGGTATTGTTGGCCACCATCTTTGGAAAATATAGTCTGTCAGTCAGCTCTCTGACCACAAGAATTTATATCTTCTCTCCTGTACTTCCATGCCTAATCTAAGCCCCCTTGTCCAGGAAGGCCTCTCTGATCACTGCAGTCCACTTTAACCCCTATTTTCTCTCAATCAGTTCTACTTAATATCACAGAGTGGTGGAGGAACACCAGCAGTGTAGCTAACATTATGAGGCATTGAACATTTCATTTACATCAACTCATCAAATCCTCAGAACAATTCCATCAGATAGGTTCCATTATTATCATGTATTTGTGAAGTTCAGAGAAGCTAGATTATTTGTCAAAGCCACACAGTTGGCAGAGCCAGCGTTCAAACTCAGGCAGTCAGCTGCACAGTCTGACTTCTTCCCGCCCCCTAGCCTGCCTCTCTGTAGCTTACTTACCACAGTTAAGTTTCCACCAGTCAGTATGAAACAGCTCCACTCCTTGGCACTGCCATGATCCCTGGCATGGTGCTAGGCTCACGCACACTCTCATCGAGGGATTTATAAATGTATGGCCATTAGTACCAGCAACCGCTCAACCCTAGAACTGAACACATTCACAAGTGCCAGCGTGCATGTTTGTGCAACTGACCTGCTCATCCCAACCTGGACCAGACCAGGAGGAAGATATTTGGGGAGTTTATAAAAAGAGCTTCAAGAGAGCCGTTCCATTGCAAAGCCCCTTAAGCAGGACAGAGCACTAGAGGCTGACGGCCAACAAGGATGTCTAAAGTGCCTGCATAACCACGCCAAAAAGGCAAAGGGAAATGCATTGCTAGATGGAGAAGTAAAAATTAGCTTTCAAGATGGTTTTAATTCTGG
>NW_017731357.1:7198949-7284456 GCF_001890085.2 Hipposideros armiger | reverse complement strand
GCTTTGTATCTGAACAAAAGCATTCCACGTGCACACAAAAGTGGCTTCAGAAAAAGAACAGGTTTTTCCTGACTTGCCATTCTGGCCTATAAATTAATGCTTCGGACCTTTACCTTGCAGCTGCCTTGGCCCCGTAAGAGCCAGTCTTGGAGGTGAAGTGGGGGGCGTTCAGTATTAGCCAGAATATCAGCAATTCTTGGCTGCCAAGTGCCTGGAAGTGTGTCTTCCATCAGCCCTGACCAGTCTGCCTGACTCTAGAGAAGCAAAGGGCAATGACCTTGACCTTAGGCCATGGAAGCAGGAAGAAATGTGGAGGTGGGCAGATAAATTTATCATCCTAATGGACTTCTTAACTCCTTGGAGAAAGGGTCAAGAAGCCACCAATGGCATGCTGGGGCAGTAGATGGCAGCGTGGACTGCCTTATACACTGCCCATGGGAGAGTCTGAGTTTGGGTTGCCCCAGAAGCCCACCTTGAGACAATGAAATGAGTGCAAGTAGTTTATGGGGGAAATGCAAGAAACAGTGGTAGGAGAGTGGGGAAAAGAGACAGGAAAGGGAGGGCAGCGAATAATGGGTGCATTATCAAGCCAGCTGGCACTGCAGCAACTGGTGCTTAATCCCATTGGGCAAACCAAGAAAGAGTGAGAACAGTGTTTCTCCAGGTGTCTGGGTCAAGGACCAGGTTGTTTGGCGGTGTTATCAATCCACCATAGATGGGTACTTTTGTAAAGCACAACACAAATGTCACAGCAATGTCAAATTGTTCTAAACATTTCTAAACGCTGACTCTCTCTTTGTGTACTCATCTCGAAGTGGATGAGTAATAAACATCTCACAGCTTGTCATGGGTCTGGAGATCACACTTTGAGTAGCACTAATGTAGAACACACACCTCTGAGTTATCCTCCCCTGTGGAGCTGGAGTATTTATACACCAACTCAGGCTAGTCATTGGTTGAGAGTATGCATGAGGGTGGGGTAATTCCTCCCTTTGCGTAGACAAGAGTGGTGGTGCAGTCTCTAGAAAGCCATTGGGCAAAGAGATGCAGATACTGGCAGTTGGAAGTCATCCTGAACCCACCAAGGAAACAGGGCAGGGCATAACAGCATCTTCTACATCCTGTTCTCTTCCCCATTTTGTCCTGGTTAGCAACACTCTGAAGCTTCAGGTGAGAGCAAAGCAAAGGCCAGATGGAAGTGCCCAGAAACCAGGGAACTCCAGACCTCCAAGTTAGGGCTTCACTATGGCTGGTGGAAAATGGAGAATCAATATTGGGCAGGAAAGCTATGTTAGCTGCCCAGCCCAGCACCTGAATTCAGCTCTCATCCAAGCAGCCAAGCCGCTGTTAAAGGAAAACAAAAACCAGAGAACCCCAGCACCCTGTGTCAGTTTTGATCATCCCCGATGTGTAGAGAGGCTATTTTCCCTGACCTGAGGTTGTTGGACTTGCTTCTGCCTAGAGCCTGGCTTCACATGCCTCTTCTGCTCCAGGCTTGTTTTCCAGGGGACCCGGCAGCTATTTGTGGCCATGGGATCAACTCCTGGTCTGCAAGTTAGAGACAGGGGGTGACTACAGTTGTGGTGAGGGGGATCAGGGCATTGAAGCATCCGTGTGAGCTGCCCAGTTGTGCTCAGGGAGAAGCCAGACCAGCCTGGCTACTCTAAAGATAGCATCACTCTTGAGACAGTTCACCTCAGGGCACATGGGAAGATGAGGGTAATAGTAATGCTAAAATGATGTATCAAGAATAGATACCTCCAGACTCCACCTAGGCACTCATCTTCTGCTGGGCCCTTCATGGTTCTAGAAACAGTGCTGAGGTGTAAGTTACAGTGACCGAGGGCAACAGCTTGGCTATCACACTGCCTGGGTCTGGATGCTGCATCTCCTACCTCCAAGCTGTGTGAGTGAGTGTGCCTGTTTCCTCATCTGTCAAATGGAATTCTACCTACCTCATCACGTTCGTAGTGTATTAAATGGGCTAATAATATCTGTGATGTGCTTAGATCAGGGTGAGGCCTAGAGTCAGCATCAAGAATTCAGGAGTCCTGGGTCCACCTGGGTCAGGTTCCCAGCTTTGCATGCTACCAGCTGCTGGGCCTCAGTCCAGCAGAGCCCCTGGTTGTCTGGAAAGTGACTAGTATCAGGTCGGTTAGGCCCCTCCCCTGCAGCACAATTTCACTGTTGTCACACAGATGGCAGCCAAAGAAAGGAGTGTGACTAAAACTTTCCATTTTCTACTGTCGGCTCTGTGATGACATGCAGGCCCCAGACAGAGGGCTTCCGCCAACTGTGGCTGCTGCTGCTGCTGCTGCTGCTACTCCTATTCCTATTATTGCCGCCTGGGACACTCTTACAATCACTGCCTCAAAGGCCAATAGGGTTTTCACTTCAGGGAACAGGCCCTGGGGTCATAGTCATCCCCTTAACCTCTTTGGGTCATGTTTCTCCCCCACTGTCCTCTCACAGTCGGCTGTATAAGGTGCCCAATGGGATGATGGGATGCAAACTATTCCCAGATTAGGTGGCTTAAAGGTTAAAGGTTCACAGATCAGCCTTATCCAGCCCTGAGTCACACATAATCCAGGCCTTTGTGATCTGTTCCAGTTTCCTAATTAGTTCACCATCATTTCCAACCATGGTTCAGAGTGCCAGATAAAATGTAGGACACCCAGTTAAATGTGATTTTCAGATAAAAAACAAATTTTTTTTAGTATAAATGTACCCCCAATATGACATAAGACATATTTATGCTAAAAACATATCCATTGTTTATCTGAAATCCAAATGTAACTGGGCATCTGTATTTATTTACAAAATCTGACAAACGTCATCCAGGGTCACAGAGAGGTCTCTCAGTATCATCAATAAATTTGGTTCCCCCCACGTCAGTTTAAGTGCTGGCTTAGTGCATTCAGTCTGCTGTCCCTCAGATAGGGTGGGTTATAAACAATGGACATTTATTTCTCACAGTTCTGGAGGTTGGGAAGTCCAATATTAAGGCACCAGCAGATCCTGTGTCTGGTAAGGGCCCCTCTTCCTGGTTCATAGATTGCTGTCTTCTCACTGTGTCTTCATATGGTGGAAGGGGAAAAGAAGTTCTCTGGGGTTTATGAAAGCATTAATCTCACTCACAGGGGCTCCACCCTCGTGACCTAATCACTTCCCAAAGGCCTCACCTCCAAATACCATCACCTTGGGGGGCAGGTTTCAGCATATGAATTTGGGAAGGGGGGACACAAACATTCAGTCCATACAGGTGCCCCCAGAAGCCAACCCTGGAAAAGGACTCTGGTGCTGGTGGTTTGATTGGGAGGTGATCCAGGGAGCACAGCAAGAAAGCAGGGAAGGGAGAGAAGTGAATAAAGGGGGCATTTATGAGTAGATTACCCCTGTGGGCAACTAGGACTCAATTCTCCTAGGAAACCTCCAGAAACCATGCAGAACATGCCTTTGTCTACCAGAGGACAAAGAGGCTGGGGCACATATCTGCTGTCTTAGCTTGAGCTGCCATAATAAAATACCACAGACTGAGTGGCTTAAAGAGCAGACATTTATTTCTCAGAATTCTGGAGACTGGAAAGTCTAAGATCAAGGCACTGGCAGATTCAGTTCTTGGAGAGGGCCCTCTTCCTGGCCTGCAGATGGCCACCTTTTTGGTGTACCCTCACATGGCAGAGAGAAAGAAAGCTCTGGTCTCTTCTCTTCTTATAAGGACACTAATTACATCACAGGAGTCCCACCCTCATGGCCCCATCTAAACCTAATTATCTCTCAAAGGCCTCATCTCCAAATACCATCAAGCTGGGGGTTAGGACTTCAACATATGAATTGTTTTTGGAGGGGGACACAAATATTTATCTCATAACATCCACCAACTCCCATCCCCCATGGTTGAAGGTTGACCTGAGGACACTAGCTTCCCTGCACTTCCTGGTTGCACCTATGCTCAACTAAGCATGCCAGGGCAAAGAAGCAGGGAGAGACAGGCACTGGAGGGGAAACGTTGTCAGTGTACTAGAAACTGTCTACCACAGCTGCAGATGAACAGACCTACACCTGAGCCAAGAGAGTAAGCTGTGGGACATCTAGAGCACCTGCTTCATTTTCCTTTGCCCAAGGCTAACCCCTAAGTCATACGAAGATGGAAGAACTAGCTTGGTGGGCCTAGGAGGGTTGTTGTCAAGATTGGATAAGATCATATATGTAAGAGGCTGCTATAGACTGAATGTGTCCCACACACACACACCGTAATTCACATGGTGAAAGCTAATTCCCAATGTGATGGCATTAGGAAGGACCTTTGGGAGATGATTAGGTCATGAGCATGGAGCCCTTGTGAATGAGATTAGTGCCTTATAAAAAAAAGATGACCATCTGTGAAGAAGCAGGCTCCCACCAGACATGAATCTACTGACACCTTAATCTTGGACTTCCAGCCTCCAGAACTGTAAGAAATAAATTTCTGTTTTTTGTAAACCACCCAGTCTGTGGTATTTCTGTGGTATTGCAGCAGCCCTAATGGACTAAGACAGAAAGTGTTCAAAACTGTAAAGCACTACAGAAATTGAAGGTATAGTAAGGATTATTTAGTTAAAGAAAGGAAGAGGGAGAAAGAGAAAAAGAAAGAAGGAGGAGGGGGAGGAGCAAGAGGAAGAAAAAGAAAGAAAGGAGAGGGGGAGGGAGGAAGGCATAGAGGGAGGGAGGGAGGAAAATTACACTGGTTATTAACAACATAGAATAGGGCCCAAGGAGATAAATTAATTGTATGTATTCAACAAGTTTTTATTGAGCACCTTAATTTGTTTCAGTCCTTATTCTAGGTATTAAGGATTCAATAGTGAACCAAACAGTCCAAATTTTTGCCTTCCAGGAGCCTATATTCTAATGGGGGAAGAAAATATATAGTGAGTTGGTAAAGTGCTATAGAGAAAAATAAATCAGGAAGGAGGCTAGGAAAATTGGAGAACAATAGAACAATAGTGTTACACTGTTTAATAGGGTAGTCTAGGAAGGAGTCACTGAGAAGGTGACTTTTGGGCCAAGTGCTGAAGAGGGAGAGTGTTCCAAACAAAGGAAGAGCCAAGGCAAAGGCCCTCAGATGGGTGTGCACCTGGCTTGTTGTTGGAAGGGCAAGAAAGCCATCTTGGCTGGGGCAGAGAGAGCATTTGGGGTGATGTTAGGAAGTTAAGTTGGGCAGTGGGGGGAGGGGAGATTCTGTAGGGCCATGAAGGCCACTGTGATGACTCTGGCTTTACTTGGGGTAAAACTGGGGGCCGTAGGAAGGTAGCGAACAGAGAAGTGACATGGTCTAGTGTGTTCTAAATGAACACTTCTCTGTGTTAACAACTATCTCTAAGGGCAGTCATTTGGGAGGCTACTGCTGTAATCCAGGTGAGAGCGGATGGTGACCAGACCAGGACAGTAATGGTAGAAAAGGTGGAAAGTGGCCAGATTCCGGATCTTTATTTTAAGGCACTCCCAACAATAGGGTTTATTGAAAGAGTGGATGAGAGAAAAAAGGTACGGATGGATCTGAGGTGTTTGGAAATGAACAGCTGGAGGACTGGAGTTGCCGAAACAGAGATATAGAAGACCATGGGCTCAAAGGCTTGAGTCAGAGGCTGATGGGGAGCGTGGTTGAATTGGACATGGTGTTTGGTGTCCCAGTGGAGATGTCTGCACTGCAGACAGGAATCAGGAAGTCCTCTGGGTAGAGATTCAGCGCCGCAAGACTGCATGAAGTCACCTAGGGGAAGGGTGGAGACAGAGAATGCTGAGTGAGTCCTGAGGCACTGCAGAGGTGAGAGTTCGGGGAGGCAAGAAGGAACCAGCAAAGAGGGCTGATGAGTGGCCAAAAGGATGAGCAAAACCAGGGGAGGACGATGGCCTGGGAGCCAAGTGAAGAACAGGGTAACCTCAGAATTAAGGCATCATAGGCTGTTGTGGTAACACCACCACAGAAGTTCCCCCAACATTAAAAATCCTTCCAGGGAGAGGGAACTTCTGGGAGTCCTTTTCTACCTGGCTCAATGCTTTCCTGGCCTCCCCTTGCAGACAAAGCCACACCTAGGCCCCCAGTTGTCTGTTCCTTTTCTTTCAAAATCCCACCGCTTGATCACCTGCCCACATCCAGGCCTGGTTTCTGTTCTGCCCTCTTGCATCATATCTTCAGGCATCTGGCCCAGTCCTCAGCCAAGCATCCATGAGCCCATCTGCATGTGTCTGTCTCAGCTCCACTCTGGTTCCCACCTGGTCCTGAACCCATCATCAACCTTCTCAAATCAGCACCTGCCAGGGTTTGCACTCAAACCACCGGTGGCATCTCCACAGCGCCCCCTCCTGGAACAAGGATTGTTTGTGACTTGTGCTCTATTGGCCAACAAATTCTGTCCATCTATGGCAGGCTTCACCTTTCTGGAAGCTCTACAGCAAGCAGAGCTTCTTTCCTCCTACTTGATCAACCCCAAAGTTACCCAGCATTACAAAGACATGGTAAGCAGAGCCAACTTCGTTTTGAAGAAGCAGAGATGCACTCATGCTCACGCATGCACGCATGTGCGCGCACACACACACACACACACACGCGCGCACGCACATACACACACACACCACTGTCACCACCATCATCCCTTGCAACCAAACCCATTGCTGAACCACTCAGCTGTCAACAACTATTGGGAATCATGGCTGAAGAGGCCAAAATTGCATGTGCACATCTCTTCTCTTCTTGCCACTCTGAGGCAGCAAGAGCCCTTTAAAAACGATTAGAACATCCTCCCCTTCTACAGAGTAAATAAATGCTAGTCTCTGAGGAGGGAGTGGGGAAGGGAGGCTCGGAGGCATCGGGTGTGTTTTTCCCTTGTCACAGCAACCTATTCACTCATCGGAGGCTGGCTCAGGTTTTAGAGGGAGGCAGCGCCGTAACTCACGAGATTAAAACATGCCCGCTTCTCCTCAGACATGTATTCTATATGAAAATGTGGTTTATGGGCATCAGGTCCACAAATCTAAAGCCCAAGCAATTCTACCTATGACCATCAGTCATGGAAGTTACACTCACTGAGAATGAAAATTTACACGACCACTGTTAGCCCATAACCAGCGATGGAGCACCCCCTCCCCAGGAGCCAGGTCTCCCTGACAACAACTATCCACCCCGTTTTTACTGGCTTGTACTCAGACTAGTGGCAATGACTCTCAAATGTGAGTATTTATCATGAGGCGCTCTCAAGGCCCATCTCTTCTGCTTTGTAGAGAGGGGACTAGATTAGGAATCAGAGAAAAGAGGTTGGTTTCCACCTCTGCCACTTACCACCCAAGTAAAACTCAGCCATTGACCCTCTCTGTTCCAATTTCCTCCTCTACATAACTGCCCTGACAACCTCATTTGCAAGAGTTGTTACAAGAATTATCTTAATTCTGCATAGCATAGTGGTACAGTCTTTAGGCTGCTTTTCAAATTCTGACTCTATCACTTGCTCTGCAACCTTGGGTAAGTTAGTTAACCTCTCTGTGCCTAAATATCTTCTTGTAAAATGAGGATATTAACAATACTTGCTTCATAGTGGTGTTATGAGAATTAAAGGAATTAATGTTTGTATAATACTTAGAACAGTGCCTGGCGTTTTTTACAGTGCTAAATAAGTGTGACATCAAATTCATCTATTCAAAGAGCATTTATTAAGCACTGTATTTGTTTACTGGGGCTGCCATTACAAACTGCCATGAATTGAGGACTTACAACAACATAAATGTACTTTCTCACAGTTCTGGAGGCTAGACCTCCAAGATCAAGGTATTGGAAGGGTTGGTTCCTTCTGAGAGTGTGAGAAAGAATCTGTTCTAGGCCGGCCAGCTGCATGGCTCAGTTGGTTAGAGCACAAGCTCTGAGCAACAGGGTTGTTGGGAGTTCTGCATGGGATGGTGAGCCGCACCCCCTGCAACTAGATTGAACACGGCACCTTGAACTGAGCTGCCAGTGGGCGGCTGGATGGTTCAGTTGGCGAGAGCACATGCTCTTAACAACAAGGTAGCCAGTTCAACTCCTGTATGGGATGGTGGGCTGTGCCCCCCCACAACTAAGACTGAAGGACAACAACTTGACTTGGAGTTGATGGATCCTGGGAAAAACACACTGTTCCCCAATAAAGTTTTTTTTACAAAAAGAATCTGTTTTTGGCCTCTGCCCTAGCTTCTGGTGGTTTGCTGGCAACCTTTGTCATCTCTTGGCTTGTAGAGGCATCACCTGAATCTTTGCCTCACATGGCATTTCCCTTGTGTGTCTGTCTCAGTGTCCAAATTTCCCCTTTTTATAAGGATACTAGTCATATTGGATTAAGGCCCACCGTGATGACCTCATCTTAACTTGGTAATATCTGCCACAACCCTACCTCCAAATAAAATCACATTATGGGGTGCTGAGAGTTAAGACTTCAATATATTTTTTCTGAGGCACTCAATTTAGCCCATAACACCTACCAAGGATCAAATACTCTATAAGGTGCCAAGAATACCAAAATTAATGAAACGTGGTCATGCCTTAGGGCGTTCACATTTGAATGTGTGAGACAGACTTATATGCATCAACTCAATAAGTATTGTACCAGGGAAATATACAAAGATGAAAAGAACAGGGGTGGTGGCACCGGAAGAGGGATTTCATAAGGCTTCACATGTGTACTGGGCCTTCAAGGATTAGCTGGACTGACATCCCCACAGGGGTAACACATGATCAGAGCCACAAGAGTCTGGACATACATGGTGTTTTCTCAGAATGCAAGTCCTTGATGTGGCTATAATATCAGATGGAACTCAGGAAACATGAATCCAGAAACATTGTTAGGACCAGATTTCGAAAGGCCGTGATTTCCAGATTTAGGAGTTTTCATTTTATCCTCCAAGTACTCGTCTTATGTTAAGGTTCCCAGAAGCAGACTCAGAGACAAGGATTCTTGTGAAAATGATTTATTACATGTGACCAGAAACAGACAGAAAGGGAGTAAGGAAAGGTCAGAAGCAAAGTCAAGGCAACATACTAAGCAAAGTTCCTCCAAGAGCAACTTTAGCCCAATCCTGCACGGGAGCTCCATAGACAGAGATGTCCAGAATGGAGCAAGGGGGCTGGAGGATTTACAGCGCCCACTCATCCGTCACTGGTTCAGGCCTTCCCCTGGGCACTTTGGGCTGTCCACATCTCAAGGCAGAGCTGAAGTGGCTCTGGCATCCTGAGGGCAGTCCCTCAACAAAGAGACACCGGCTGTCAGGAGTGAAGGCACACTGGAAGCCAGTGTCCACACCAATGGCAAAGAGATTACAGGGTGGCGAACTGATAGTGTCTGCTACGCTTATGGAGAGTCATTACACTGTTCTAATCATGGAATTAAGTGATCTGATCTCTATGTCAGAAATCTAACTGGTGGACCGGCCTAGTGGCGCGATGGTTAAGAACTCGCTTGGGATGCCAGAGGGCCCCGGTTCGGATCCCACATGGGAGGGCCAGTGACACTGCCCTCCACAGCTAAGATGCTGAACAACAGCTCAACTTGGAGCTGGGCTGCCGTGAGTCGCCGGCGACGGCGTGGGCTGCACTCCCTGTGGCAGTGGGTTGCCATGGGCTACCGTGTGTAGCCAGCAGCCAGCGTGAGATGCCAGCAGCCGCCGTGAGAGGCCGTCCAGAAGCCGGCGACTGATCTGCCTCACCCGGGAAGAGCACAATGATGGTGCCAACTTGGGCCAGTGAAGCAACATCCTCCACAACTAGATTGAAGAACAAAACGACAGCAACTTGTCTGTTCCCCTTCCCCCAATTCCCCAGCACTGTTCCCATCCCCCCAATTCCCCAATAAAAATCTTAAAAAAAAAAAAAAGAAATCTAACTGGTAATGGTGTAAACCAATGTAATAATGGCAGGTAAACAGGTTACCAGCGAGGAAAGCATTTAGGAAACCATGGCAATGGTCCAGGCAGGAGCTATTGGAGACCTGAACAACAATAGGGGATGGGGAGAGAGAGACCAGAAAGGAGAAAGGGAATTAAAGAAACATTTACGGCTAGAATCTGATGACCACCTAGCTTTGAGAGGTTAAGGGATATAAAGCAGGTTTACCAAAGAGGGTGGGAGGGTGGTTTTGGACACTTGAAGGTCTACAAAGTTCCCAGCTGGAGAAGTCCAATAGGCTAGTGGAACTATGGACCTGGATATCAGGAGAGAAGCTACAGTTGGAGTTACACATTTGGAAGGTACTGGTGTGCAAAAAGAAGATGACAGTAGGAGCCAGGCAGAAAGGGTTGAGTCCAAAAACAGATCAAGGAGAGCATGTCAACACCTGAGAGGTGAACAAGGGAAATAGATGAAGAAAGAGCAGTAAGATAGGTTCAGAAGTAGAAGAGATGTATAACAGAAGGCAAGGGAAGAAGTTGCAGGAAGAGAAAAATGGTCAGTGGCATTTAATGATACCTAGATGTCATGGAGTGGGGGAGGGTAAGGAATAAGCAAAAGCAATTAGATTTGACTATTACACAACCATGGTGATGGGGCGGAGTGGGGGAATATCACATTGAGCTAACATAAAGGGGAAATAGAAGAAGAAATGGCGGTAACAACATATACTGGTGTTACCAAAACCATGGTCCACAGACCAGCAGCATCTGGGAGCTTGTTAGAAACCCAGATTCTTGGGCCTCACCCCAGAGCTACTGAATATGAAATTTTTAGAATGCAGTCCAGGAATCTGCTTTTTAACAAGCCCTCCCGGTGATTCTGATCCACTGGTGTATAGAACTTTCCAGAAGTTTGACTGTGAGCAGAAAGCAAGGTAACAGTTATCTACAGGGGAGCTGTACCAGTTAGGATTAAAAATTGCACCGTATTTCAAAAATAGAAAGAGGTATTGAAAGAAATACAAATAGTCCATTGGTTTTGTAACTGACAAATAGTCAACCTGCAGGTTATCAGCTAACATGGTAAAGTCTGACACCCATTGGCAAACCGCTAAGACAAGCACGCAGTGGAAATGGGATGGCTTTCTTTTGGAGCGCAAAATCATCACCTGGATCATAATTTTCACCTATATCCCTCACAGCATTTCACAGAGCAGTGACTGATTATGGCTATGTGTACCCAGCACAAAACCAATCATAAACCAGGTCATGAGACATGATTACACTTCTGTGTTTTCAGGGGCTGATAAGTTGAGAGGCTGAAGTGAGCTTGTGGCAAATCTTACCATAGAGCCCAGACCTAATTTCTAATGTCCAATTTCATTCTAGTTTTATATTGCTATGAAGCAAGCCACCCTAAATTTACTGGCATAAAGCCGCAAAAATTATCGTTGTTCCCTCCATTGGTTCTGGGGTTTGGCTGGGCTCAGCTAGGAGATTCTAGCGGTGTTTTCAGTCGTGAGGTGGCTGATGCTGGAGTCATCGCAAAAGCTTGCTCATTGCAGGTCTGGCTATTGATGCTGTTAACTGAGACCTCAGTGGTGGCTATTGTCAGGAACATCTCCATGTGGCCACTACGTGGAGTCTGGGCTTTCTCACAACATGATGACTGGACTGCAAGGATCATGTCCCGAGAGAGAACCAGGCAGAAGCTGTACTACCTTTTCTGACCTAGCCTCAGAAGTCACATAACCTCACCCCTGCCATACTATTTGTAGAAGCAGCGATAAGGCCTTCCCAGGTTCAAGGGGAAGGGACATGGACTTCACCTTTGCATGGGAGTAAGACAAGGTTCCAGAGGAGCATGTAGGGCAGAAACTATTGTTTTAGCCATTTGCACAAAATACAATCCTCCACAGGAAATAAATCCTCAGTGGTCAACCCCATTATGACCTTGCTCACTCTGGCAGGTAAGCTCTAGCCCATCTCTAATTACCCATGACCAGGCTGATTTGTCATTCCAATGACCTTCCTTCAGAGGAGAGGAATGGACGATTGGAAGGCAAATCCTCCGAAGGCCTCCATGGCCAGAAATACTGCCCGGGTCCAGCCTGGAAGCTCTGAAAACCCCTACCAGAGTCCTTTCCTCCTTTAGGACTTAAGCACTGGGAGGGTGTGGTCGCTGGAGGGACAAAAGGAATTGATCAACAGCTGGAATTACATCACCCCTTCTCTTTGTTCATTTTTCATTACTGTTGTTGTTCTTTTTCCTGTGTTTAATTTCTCTCCTTCCTCACTCTCCCCTAGGACCTCCCCCTGAGAGATGGGGTTGGGGGTTTGATTGATTGGTGCTGAAAGCAGGGAGGTTGCAAGTAGAGAGAGATCACCTTACCCCAGATAGTTTCCATAGCAACAGGGACAGGTTGGTAGGAGGGGCAGGCAGATAAGGGCCCCACTTTGGGGTTCAGTACACAGTGGAGGTGAAGGCTGGTGTGTTTACAATGGAGAGAGAGAGAAAAAAAAAACAGCCCGTTCAGCTGGGTCAGGGAGTGGAAACGTTATTCCAGACAGCTTGGAGGCTGGCCTTGGCTGACCTCTCATTCTTTCCTCTCTCCTCTTTCATTACCCAAGAACCTTAACAGCAGCATTTGCAAGCCCACCACCCCTCATCCTGACTTGTAGCCCTTCTGGTCATTATTTCCTCCAGGAAAACCTATCTCCTCCTCCTTCCTGTCTCTACTCTCATTTTTCGTGCTGTCTTGGCTTCTAACCTGAAAGAAGCAACAAAGCTTAATTCCTATCCTGAGAAGTCTTGGGTGAGGGAGAGAGCCCAGATTCCTGCTGCAGGAACCCCCTGGCCATCCCTCGAGCCTCCCACAACAGCCTTTACCTGGCATTGTTCCTCAGGGGACCGGAGGTCACTGGGAAAAGATCTGAGGAATCACCAAAGGCCATTAATTAGCCAAGAAAACACAGGAAGCCCCGGAATGGTGACCACCCAGGAACTGAGTACCCTATTGTGTGCACTCCCACGCCTAGCATTTCAATGCCAGACCCACTAAGATGAGGCGTGGTCCAGGGATTTGCACCCCTTTGCTTTGAGGTTACTCCTACTTCCCCAAGGATAGATCCAGAAATTGCCTCTCTTTCCCCTTCCCCTTGCCCCCTCCATCTATTAACTCACTGGCACTGATGGCCCCACACTCAGGGACTACAACACGCTTTGGTGAGCTCCATTTGGTTTCTTTAGCCCCTATTGGTTTTCGTCAGTGTAACTGAGCAACAAAAATCTCTGGGGTTGGCTCATCCTACAGTAAACATTCCTGTAGAGACCATAGTGAGGAGGCTAGATGGGCACTCAACAGCCTGGGTTGGTAACCAGGGAAACTGGGGGTGCCCTGGGCCTCAACAGGCAGGCCCACTGACTCACCTCTGGACTGGCATCTGCAAGGGAAGGGTCCAGGTAGTGTTTTTCTCTGGATCTTAAGGGTCTTTTCAGTATCCAACACATAGGGAGACTTAAAAATGCAGGTTGTTCCGCAACAAGTTAAACATAGAACTATCATATATGCCAGCAATTCTACTCCTAGGTATAGACCCAAAAGAATTAAAGGCAAGGACTCAAACAGATGCTTGTACAAGTGTTCATAGCAGCGTTATTCACAATAACCAAAGTTGGGAACAGCCAAAATGTCCATTGATGGGTGACTGGGTAAGCACAATGTGGTATAGCCACCTAATGGAATATTACTCAGCCATTAAAAGGAATGAAATTCTGGCACATGCTACAATGTGGATAAACTTCGAAAACATTATGTTACGTGAAAGAAGCCAGACACAAAAGAACACATATTGTCTCATTCCATTTACATGAAATGTCCAGAATAGACAAATCTATAGAGACAGAAAGTAGATTAGTGGTTGCCAAGGGCTGGGGGAAGAGAGGAGTGGGCAGTAACTGCTAATGGGTATGGGGTTTCCATTCAGGGGCATGGAAAAGTTGTGGAACTAGAAAGTGGTGATGGTTGCAGAACATTGTGAATGTACTTAATGCCACTAAATTGTACAGTTTAAATGGTCAATTTTCTGACATTTGTATTTAGCCACAATTTTAGCTTAGTAGCCAGGGCCCCAGAGACTTGGAGTTATTTGCGCTTATGGCGACCAACCAAAACCACGCAACTTTTCCTGGGGCCATCTTGATTTTAGCACTGAAAGCTCTTCAGTTCCGGGTGTAGCAGGCTGGTTGCTGACTCTCTTTGCACTGGAATCCTGCCTCCTCCTGTCTGGTTGCTGAGGCAGCACACATACCTTGTCTGAGTCGTGGTTTCCTGCCCTTTGGGTGTGCTGCGGGATTAGATGGGGTAATAAATAAAACCACTAATCGCAGCCAACAGTTACAGAGCACTTACTACGCTCCAAGCGCTGTTCCGGCCAGTGCTTCTAGTGTGCATGTGAACCCCTTGGGGGTCTTGTCAACACGCAGATGCAGATTCAGCAGACATGGGACAGGGCCTGAAATCCTGCATTTCTCATGAGCTTCCTGGGGGACACAGAAGCTGCTAGTCCACAGACCATACTTTGAGTACCAGGGTTTTAAATTCTCCACATATGTTAATTCATTTAATTCCCCAAAACACCCCAATGAGGGAAGAACTATTGTATCCCCATTCTACAGATAGAACCAGAGGACAAAGGAGGTTCAGTGACACTCAAGTCACATAGCTAGGATATAATGATGCTGCTGAGATTGGAACCTAGCACAGCCTGGCAACAGTCCACAGTGGTAACTAAGCCCCTTTCTACCACAGAGATGATGTGGACAAAGGATGTAGCACCAAGCCTGCCATGGGGTAACCTTCCAAAAAATAGTCACTATCATTGTCATGAATTATGTTAGAAGCCATCTTGTCCTTGAGAAAATCAGTCATCTTTGCAGATTCCTCTCTAGAGACGACATGGTCTCTAAGGTCGTCCCCACACTCATCTAGTCTACAGGAAAGGGACAGCCCTACCAGCCAAATACTCAGAGCAGAGTCTTTCTTCTCATGTCTTTGCCTCTCAGTAAGTTGTGCAGGACTCCCCAGGAGCTGGGCCCCAGGGACAGGCTTCTCTACAACTCTGACTCTCGTCTACAGTATGCAAAGAAAAGAAGCTGAGTCCCCTCATTCAACAGTAAGCCCCCTACCCTCCCATGGACCAGGGATGATGACTTCCTCATATCTGTAATCCCCAGTGCCTAAGCCAGAGCCAGGCACAAATGCTCGACAAACACTGAGTACCTGTCAGCTACCTCTGTGCTTCTCAAGTCTCAGTTTCCAAATCTGTAAAATGGAGCCATTAATACTTACCTAGACTTCTATCCCCCAAAATCAGACAATTGCAAAATAGTCGTTTCCTACTGCACTGAGGATCTGTGATTAAACATCTACTGTGTGCCTAGCTAGAACTATGGTACAACCAGAGAGAGAGAGAGAGAGAGAGAGAGAGAGAGAGAGAGAGAGAGAGAGAGCGAGCCTGAGAGATCTGAAGCACAGACCTCCTTGTCCCCCATCTGGCAGTTTTGTGATTTCTCAAAGCAGATGGTTCTAAGGGAACCAGGAATCAAGAGGCAGACTGCATAGCACAACTGAGTGTTTTTAAGCATTCTGACCAGGGAGTGGGAGGGAGCCCAGGACGGCTCTGTGAGAAAAGAGGGGAGGACAAGCTTAATCTGGGTCTTGATCAAAGTCCAAGAAAATATTTGGATTTTCAGAATAGAGGAGGTTTCCCAAGCCAGAGAAATACCAGGAACTGACAGCTGTCACCCCTTCCCCTGGATGCCCTGTTCAGAGTCTCCTGGAACTACTCTGGTCTGAGGGAGTGTAAGGCGGAAAGCTGGGCAGAGAGGGCAGATGGTAAGACCTCTGTGGGCTGGGGCTCCTCAGAATGAGTTTGTGCCAGAGAGGCTGTCCTGAAGTGGTGTCCTCCTGCACAGGCAGAATCAAAGCTCCTGTAGCCTTTTCAGCCCCTTGCCCACCCCCTACCAGGCCCTCCACAGGGACAGCTTCCAGAGGACTCGTGAACCCATATATGGGTTTTGGCTTTTCCTGTTTTTGGCTCTGCTCAGCAACAGGGGATTTGAAGGGTGGTTGTGTGATTTGTACAGCTGTCATTAGGGTAATTGCACGATGTTTTCCCAAATTTCTCCTGGAGCTTCAAGCTGGGTTTCCAAACTTCCTGCCCCAACAAAGACTCTGGTCAGAGGGGGCTGGCTTGGAGCCTTCCTAGCCCCTGCTGGTGGCACCCACGGGCAACCCTCTCCACTATTCCCATGGGACCAGGTACTAGGACAAGGACAGAATGGGTCCCCTGAGTTGGAGGCGTGGTGGCTTCAGAGAAAAGGCACAACTTTGACCGTTGCTAATTGTACTCAGGGTCGCTTTCCCTCTCAAAACAGAAACAGATACAAATCAACCTGTGTCTCTACTGAAAAGCAAAGAAAACTCATGAAACCAGGATTTGGAAAGTTCCTTCAGTGTCCTCAAAGAAGGGTGACAGACCAAAACCCTGCAACCTATTTTGCAGCAGCTTGTCAACTCAGTCATAATTATACACAAAGTGAGGATCTCAAGCTGGCTTAGGTTAGGGCCTACGTAGCTGGTGTTGAAAGAAAGTAGGGAGTTGTATAGACCTAGCCCATGTGGGCAATCAGAGTGCTTTCAGCAAGGTGAATTAACCAGTGGCAGGATGAATGACCGCCGGGGACAAGTTAGGAATTTGACTGGTGAAGGATTACCTCCCTCTCTCCTCAAGTAGATTTGCCCACCCACTTCCCACTCTGACAGGTTAATACTCTGAACTGGCTTCTCTAGCCTACACACACACACACACACACACACACACACAGTGAAAAGGAAAGCAGCCCCTTTTTTCTGCTTGTGTGTGGGAGCTGGGGATGAAAAGAGGCTTGGTCCATGGTTTCAAACCCTTTCAGAAAGTGAAAAAGTGCGGGGGACGATGCTCTCAGGGACCTGGCTCCCTGGACGGCCCAGAAAAGGTTCTCCATTGTGGGTCCGCTGAGGCTGGAATACCCAGGGAGATCGCGGAGCAGATCTGCTGGTTTTAGGCCTCAGGGCTCATGTTCCCTCTGACCCGCTGGCTGGGGAGTGAGATGCACCGTGGAGAGCCTCGTCACTTAGCATCGCGTCTGCTCCGACACGATGCCTCCGAGTAATGTAATTTATATTTCATGCACAATTGAAGCAGCTAATGGTGTAATTCTCCAAGGGGGAAACAAGTTGTTATAGTGTTAATTACATTGCAGGCATGTTCCCTCTCCCTTGCCCCCCAAGTGCTCCAAGGGAAGTTACCAGGTAGCAACTAAGTGGGTGTCCAAGACAGTGGCTTTGGTGAGCTCCACTGACGTCGGAGCTGGGCAGGAGGGCTAAGGATGCCTTCTTCCTCTCTGCTGGGGGCAGAGTGGGGGTGTTGTGGGTTCCCTTGTTTGGCCTGATATGGAATCCTCCTGGGTTGTGTGCCTCTTTTTGTTCACTGGAACACTACTGGGAGGGGAAAGTCGAGATGATATGTTTGGGAAACAAGGAAAAACACAATAGGAACAAAAGAAACCCAGACGAGAGGTAGGCAGAGAACATGTAGAGTATGCTGGTTGAGCATGTGGCCTCTGAGGGCAGACTGCTGGGATTTGAATCCCAGCCTTGTCACTGGTAAGCTGAGAACCCTCCAGGGAGATTGCTCCACCTCTGTGTACCTCAGTGTTCTCAACTATGAAATGGGCATAATTAGTCACCAGTCTCATAGGGTGACAGTGAGAATTAAATGAGTCAATATGAATGCAGTGCTTAGAAAACTAGCACATAGCATGCGCTCAGTAAATGTAAGTTATTATGGCAGGAGGAAGTAAACGGAGTTAAGCTGTTATGAGGCTCTGGCATTTTCTACATCCATGAAAGCTAAATCTACTGAAAAAGAACAAGTGTCTTGCTTTTCAAAAACAAAGGAGAAATGCAGATTTTGAAGAGTTGTAGAACCATAAAATTGAGGATGATTCCTAGAAAAAAAGTTTAAGTCGACTGTCAAAGAGGTGGTTTTTTGAATTCCCGGCAAAAGAAAAAAAGAAAGGGTGGTAGAGGAAGGGAGAGAGATTAGGGAGGAATGATCATTGGGAACTAGCATGGTCTCATTACACATGAGTCAGGTCAAACTTACTCTGCATCTTTTTATAGATAAATCAGAGTAAATCACCCAGTAGATCAGGGAAAAATAATACACATAATAATTCTCGATTTATGAAAAACATTTCACAAAATCTCATGGCTTATCTTTATGGAAAATATGAACAAAAGCAGACTGGCTGGTACTATGATTTGCTGATTTATAACTGATTGAATAATTGCATGCCAATATGGGTTCGAACCCTACTTCTGGTACCTATTCCGGTATTAGTCAAGGTAGGCTAACAGCTGTAGCAAACATCTCCCAAATCTCAGTGACTCAAACAACAAAAGTGCTTGCTCACATCACAGCACAGTGTAATAGGCAAGAGGGGCTTTGCCCCCATACTGTCATTTGGAAACAGGGGTCCTTCCATATTATAATGCTGCCATCTTTAATGTCTGGCCTCCAAGGCTTCTGGAGAAGGGGACAGCAGAATCTTGTGGGAGATTTTTGCCAGCCAGGACTAGAAATGATGTACATCATCTCCACCCACATTCTACTGGCCAGAATTCAGTCAGATAGGACCATCTGCCAACAAGGGGCTGGGACATGAGGTGTAGCCATGTGGCCAGAAAGAAGAGGACAATATGGATAGTAGTGAGCACTAGCAGTGTCTTCCATGAGTATTGATGTGCATTGATGTCAGTCTTCAAGGAGGACTCCGGTGGGAAGCCTAACTCCATCATTTGCCTTGCCCTAAGCAACATTATATTTTTCAGTGATTGGATACAGACTTAGAATGTGCTTTATTACCCCTTTTGCATGCAGCTCATTCAGGCAGCCTTACATAAAGGCAGCTTACGGGGAGTGTCCAGTAAGAGAGCCATATGGCCAGATTTCACACTGACTAGATTAGTGCAGAAATGGAAGACTCTAGCACATCTGTAGGGACTGGATTATCGTATGGACCATCTCCCCTCCAATAGGCAGCAGGAGCTCACTGATCTCCACTTGATGCTCTGTCTTATATATGTCTCAGCCACTCTCCCAGACTTACCTCTCTCTATGTCCTTCTACTTCCTCTCCTCCCACCAGGTGACAAATTCTCTGGCATGCTTCTCAATGGCAGTTCTTGAGTTGGAGGGAGAGAGCACATGTGATATGTTCAGGAACTGGTAATGACCCCTGCTTAGGATGAGCTTTTCACTCCAGATCCCCTTGTAGGCATTTGGGCAGCAGAGGACTTGGCTGACCTTGGACAGGAAATTAGGCTTGTTTAGCAAGTTTCCAGGTAAAACAAAGCTGGAAATACAAAGCTATTAGGATGGATGAAAAACTAAGCCTTGAAAAGATTTCACTGGACTGGAATGATGAGCTGAAGTCAAGAAAATTAAATTATATCTGTCAGGGACCCAGCAGGAACAAGTCACACACTCGGAAGATTTAATTGAAGAGAGTGTAACGAAGGGGCTATTTACAGAGGTGGAGGCAGGGTTAAGGGAACTCACATTGAATGATAATATACCCATGGGCTACCAACAGCAGGATGCTGTGACCACTCTCAGGTCTGTGCCATGGACTACATGTTTGTGTCTCCCCAAAATGTATATGTTGAAATCCTACCCCCAAGGTGATGGTATTAGGAGGTGGGGCCTTTGGGAGGTGATCAGGCCATGAGGGTGGAGCCCTCATGAATGGAGTTAGAGCCCTCATAAAAAGACACAAGAGTGTTGCTTTCTCTTTCTCTGCTCCTCACCATGTGAAGATACAAGGAGAAGACAGCCATCTGCAGGCCAGGAAGCAGGCCCTCACCAGACACCAGAGCTGATGGCACCTTGATCTTGGACTTCCCAGCCTCTTGAGAAATGTGAGAAATAAATGTCTGTTGTTTAACCTGCCCAAACTGACAGGGACATCCTGAAAGGGCAAGGAGAATGAATGGTTGCCACAGTTCAGCATGGCAACCACAGAAGAGAACCCACCAGACAGGAACTGTGGCTATAGGTAGAGAAATGCAGCCAATACTGTGGCCTGCAAAAGAGATTTGGAGGTAGGATAAATACCCAACTTCACTCTCTTCCCTTACTCCAAACGCCTGCGGGTACCCCCTATTGGCCACACCAACTGGAAGCCAAAGGACCGAGAAGCCCAGTGATGTCATCTAAAGACGTCAGCCTCCTGAGACACAGAACATAATAAAGATAATAAATATGGAGGGGGAAAGGAGAGCAACTAGCACAAAGATGAACAGAAATACATGCAAAATGTCATCTTCAGCTTAGAAAGTTAATTGCATGAAAATGAGATGGGACACATTTCAACATGAAACAAGACATATTTCATTTGAAAAACTTTCAGAAGTGTAACTAGCTCTAGGTTCTGTGTGAAGCAACTGTGGATGCATTAATAGGAGCAAGGGGTCTCATTCAGGGGAGGTTATGGTTCATGGACCCTCTGCTTTCTGCCCTGATCAAACGACCTGGGGTTCTAAGCTAGGCTGGGTCTCACACTTTAGGAGGGACATTTATAAACCTGTATTCAGAGAGGCAACCAACACATTGAGGAGTCTGAGAAACAAGTCTAATGAGGAAAAGCTGAAGAGGGTGGGGAGCAATGCTTCTGCTGGAGAGAAGATGCTGGGTAAAGACTACAACTTTCTCCAAGTATTTGAAGGGCATACAGGAGGGCTGCCATTTTAGACACACCCTTCAACCCCTCAGTGTCCTCAGAATGTATGACACCACTTCTGTGAATTTCCACAGCTAACAGTTTTCACAGAATTTTCTCACCCAAACTGTTTGCTTGTCCGTCTTTCCTACTAACTGAGGGCAGATACTTTTTCACCTCTGCATCCCAACACGTAATGCTTGGCTCCTGGCAGGTGCTCAGAGAGTCTTTGTTCAATGAATGAAGTGCTCCCACAGGAGCCAGACAACCCCCTGCAGGAATGTGGGAAAGGGAAGTCATGCAGTGGGTGGGAGTGGGGCATATTCCTTCCAGTGTGAAAGTCCTAGACTGTAGACGCATGAGTCTAAACAGTTACCTGCTCTCTCTAGACTTCAGTGTCCTCACTGTCTCTTGGGTGTTTGGAAGACTTCAGGGACTACTCTGTTTATAAAGAACTCAACACTGCGGGTATTCCCAAAATGGCCGTTGTTATTATCATTGGTATTTGAATGACTCAGGCTGGTGAAACGATCTTAGGGTAGAGCCCTCAGAAGTAGACCCTGAGAGAAAGATCCATATCAAAGTGACTTCTGGGCAGGCCGAGTGGCTCAGTTGGTTAAGAGCATGAGCTCTGAGCAACAGGATTGCCGGTTCGATTCCCACAAGGGCCAGTGAACTATGCCTGAGCTGAGCTGCTGCTGAGTTGCCAATAGGTGGCAGGACGGCTCAGCTGGTGAGAGCGCGTGCTCCTAACAAGGTTGCTGGTTCAACTCCCACATGGGATGGTGGGCTACGCCCAACCGCAACTAAGATTGAACAGGGCACCTTGAGCTGAGCGGCCACGAGCTGCCGACGGGTGGCCAGATGGCGACTGGACTTGGAGCTGAGCTAGCTGCGCTCTCCACAACTAAGATTGAAGGACAACAACTTGGCTGTTCCCCTTCCCCAATTCCCCAATAAAAATCTAAAAAAAAAAAGACTTCTTAGTAAATATTCTCAGTAAAATCCAGTAGGGAAGTAAGGAAGTGGGACTGGGGAGAGAAGGAGCTGAACAGAGGTGTGATATCAGGCAAAGTCACCCAGAGGCAACTTTGAGGATCACACCTCTGAGTCGGCCCCATCAGGAGCATGGAGCCAGCCAGAGTATAACCCCAACCTCACATGCACCCATCGGTTATTGACCAAGGACTGCCCCAGGGGAACATATATTACCAGGCACCCTTGCTCTCCTTGCTGCCAGATGAAGACGCTGCAGGACCCCAGGTGCTTGTACTAATGGAGATGGTAAAAAGGATGGTCTGCTACACAGTTACAGAAAGAGGTGGCCAGAGGCCAAGGTTGCCAAGGAAACTCCATTCACCTCCTTCTAAGTTGTGGACCCCAGGCCCCGGTGCTCCAGAAAGTGTGCACACTGGAAGAGCCACATCCCGAGGAGACATCTGCTTCTCCTCTCCCATGCTCATCCCACGCTTTTTGGGGGGTGTTTATCCTTCAAGACCATCTTGGGCTGTTAGCAAATGGAACCCGCCAATTGATTGTGGCCCTGAGAACCCCAGGAGCCTGCAGAATCCGCTAAGAGCAGTTTGGGCAAGTATGGGGCAATACTCCCTGAGCTGATTCTTCTGATGCCATTTTTTCCTTTTTCTCATCCTGTTTGTGAGGAGATGCTACCTCTGTGGGTCCAGTCCCGACTCCCCTCCTCTGTCTCCATGTGACACATCCCTCTGGCCCCTGGGCCAGTGTTTATGGTCCTGGAGGCAATAAAGGTGTCACAGGACACGGACCCCCGCCCCCTCTTTGTGACATGGATAAGGTTCTATGGGAGGGTTTCTGGTTTTAAGAGGTTGCACAGCTTTAGCTCTGGGGCACCCTATCCTGCAGAGGTGGGAGGGGAGAGAAAAAACCCTCATGCCCAGAATCCAGGTTCCCTACATCCCAGGGCTTATTGATCCAGACCTTTGAGATGCTTCGAGTACAGTCCCAGGAGCTCTGAAGGATGTTATTATGGACTGAATGTTTGAGTCCCACCCCTCACCCCAAAAGAAAATATTTATATGTTAATGCCCTAACTCTCATTGGGATCATATTTGGAGGTGATTAGATTTAGATGAGGACATGAGAGTGGGGACCTCATAATAGGATAAGTGTTCTAATAATGAGACCAGAACTAACTCTCTCTCTCTCTCTCTCTCTCTCTCTCTCTCTCTCTCTCTCTCTCTCTTTCCCTCCCTCCCTCCCTCCCTCCCAGTTGAAGACACAGTGAGGGGACTATCTACAAGCCAGGAAGAGAGCTCTCACCAGATACCAAATCTGCCAGCCCTTCGATCTTGGATTTCCATCCTCCAGAGAAATAAATGTCTGTTGGTTAAGCCACCTAGTCTGCGCTGTTTTGTTACAGCAGCCAGAGCTGACTAAGACACTGTGAAGTGGGAAGAATGCCTCCTGCTTCCAGTAGCTTGTAATTTTTAAGATGCCATATACTGAGGCCACATTATACCCCACAGACTGCTTCGGGACACACCAAAACTTCACCTCCCACCTCCTTTCCCTGACATGGTCAGAGCAGAAATCCCCACATCTGCACAGAATCGATATTGCACCTTCCCTGTGTTTAACACATGCGTAGTGCTTAGGACAGCATGTAGCCCATAGTGACTGCTGTTAGTGGCAGTGCTGCTGCTTCTAGTGACACTGTCCCCTCACAGAGTGCCCGGGGGGATCAAGGGTGAGTATTGGTGCCCCCATGTTTAACAGAAAAGAGACTAGGATTTGGGAGAGTCAGTTATGTCAGTGCTAGGATTCAATCTCCCTTTGCTCATTCAGTTAACGTGTAATTTGTGTGCCAAGCATTGTACAGAGTTCTGGGGATCCATGTTCTGAGCAAAATGGACATGATCCCTGCCCTCACAGAGTTTGTAATCCAGTTAAGGACACGAGCTGTAACCAATTAACCCCATAATGTTTACGTAATTACAAGCTGAAACAGTCCTTCTGCAGAAGAAAACCCAGCCTACACTCAGATGGAAGGTGTCACAAGGTCGTCCCTGATAGCATAAAAAGTGATGTGGGCCAGGAATTCTCAATTTTCCGGTGGGCATCAGAATCTCCTGGAGGGCTGCTTAGAAATCAGTGCTGGGTTCCATCCCCAGAGTGTCTAATTCAGCAGGTCTGGGGTCAGCCCTCAAATTTTTATTTCTAACATGGTCCCAGGTGGTGCTGATGCTGCTGTTTCCAGGACCCCACTATGAGAACCACTGAACTAGCTCAAAGGGGATTGGGGGAGAGTGTTCTGAGCTGAGAGAACAGCATGTGCAAAGGCCATAGGGGCAGGAAGGAGAGTCTGAGGCTCTGTGAGGCCAGCATGGCTGGAGCCCAGCAGGTGTAGGGGAGCTCCAGGGGTGGAGGATGAGTCTGAAAATGTCCACAGGGGCCAGATCATGCAGCACAACTGCCCCAAGTTTGGTTTTTAGCTCAAGAGTGATGGGAAGCCATAGGAGGCTTAAAAGCAGGTAAGTGCTATGACCATATCTGCATGGCTCTGGCTGCTTTGCAAAGAGGGCTGTAAGTGGACACCAGGAAGCTAGTTAAACAGCTCCAGGCTTACAAATGCCCCAAGGAGTTTTTGTTCACTGCCTGGTTGCTGCCACCAAGCAAATTGACTATGTCCCACATCCTTACCCTTTGTCTGTTGAGGCAGAATCTTTTGTTGCTGCTGTTGGCTACAAGGTGAAGGTTTTTCTCAGGGGCTGGGCTTAGAGAGAAGGCATGATGGGCCGCTTTTTTTTAGGGGTCTCTTTTTGTGCTGTGCAATTTGGCATTTGTCCCAAAAAGTAGCAAATTTAAGACCAGAGGCTGTGAAATGTGG
Source organism: Hipposideros armiger (assembly GCF_001890085.2). Lineage (NCBI taxonomy): Eukaryota > Metazoa > Chordata > Mammalia > Chiroptera > Hipposideridae > Hipposideros > Hipposideros armiger. The sequence goes on along the minus strand of NW_017731357.1, from coordinate 7,259,879 downwards.
GCTTTGAAAACATCAAAACCACTGCCACAATCAATGCAAGTTGACATTCAGTTTATTTCTAAAAATGGAGTGCTTGTGGAGAGATGAAAGTCAGTGTTTCTAATGCTGGGGAACGGGGGTCTCTTCCAAGTGTTCCAGACCACATGTTGGATGAGATTGGGTATAGCATGATGGTTACAAAAAGGAGCGTTGGAGCCAGTCTTCCTGGGTTCAAATCCCAGCTCGGCCAATGACCCACAATATCTCCTGGGGAAGCAACCACTTTATGCTTCAGGTTTCCCCATCTGTAAGATGAGGATAATAATAGTAACTACTTTGTAGGGTTGTTGTGGGGATTTGATGAGTTAATAAACATAAGGTGTGTAGATTCTTGCCTGGTAGATATAGATGTTCAATAAATGTTCCATCGTCATCGTTATCAGGCTCATTCATAGGAATTTGGGGAGGATGGTTGGGCTTACCATGGGATAGGTGAACCAAGTGGACCGAGGTTCCACATGTCATACCTATTTTGCTTTGCTTTTGATTTGTCTTTTGAGAACAATGGGAGTGAAACTAGCGGCTTTAGGGGAAATTTTGAGAAGGATGGGGGAGGGTGAAGAAGTAGCAAAATGAAGCTGTCCTGGCTAGTGTAACCGACAATGATGTGCTCCACCCAGAACCCCTGGGATGCCTTTTCATGGCTTCTGTGTCCCCGCTCTTCAATGTGCTTTCAGTGGCCTGCACCTGCAGCCTGTCATCCTAGGACTGCCCTCTGAGTAATGGACCTCTGCCAGCAAGTATGAGGAACTGAAAATGCCTGGGACTTTGCAGCCCCCTCCCCTGCCCACCACAATTGTTGACAAATGACTGTCCCCTGGTCCCTGACTTGGGGCGGGACAACTCAGAGGCATAACTTGCCCTCCAAGTTTCCCCTGCACAACCAGGCTGAGGCTGCTCTCCAAGGACTTTGCTCGAGATCCCGCCTTTGCTTGTCTCTGCTTCCCGGCCCTGTCCCCACTCCCTTACCCGTCCCCTAGAGCACTTGTTTCATAAATTCCTCACATATGAATCCTCATCTCAGGGTTTGTTTGGGGTTTTTTGTGTAACCTCATCCAAAACAGTTTTTCAGAAGGGGGAACCAATATGGGTTTTGTACCATCAGAGCCCAAATCAAGGTGGCCATATTTGCATTATTTGACTCCAGCACCCTTGAGTCAATTAAAGGAAAAAGGAGGACAGAACACCGCCCCTGTAGCAGTGAAATGGCCAGGCAAGCCTACAGGCCTTGCTACTGGGGTGCGCTCACGTGTGTGCATGTCTCCGACCTGTTCAGAGAGTTAAAGCCCCGAGCCAGCAGACCAGGAGCAAAACGTGGTAAAAAAATGACTGTGTGCCTGGGAGGCAAAGCTTCCCAGTCTAACTCCAGCCCTCACTCACTGCAGGCTGGGAGGACTGGGCAAGAAGGGAGGCAGGCAAGGCTAGGGAAGGAAAAGAAAATAATGTACAGTGCTGGGTTCACTGTCTCTACAGACCACCCAGGACCTACTCTCAGGCTGTGTACCGCCACAGGGTCCAGGAGAGAGACAGAGAGAGAGAGAAACAGAGAAAGAGAGACAGGCAAAGAGGCTCACAGAGAAGCAGAAAGACGAAGAGAAATGGTGAGAAACACAGGGAAAGACAGAGAGGGACAGGAAGAGCCAGAGCGAGGGAGAGAGAGACAGCAAGAAAGAGACAGAAATAGAAACAGACAGAGACAGGGAGAGGGAGACAGGAAGTAAGAGACAGAGACAGAGAGACACACAAAGGCCAAGAAATTTGGGGACACACACAGATTAAAGTGAGACACACAGAGACAAAGGGAGCAAGAGAGAAAAGCAGGAAGAGAGAGATAAAGGGGGAGAAACCTAGAGACAAGTTGAAAGTGAGAGGCACAGAAACAGAAAAAAGAGAGAGATTCAGAGAAACAGAAGCAAATGGGTGGGGGGGGGAGAAAAGAGAGGAGATGACTGCCAAGGAGGTAGACAGAAGGCCACAGAAAGATGCCAGGGAATGCTCTCAGGGGCTTAGGTGGAAGCAAGCAACCACAGAGCTGAGGGTGGTGACTGCTCCCCAACCCCTCCAGCCAAGAGACAGGCTACACCATCGTGGCTCATCTTGAGTCAAAGTGGAAGGTCCCCACCGTCCAAGAAAATCCTCAGGGTCCCTCTGCTGTGCTGGCACCAAGCTCAGAAGCACTTGGGGCCCACCTTGACCCACTGCCCCACCCCTCCAGCTTCCAGCCTTAACTCAGGGGCTCAAAGACACCCATCATCGACACCTGCACATGGAATAAAAGCCCATGGTCTCCATATCAGAAAAACCCTCCTTAGCGGCTGGGGTTAGCGGCAGAGAGAGGCCAGTGGGCCGTGTGTTGTCAGGGAGCTTGTTTTCCCAGGAGCCGACGCTGTTCAGATGTGCCATGAGCAATTGCCAGTCTGTGCGCCTTCCCCTGGCAAATTATTCTGCTGGAGTTTCTTCCAGCGTTCAGAGCTGCGCTGCTGTAAATGCCAGAAATCATGTACATTAAGCCCAGAGTGACGGCAGGCTTATGGATGGATTTACCTTCAAACAGAGGCCGCTGAGGCACCCGGCGTGGGGGGCGGCACTTTATGGATGCGGCTCTCCACTTGCCGAGGCCTTAAGCGGTCAAGTTGGCCACGTAATCAATTTCTCATGTAGGCCTGGCTGTGGGCCATGTGCTCCCAGGCAGGGTTTTGGGAAGCAGCCCCTCTACCCATACCCCCCACTGTGAGAGTTTGCCTCACCCCCCTCCCGCCCTCCAGGAGAAAGACTTGCCCATGTCTGCCTGGGGTGCTGGTGGCAGGAGACAGGACAGGGAGTAACACCAAGCTAAATCAGGCAAACGCAGAATTCCAGGGCCTGTCTCTCTTCCGTAAATACCTGTTCCCAGGATGCCTTGCAAGGGCAACAGCCATCTTCAATGCTAACGCATGTCCTGGGCCTGGCCCCCACGCTTAGCCCCTCCCCTTCCCCAAAGCTGGGCCTGAGGTCTCCATAGGCAATCTGAGCTCAGCTCCTCCTGCTTCATGATCCACCATTTTACATCTCTGATCTGGGACACCTGAGTCACCGGCTTCGCTGCCCCTTTTACACGGCTGCCACTCAGGCCCTCCCCTCTCTCACTCAGCTCCTCTTGCCCCTTGGGGCTCCTCCTCTCACTGCCTTCCTGCAGCCTTAACCTACCGGGGCTCCTGCTCCAGGCAAGTTTCTATTTAGCACCCCACTGGGCAGTCCCCTAAAGCAGCTGGGTGCCTGAGGTGGAACCATCAGGGACACGGACTGGGTCAGGAGACCTCTTTGGGGCTATTCATACTGTCCTGGAGTCCCTGCCATACCCCATCTGTGGCAGGTTGGATTTTCCAAAGATGGCTCTTCTTGGTGACTTGGACACTCCTTCCACGGAGAGGTGAGGTCTATGTTCTCTTCCCTACATGACTTCTGAGCTTAGGTCATAAAGTTTCTGCCTGGGTCAGTGGAACACGCAGGTTTGGAACCCTGAGCCACCACGTGTCGTGTCACTATCCTGAGGTCACGATGCTGCAAGGAAGCCCAAACCGGCCCATGCTAGAAGACCACATGGAGGTGCCCTGAGACCGCACACAGGCTAAGAGAGAAAGGCCTGGCCAGACCCCACTATTCCAGCTCTAGCCCCCTTCTGACTGCAACCACATCAGAGACACCAAGCAGAACCACCCAGCTGAGCCCGTCCTGAATTCCTGACCCATAGAAACCATGGGAAATAAGAAAATGGCTGTTTTTGTTGTAGCCCACTAAGCTTCTATGTCCACAAAACCAGTTTTCAAAGGTCAAGTATAAATACAGTAAAAATAGAAGACATGCAGTAATTCCCAAAACAAGACTAAACAATCCGATCTTTCTTTGATCATCAAAAGGCACTCAGGGGGTTGCAGAGCACAGCATGTAGAGCGTCTAGTCTCATTGCACAATGCCCGGGTATCAGACAAAGGACTCCCAGACCCTACCTCTGTTTATTCACATTCCAGCATACTGGAAAACACGTGTGACCACAATTGTTTGGCTTCTTAGCGCCTGGGAATTAATGAACAAGCAAATTGTATAAAGGCAGAAATCGTTCCCAAAAGCGATGCCTATGGTCCACACATATTCAGTCCACCATTTCCAGATGTTCCCTCTGGCACTGAGAACTGTGCCTTCTACCAGCTGGAAGGGTTTTGGTAACTGGTAATCTGGGACATGAGGTGTCTTTTTTTTATTTTTTAAACATGAGGAGTAAATTTCCCCTCTGTGTCTCCTTTTGCCATCTGTAAAATGGGAATGATAATAGGACTTTCCTCATCAGGCATTGTCAGAGTTAAATGAGTTAATATATATAAAGAGCTTAGCATAGGACTTGCACACAGCAAGTGCTGTATAAGTGTTACCTATTATTATTATTGCTGCTGTTGTTTGGGGATTCTAGGTTATTGACACTAAGAGATCCTGTTCAATTTATTCTCAGCAATATAAATGTCAAGTGAGAAACTGACAGTTCCTTACACAAGCCCCTCTTCAGCATGAGCTCCTCACCCTAATGCGTGGGCATGCACACACGTACATGCACACGCACATGCATACGCACATGCCCACACTCAACAATCAGGGCTTGTCGGACCCAGACCACACCATGGTAATATATTAGTGCATGAGAAACAAGCCCTTTTATCTTCCTCTCCAGGCAGAAGCACGTGTGCAGAAGATGGATGCAGAGCATCTGTCTGTGTCGACAGAGGAAAGCAAGTCCGGGCTGGCTCCGCAGCCCCTAGAGCAGCAGGACAGAGGCTGCCTCTGAGGTCTAGGCCCCGGGAGTCCAGGGGAGCTGTGGAGGCCAGGTTCCGTACGTCGCTGACACTTCCCTCCTAATGGCAAACTCAGCCTCCCCCCACTTGCATACTACCAAAGTCCACTCCCTTGTCTGGCCATTGTGTCTGCTTCATCCTTTCTGCTGTGGACACAGCCTCCAAGGGGACAAAGCACTACCTGTGGGGCTGAAGGACAGGAATGGGAGTGAGCCACAGCGATGAAAGACGTACAGGGACTTCCCCTCTAGAAGCAAAAAAGCCTTTACTCAGATTCCTATTTTGTGGCAGATGTGACCCCAAAGTGGCTTTACTGGACCAAGGATCTCTCCGAGCGAGGTAAACCAACAGAGCCCTGTTGTCCACAAACAGTGGGAAAGGTCCCTGGGCATCTCACCCTTGTAGGACTTTCTCAGCAGACTGCACCAGGCCAAGGCAATTTTTACAAATATAGATTGTCAAAAAGGGGGAAATTTTCAGAAATAAAAGAACCAATCTCATTTTAGGGGTACATTTAGCAGAAGGAAAACAAACACTCCAGGACAGATTAGCTTTCTAGTTTTACAGTCATTTAACAAATATTTATGGAATGTCACCTCCATGCAAGGCACTGAAATTGGCTTGGGGCCCCATCCCTATCAGAGTTCCAGGTCTTTCCCCTTCTGGTAAGCAACTTATTGGAAAGCTCTGCTTCACGTCCCCCCAACTTCAGGGAACATAACCGCACAAGTGCCCCAGCTGCCGAGCTCTGAAATCCATCCCAGCATTTGGGTCAAGACTACACTTTCCACTGGCTGCTGCAGCCAATGACTGCGTGAGGCAGGGTGCTAACAGGCCCATTCCTGTGAAAAACAGGGCTCCTTTGACAGCTGACTTTGGTTTGAGGACAGCCTGCCAGTCTTGCTGAACCTTCTAGAGACTGCACGGCAGTCAAGAATGCTCCCAAACACCTCCCTGCCCTCGTTCTTGCCTTCAGTTGGGAAAGACCCATATCACAGTGTCTCGGCTCTCCCAGCCTCACCAAGCTCCCTCTTTATCATTCTCATTTCCCCTAATAAAATCCCTGCACATTTAATCCTCTCCTGGCATCTGCTTCTCGGAAGACCCAGCCTACCCCAGAAGCATTGCCATGTCCTCCTCTTTCTTCCTTCACATCGCCTTCCCAGATGGACCATCCCACCCCTAACCATTAGGGATTCCTTGCAGATACCTGAATTGGCTTATTTCTCAGGAGCCTCTTTATAATTTGGTGTCTCCCTGGTAGATTCTAAGTTCTTTAAGAACTTACAGCATCCTTTAGTCTCCTCATGTTGACGGTTCTCAGAGGTATTGCTGACGTATGGCAGGGAGGTCCTTGCCACCAAGCTCTTAGATCATATTCAAGATGCCTCTTTGACTTATTAATATAATTCACAATAACTATTGCACAATGAGCCCACAGCATAATGCTAACCTTTTTACATGCATTCCCTCGTTTAATGCCTAACTCTCTCGGCACACGCCCCCACCCCCACCCATCCATGTAGAGATGCCCTCCTCCTCGTCTGACAGCTCTGTGGCTTATTCTCACTCGGCAGCCCCTCCTCCCCTGTGAATCCTAATCAAGACATTTCCAGGCAGAGCACAGAGGTCTGATCTGGTAAAGTGTGAGCATTTTCCAACAGACAACTGATACCCAGGTTGAGAAATTCCAGGCACACGGCTTAGTAACAAAGTCCAGGCTAACAGGTGATATAGCCAACTCCTCTTTCTAACCCTATCCTGTTTTACCCCCACCCCACCCCCAGCCATTTCTTTCCTCTGTGTGTCATGGCTTCTTGGTACTTGGAAAACAAGGCCTCTGGGCTCACATCCAGGACACATCCCAGGCATCCTCCGACCCTCTGAGCTTGAGTCGTCCTCCCCAGGCCCACATTCGGAAATGTTCTCCAGCTCACTCTGAGACACAGCTCTACATACTAAACAGCAAGCCGTAGGCTGGCTGGCTGTGGGACCTCACACAAGGTACTTGGCATCTGTGAGCCTCAATTCCCTTGTCTGTAAAACAGGGTCATTTGTGAGGATTAAAGGAGAGAGTGAATTTGAAAATTACTGTAAATCCTTACTACTAAAAGTGTGATCCTTAGACCAGCAGCAGCAGCATCCTGAAGCGCGTTAGAAACGCAGGCTCTCTGGCCCCACCCAGCCCCATTGAATCAGAGCCCCTGGGCTCACAGCACCCCTTTCCTCCCAGGTGAAATGTTTGCACACTGAGACTTGGCAAGCCTTGCTCTCTGGGTTGTAGACTTTCACCATTGTTCTCCCTTCCTGGAAAACACCCTCTCCCATTTCTTATATTCCTCCCAGTTATTCCTAGTCTTTCTCACTTCCGTTCCTCCTCTTCCTCTCCTCAGCCCCTTCAGGGCTGCGCTCTCCTCTCAACCCTATTCCGTTGCTTCCTCTCCTTTGATCAATTACAGTCAGCACTCCCCAAACCCACCATTTTTACTGCCTCAGCACAAAGGGAATGTGGGGGCGGGGCAGGCAGGAGGGCAGGAGACTTGACAATATAAGTACACTCAGAGGGGGCCACTCATCCAGCTTCCATGGATGGAGAAAGTGCTAGAAATGCACAAAGGGGCACAGCCAGGGTTAAAAACCAGGGCCAGCTGATGCATCCATTCACTTCTGATTCCAGGCCCCTCTGGGTGGTGAATTGCCCCCACACCGTGTGCCTGATGTGTAATATATTTTCTGTAATTATGGTGATGCCGTCTGTGTATATGTTCGATGACTATAGCAGTTAGCTATTTGTGGGTAAACAAGGGATGCCTCTTTGCCCCAGGAGAGACTGAAAGATGCCCCCTTTAAAGAACCTCAAGATCAGGCCGGCCAAGTGGCTCAGTTGGTAAAGAGCTCGCTCAAGGGTTCGAGCTCTGAGCAACAGCGGTTCAAGTCCCGGCCTTGGCTGAGCTGCCACTGAGCTGCCAACAGGTGGCAGGATGGCTCAGCTAAAATAAATAAATCCACAAAGAAATATCCACAAGATCAAAGAAAAAGGGAGGAGAAAATAAGAGGAAAAGTCATTCTTCCCCAGGAGCTTCTGGAGAGGAGAGGGTGAGCTGATTTGGCCTTTGAGGAGACCTCAAGCAAGGCCAAAAGGTCCTTGCGGCAAGAGCAGACTGTCCTCAGGGATCCAAACTGAAGTGTGAAGATAAGTGTGGCAGGAGTGCCCCACATGCCAAGCAGTCCACATACAGCCCTATCTTCCCTGGGGGTCAGCACAGCCCCAGGTAGCTTTGTGGCGGGTCATACACCCGGAGCCTGCAAATATCTGTTGTTGCAAATATCCATCTTCCTCTTTTCCCTTAGACATAAAATCCCCAATTTTTAGCTGTACATGTGTTCCTCTCCCCCAGTGAAGACTACATGTCCCGGCCTCAGCTTGTAGCTATGTGTGGCCATGTGACCAAGTCTGGTCGATGGGATTTAAGCAGAAGCAACTTCTGGAATTTGTTCTGGAAGAGAAGTGAGGACATCCCTCTTCACCTTCTTATTCTTGCCTACTAGAACAGGGGTGTGACGAGGAGCTTGAGCAGCCAATTTGAACCATGAGGTAACTTTGGGACTGGAAGCTATGTTTGGCAAAGCAACAAGATCAAAGAAACCAGTCACTTACATCTTACAGCCCTTATGCCAACCATCTTACCAGCCTGGGAATTCTGACCTCTGGACATTTATGTGAGAAATCAATTTCGGGCATGTTTAGGTCACCATTATTTTGGACATTTTGTTATTCCCAGACAACCAAAATTGAACTAATAAAGATATGTAACACGGTGTCTTAGATCAGGTTCTCCAGAATGCAGACTTTGAGATGGAAATTTGCATGGAGGAAGTTTACTGGTGTGTGGTCTCAAGTCAACACTTGAGTTGGAGTGAGAGAAGATTGCTCAGAGGAGAAACTGAGTAGCAATATGGTCATACCAGTGGCCTTTGTGAATCCCACAGGGACCTCCAGAATGAAGATAGCAAGAGAGCTGAGCCTTTGGACCTCTCTGGGCTTTGATTTTCTCATCTTTAAAATGGGTGTGTGTTGCTGATCTTGCATTTGTAATGAGGATTTTTTTAAATGTGTGAGCAGGGCCCAGCTCACAGGTGAACAACTGTGAGAGCTAACCCGGGGAAGAGCTGAGAACTTTGTCTATGTCTTCTGGGGGCTCATGTCTGTCTCCACAATTGGCCTGTTTTTTGCATCATAGAAGACAAGCAGATGACTATCACTTCTCCAGAACCTTCTCTAACACTCACACCTTCCCCAACTAGGAGAGCTCACAATATCCTCCCCTGTGTTCCCACAGTATTCTATTCTTAACACCATCATGGCTCTTACCACATTGAACGTGGCTCTTTTCCTGGGACTCTGAGCTCTGACATCACTCTATATTTCCCGCTTTCAGCTCAGTGTCAGGTAGGTAGAAAATGCCCGATGTACAATTATTAAATTAATGAGCTTCACTGAAGGCCAAATCCCTGTGATGTCAAGAAGACAAAGACTGTTATTCCCTTGAACCAGGAGACATGGCTTTGAATGTCCATCTTACTATCTCTTCCTTTTAGCTTTCCCGAGCCTCAAATTTCTCATCCATGTAATGGGAATAATAACAACAAACAGGGCTGTTGTAGTGATGAAATGATATGTGAGTTTTAAAACTGCAGAACATGCGTAGATGTTATATTACTGGAGATGGAGTAGGGGAGGTGTTTATCAGTTGAGTCTAAATCTATGACTCTGGAGATGGTTTTCAGCACATACGCTCTGGCTACATAGTTCTGCAAAATTCGGCAGCCACCAAAGTGTAGGGCTGGGGACAATTGGCTGAAACCTAAGGTAGCTCTAACGCCAGCTTCTTTTGCCTGGAAATGCAAACTGTTTGGCCACACAGGACACGAGGTAAAAGGTTTTCCAGAGGGCCCCGCCCTGGAAGTACAGATGGAAAGGGACAGCTGAGACAGAGCAGTTAGATATGAGATCAGAGTCACTCACACCCTGCCCACAATGGCAAGAGAGCCCCTGCATAATGCGTAGAGGACCCAGAGACAGGACAGGCTCCCTCAGTAGACAGCTGTGAGTGGCAATAAATAACTTGGGCTCTCTAGCTGTTCCAAAGCAGGCTCTGGTGAGGGGCCCAACATAAATCGAGGGTGGCCATGATGTACCTATACCAGTCTGGCAGGAGGAGGAATTCAGATCCCAAGTTGAAGCTCCAGGGACACAGGGAGGAGCTCAAAGCACCCTGGAGGACCTGGAAAGCGAGTAATGTATCAGCAACACATTTAAGAGGCAGTAGGTCAGAGTGGTTAGGGGGACGCACTCTGGAGCAAGCTAGCCTGGAACCAAATCTTGCTTCTGCAACTAATGAAATGGTTGAGTTCTATAACCATTCCTTGCCTCACTTTCCCCATTGGCAAAATGGGGACAGTCATAATTCCCACCTCGGTTTGTGGTAAGGGCTGAGCTAGCAGAGCTGAAGCACTCAGTGCCTGGCACGTAGTAACTGTGCCCAGTGCCTGGGAACTGTGAGGAGGCTGCAGGGGCCACCTGCCATTCCATCAGTGCTGATCACCTACAGGTCACTGGCACCCAGGAGACAGGGGCCCCACTCAGTAGAAGCTCTGTCCAGTTGGAGATATGTGTCTCTACATGAAAATCAAATTAACACCATGAAGCTAAACGTGGTCAGAACCCAATGAGAGGTAGGGGAAGCAAGGACCTAGAGTTCCAAACAGATAGAGGTCTCTCAGGACTGGGGCAGACAGGACTTGGTTGTAAGGCAGAGAAATGCCATTCAAACTGGCTCAGTTTAAAAAAAAAAAAAGAAGAAACGTAAAAATCAAATGGCTCAGGAAACCAACACATTAAAAGGTACTTGGCTTCAGGCATGACTGATTCCAAGCATTTATCCCAACTGGTGACATGACAAGATGGCCACCAGCAGTTTCAGACTTACATTTCATTAGTAGAGCAACCACGATAGAAAGGACACCCTATCCCAACAGCTCTAGAAAAATCCCCAGGGCTGTCGCTGCCTGTCTAGAGTTGGAAAGCTTGGGCCATCGCCCACCCCAGGACGTTGGGGGAATGGCTGACTTGACTTGAGCCACACAGCCCGGGGAGATGATGAGGAATGGATGACGACTGGTCAGGAAAAATAACAGATCTCCCCTTTAGAAGGTTTCTGCTAAGGAGGTGAGACTCGAGCCCACCCTACCCCTTTCCACTCTTGTTTAAACAGTAACCAGCATTTGTTCAAAGCCACAAATTGCAAAGGGCATTTAATCTCTTAACTCACTCAAATCACTTCTAGGTACAGGAAAACTGACCATGCAAAGGCCCAGAGGTGGGGCAGGCCCACAGCAGGTAGAGATTAATCTAGCAGCTGTGTGGGGGAGGGATCCAAGGACAAGAGCCGGTGGGGCTCATCCCAGTCTTTTTCCAGTTCATCAGGAAAGTCCCAGGGTGGCATGGCAGGAGGGCCAGGAATAGAATGACAACCAGCTGAAATTTGGAAGCTGGCTGTGAAGGAGGGGGCATTCAAGTCAAACAGAATTCTCCAGTCTAGGCTGAGAGAATAGTGACAGACATCTCTGACAGAAATGGGGAACTCCGTTAGGGGAAGTGGGGGGGGGGGAGACTTGACTGGATTCATTTGAATCAAAAGTGCCACAAGGGCATCCAAGTGAAAGGCTTAGGCCAGAGCCATGGATTTCAGGGGCCTGAAGTCACCACTGAGCCCATGGGAATGGCTTGGCTCAGCTTCCGGGGAAAGTTCCAACAGAGAGAGAAGCAAGAAGGCTGCGAACTAGCCTGGGGAGATGCCTACATTTAGGGGACTAGACAAGGAACGTGGCCACAAAGAAGACAGTGAAAGCTCATCAGAAGGAATGAAAGGCAGAGGGAAAAGGGGCAGGCGCTTGGCAAGGCTGGGAACAGGGACACAGGTAGAAAGAGCTGCTGGAAGAGAGTGGACCGTTTCCCAACCCCAGTGGTCCCGGATGCTTGGAATGAGGCAGCTGGTGAGCTTCCTGCTCTAACAAGGGCTGGGGGGCTGTGGCTCATGTCACTCCAACAAGCATATAGGGGGTCAACAGATTTGGTACAGGCCTAGTAAAGGGGTCAGAAGAGTATGTAATCAATGCTTTCACGATAATGACTAGAGAGGAAGAAAAAGAAGGGGACATAATGAAGGGAAGAAATAGGAGGAGGACAGTGGCTGTGGCAACCCTACACACACACACACATGGGTTTGAGAAGGGAAGAGAAATCATTTCTGTTCTGAGAGAATTCCTTAGACAATCCTCCCCACATGCCAGCTCCTGAAACATAAGGTTCTCACACACAGGCATGCGTGTGCACACGCCCATACACACACAGTCACACAGAGGCACACGTGTCACCACAGGGGCTGGGATGCTTGGTTCATACTCCTCTGGCTGTAGAATGATACAGCGGTGGTGGGAAAGGAGTAGGAAGAAGTCAGCTTCAGAGGGAGCCTCAGCGGCTTCCCCTGCAGCCAGCCACCCTTGGTCCAGGCCAGGGCTGGAAGAGCCATGGGTCTGAGTGTGACTGGTTGGGAGCTCAATTCTCCCCAGATGTCAGCGCTAATGCCTTGATAAACAGGGAGCTTGCTGGAATGTGCCTGTTAATTGGGGATAGAGCCGCAGCCTTTAGCTCTGGGAGCAATGGTTAATGACGGGGCCCGCTGGGGGAAGGCGCAGGCGGTTGCCACTGTTCGAGTTCTGTCCTCTCTGCTTCTTAAACAGCAGTTTATCTAAAAATTGAAAACACTTTTCTGGGAATAATTATTTCTTGGAAGCTATAGGACTGTGAGATTTCACAGCCAGCTGTCAAGTTGACCTTCTATAGGCCAAGGGGCTGGCTGCCTTTTGAGGGACAATTTTGCTTCTGCTCTGTCTCTCATCCGTCTCTTTCCTGGGTCCCTACTGCATAGTCACTGGGGGCATGTCTGAAGGGGCTTTGTGGCTAATTCAAGGCTGAGCAGGAGCTTCATTGAGTGAAGCTGGGCTGGAGGAGGAACAACAGGAAGGCAGGAGAGAATCTTCAGACTGCCAGGGGAAGATGCTTCTAGCATCACCGCAAACCCACCTAGAGCCCTCAGTATCCTCTGTGCCCACTCCTGGCTTAAGCTGAGCTCCAGTTCTACTGGCCGGAGTGTCGGGGAAAAGGGACTGTGGTCTTCACAAAACCCTCTGTGGGCCCTGTTTCCTCCTCAGAGGCTGTTTCCACAACAGTGAGCTTGCAGCAGTAGGGAAGGGCAGAAGGCAGAGGGGCCAGAACCCGAGGCCCCACCAGCTGTTCAGAAGAAGGTTGGGGCACTCTGCCCCCGGGGCACTCCAGAGCCAGGGCTGGCCTTTCCTTCCACAGTTGGATCTGGGTGCAACCTCCCAGGCTGTGATGGGGAGGTGAGAACCCACGCCAAAATCTGACCCCACATGTGTCCTTCCAGGGTCAGCCCAGGCCAGACCACGACAGGGCACTCAGCCTAGAAACATGGCCGCAGGCAGCATCCTCCTTGGATGTGGAGGGCAGTGACACAGGCGGTTAAACTCAATGTGCTGGCCACAGGCCAGCCTTCCGGCTTGGCAATTACACACTGTCTACCTCTGCCTCTCCCTGCTGCCCCATCACCTCCCTGTCAGGCGGCTTTAATGCCGCTCGCCTCTTCCTGTCAGCAAATGTTTGTGTGTGGCGTTGCTGGGCGACAGTTGAATAGGGCCTGCATTTTCCTGGCCCCTGGGCCCCTAGAGGAGCCTTCCCTTCCAGGGCTTTGCAGGCCTTATGTGTCAACGGCATGTGAGCCATAGCACAGAGCAGCACGGGCCTGGCTCCTGGGGAAAGACTCACTCAAGCCAGTATGGCAGAGGATAACTGGAAGGTGGAGCGGGGCCTTTCTCATGCTCCCAGCTCCCCTGGGAACTGTTCTGTTCGTCCCTTTCACAAACATATCTGGGGAGACTGGAATTCATTTTGCCAAATGCTGATAAAGACAAGAACCACGACTCCACCCCCAAGTGAGGTCACATGTGGCTCCCTGCCCATGGGAATCTGGACAGCAGGATGGACCACCAGACATTCTGTAAACACCGTCTATTTAAGGAGATACCTCGAGATTTAGAGGAAAATTTGGACTTCAAGCCAGGCTCTGCCAACAACCAGCTGTGTGGCCTCAGCATCTCACACCACTTCTCTGGGCCTCTGCATTCTTCTCTGTGGCATGGGGTGGTAATAATAACCCCTACCTTGTTCAAAACCAGTGGGGTTTCTTTCTTGCTGCAAGTGTGTACCAAGAAGCCTCGATTGAGATGTCAGAGTGAGAAAGGACCCTCTATGCAAATGGGGAAAATGCAGGGGAATAAATGAGCCAAGGATCTGGAAAGGAACCAACAGGCATAGGAAAAAGGAAACCAAGTAGTGCAAAATGTTTTTATTTGGTGGGGGTGAGACCTGAGAGAGTGGTGCCTAATGGGAAAAGATGCTGATGAGTTAAAATGATAGCTGCCAAGTATGAGTAAAGGGCAGCAGGTCTGGAACAAGAAAGGCAGGAAAAAAAATAACGGAGTCATCAGATCACCCAGACCTGAGTCCAAGTTTTGCTGCATGCTGCCCTAGCTGTGTGATTTTGGGCAAGTTGCTTACTCTCTCTGAACCTCATCGATTAAATGCACTCTGAGTACTCACCTCACAGGGTTGCTGTGGCCTGTCACGTGGTAAGAATGCAGTGGGTTAGGTCCTCAGGCTGCTTGGGGAAAGGGAACATACGTGTAAACAACCAAGTAATCCCACGAGGGCAAATGCAGTCAGCGCCAAAAGCAAGGTACAAGTACACAGGCTCTCATGCAGGGCACAAGTGACCAGGGCTGGGGGGCAGCCAGTGAAGGTCTGTTAGTCAGGATTCATGTGGTTCCAAGTAACAGAATCAGAGCTTGAAGTGGAGTGACAACACAGGGAATTTATGGCGCAGATCCAATGAGGACAGGAGTGCCGGAAGTGCTAGCAAGTAATGCCCCCAGAAGCAGCCATGATGGATGATGGTCAGGGAGTAGATGGATAAGCACCTCAGCTCCTTCACTCTCAGATGGGTACCTTAAATTCATGTTTCACACTATCACCCATAGATCCCCACCTGGATTGAGCCTCCGTTGCTTAGAAGGGTAACTGGCTTGGTAACACAGCTGTTCGTGGCTTCTTTCTTCTCCCTGCCCCACTTCCCCACCCCCTTGTGTGTGTTTCCTGTAATCATTTCACAAATAATCTACTTACAATCAAATCCTTGTCTCAGGATCTGCTTCTGGGGATTCAAACCAAGACAAACACTAAGCTTTCAGGTCTGGCTAGTTCTAGGAAATTTAAGAAACAGCCTCAGGAATATGTTCTCCATCTCTCAACTCGGCTCTCTCTTCCTCTTACCCCCACCCCAGATGAAGATAAGATATATTCAAAATATTGACAGGAGAGTAGATAAAAATTCGATTTCAGCCCTAGGTGGAGACTGGGAATCCTCGAGGACAAGAGATAGAAAGGGAAGTCCGACAGCCATGGGGGAGGCAGAACTGAATGAGTTAGGCAGAGGGCCAGGACAGCCGAATTCCTCCCTTACACCTGGCTTGTGGAAACACACTGGGCCACAAGAAGGCACCAGGCCGGGGCGTTTGTGCTCAGAAGAAAACAGTTTTAAGAGGGCAATGTAATGACAACCTGGGGGATGATTGTAAAAAATGCAGGTGTGAGTGCGTGCAATTAACTAGTGATGAAGCTGGCTCATCAGAGCAGAAAGTGCCCTATGAGCTGGTAGGGATGACCCCAAGGTAGCTGGGATGGGAGATCCTGGATGTGGAGGCCAAGGGAGAGGAATTGAAAGCAGGAGCTCTGGAATCTGAGAGCCCAGTCGAAAGAGCAGAGACTGGGGTGACCAACCATCTCGGTTTGCTGGGGACTGTCTCAGTTGTAGTTCTGAAAGTCCCATGTCCTGGGAAACTCCTTCATCCCAGGAAAAGGGGGACAGTTGGTCACCCTAGATGAGATGCTCTGGCACAAGCTCCCAGGAGAATGCAGATTCTGAGCAGAGGAGAAGGACAAACCCTGCCTAGATGGAGCAGACAGACTAAAAGAGAAAACAATGCAACATCCAAAATATTTTAAGGGAAACGCCTGCTTGTCTATCAAATTTTTTTTTCTTGGAATGTATTTTAATTCCAAGATAAACCGTGCTCTTCTGTTGCCTAGACTTAGTTTTATTCTTACAGGTATATTCTAGAATTTGAAGTTAGTGCCATCTACACCAGAAATTCAACAATACCAATGTCAGGAGGGTAGATAAAATTTCTATTTCAGCCTGAGGTGGAGACTGGGAATCCTCTAGGACAAGAGATGGAAAGGGAAGACAGCATGAAATGCAAACTTGAGCTTGTGGACATCAGCCCCCAAATATCCATACATTTTGATGAAGAAACTCTACCTGGAAGAGTCTTTCTTTCAGAAATACTCATGCTCACACCCAAAAATATATGCACAAGGAAGTCTACCACAGCCTCATCTGTCACAGTCAAAAGTTAGCAGCACCGTGATTATCTAATAATAGGACAGTAGTAGGGGAATGGTTAAAGAAATCATGGTATAGCCATACTGTAGCATATTCAGCAGCTACTAAAGAGCAAAAGGTATATCTAGATTGTCATAGTTTGGGTTTCCGCAGAAACAGACCCTGAAACAAGCATTAGAGTGCAAATTACTTATTCAGGAGGTGGAGGAAACATGGGAGAGTTGTGGGTGGGATGTAGAGGGGAGTAGGGAAAGGAGACAGGGCAGGGAAAGCAGCCAATAAAAAGTGTGTTCTCAACCCAGTTACCACAGTGGGCATCTGGGGCTTATTCCTGCAGGGGAGCTATAGGATACACTTCCAAGTTGTCGCTGCCAAGGAGCTGGCAGACATCTACACCAACTCCTTAGGTTCTTAGATTGAGGGCTGCTCCATGGGCTGTTAATTCCCTGGCACCTCCGGCCTTCCCTGTTTGGGGCAGAGTATTGAAGAAAGCCCTCAAGCCCAAGTACGTGGACCCTGGCAGTTAGAAGGCACACCAGAAGTGGGGAGGCTCCAGGGATACTGTCTGGCACCTAGAGCATCTGCCAAACATGAGTGTTGTCATGGGGTTTCCCCTCAATCATTGTTTAAGCGTGTGTGTGGTGGGAGGGGGGGGTTTAGAAGGCTCCGCAAAGCATGATTGCATTTTTATTATTAAAATGTTTGTGTTCACATGTGTGTTTCAGGCTGTACCTATACATGTGTATAAAGGAAAAGAAAGAGAAAATACAGGCACAAAGCCGTGATCAGGAGCAGAGGCAGGGTCCTCTATTTCTATAGTCGGCATTTTTCCAAACAAGTATTACTTTTGTAATGAGTAATCGTAATTGTTGTTACAACTATTTAAAATTGGGGGGGAGGATTAAAGAAAGGGAATGCATCATCTATGAGGGGGAAAGGAGATAAAGGTCTGTTTGAAACCCTTTGGGCCAGATAAATTTCAGAATTGAGAAGTTTTCATATATTGGAAAGGGAAGACCTGTAAAAACCATGTCTTACAAAACATCCCCAGGTGGTAATCAGACACATTAATATTGCTGTGTTGAAACATATGAATAGTCACACAGAGTGGGATAAATAATGACTATAAAAAGCCCCACGTCAGTTCAAACCAGGTTTTGCTGCCAAGTACATTTGTGCCAAACTTACATAAAACCTGTGGGTTTCTGTTGCAAATAAGGGATTATGGATCGGTAGTAAAAAAAAAAAATAGAGTTTCTAAAACCAGAACTGGGATGGCAGACTCAAGAAGGCAGTGTAACTAAGCCTTCACAAAATAATACAGCAGTGGGACCATTTTGTCCAGCTCCTACGTGGGCCACAGTGACCAGAAAGGGGCCAGCCAGACCCAGGTACTTCTGGGAAACCCTGCCTCCTGATAAAGTATCCACACCACCTTAGAGCAGCTCTTGGTGTCACAACCTAGACATTATGGAGAGATGAATCCCCTGGGGATCTTATGAAAATGCAGATTCCGATACAGTGAGTCCAGGATGGGGCCCCAGACTTTGTGTTTCTAACACATTCCCAGATGAGGCCAATGTCGCTGGTCCAGGGGCTGCACTTTGAATAGTGTGCCACATAAAGTCAATTTGATGGAACCAAAGTGGGTCTCCATATACCTCCCTCCCATCACTCATGGCAACTACAAAGAACATGTCAAATTGTCGTATAAATCATTGGGTTTCTTTAATCAGGCGCCAGCATGGAGAACAGTCGGCATCCCTGGGCATATCCCAGGCCGTATCCAGCAGGGCAGTGGTGATAGGAGGGGAACCCAAATAGGAAAGACCATATTCCTTGAGGAGCACGAAGAAATCTTCAGAGATAGTGAGACCAGGACCAGAGAGCAAATAACGGCTGCATAAGAGGAGAGGGAAGGAGCAGATACCTGGGTATGACTACTTAATTCTGTTTTTTAACCTGGGTGTCAAGGAGGTCCCGGCCACATAGGTCACTTAGTGCACTGAAACCAGAGTGAGGTAGACAGGGTATTGTATTGTGGAACTGTAGTTCTAGTCAACCTCAGCAGGAAGCGTTTATATCTAGTCAGTCCTTTATCCCACCCTGGATGCCGTAACCTTGCTTCCTAACTTTCCTCCTCCCTGGCTGCAGTAGACAGACAGAGAGGAGGGTTGCCCAAAAAAGCAGGCAGAGGGCAGAGGCCAACAGCACAGGTCCCATTTGGAAGACTATGGGCAGCCTGAAAAGAACGTTTTACTTGTTGGTGACAGAAGTCAGAATTATGGTTATCCCTGGGAGTGGGTATTGATGGAATAGAGGTAGGAGTAACCTTCTGGGTAGGGGAGGGGGTGCCTGAAAATGTTCTATAACTTGATCTGGGTGGTGGTTATGGATGCATACATACGTAAAAAGTCATCGCGCTATACACTTAAGATTTGTGAACTTCAGTGTGTGATCGTCATATCTCTATTCAAATTGGGAAAAAAATGAAAATGGACCTCTACTCTCAGATGAAGTAGGTAAAACAGACTTGGGCCCTCTCTGAGCGTTGCCCAAGAGACTGCTGGGCCACAGGGAATGACAAATTGCCTAGGGGGCTACAACAGGGGACTGTGTGCCTTTACCTAAACTAACCTATCTAGATAACATGAGTCCACCCCAGGTGTGATAATTAAACAAATGAGACTTGTGCAGAGATGTCTCATGATTTCACACTCACACAACATGTTTTTGAAAGACCTCATTTGGCAAAGATCCCAGCATCCATTCTGCTCCTCCTCCCTAGTCACAGAAAATCTATCAGAAGTAACAATGTGCCCAGCTTTTCCTGAGCCTTCCTTGCAGGTAAATAGGTATGTCCTGTACCAAGGAGTTTGGCTAATTTGAGATGTAAGCAGGAGTGAGTGAAACTACTGGAATTTCTCCTTTAAGAGAAGGATATGTCCTTTTTTGAATCCATATTGCTGCATTTAGATGTGATGGTTGGAACCCTAGCAGCCTTCTTAGACAATGCAGACAAGGGAAGTTGTCTTGAGGTGGTAAATCAGCGAGCTAGAAGAAGGCTTGGTCTCTGATAATTCCGTCAAGGCTCCTAGGCTGCCTGTTTAACAGGAGAGACAGAATTTTCTATCTTGTTTAAATCGACTATTATTTTGGAATAGTTTTTGCTGTCCTATACACCCAAAGATGGTCCCTTTGCCTGTGTATCACGGTACTCCAGGTACTCCAAATCTCTCGCAGTGTAGTGCACATTAACCCCATACTGACTGTGTGCCTTGGACCATGGGGCATAGCGGGAGGGCATCAAGGAGACCATATGCCAGAGAATTGGAATGGAAAGGCTGGGATTCAGGAGTGGTAGACAGCACACATTACTACGAACTATTCCCCTCCTGATATCCCTGTTCTTAAAATATAACCTTATAGCTCCTCCCAACAAAGGATAGAGCCTATGTCTCTATCCCTTAATCTGGATTGGTCATGTGACTTATTTTGACCAACGAGATAGTAACAAAAATGACCTAAGCAGAGGTCTGAAAAGCACTTGAGCACAAGGACTTGCCCTCTTGGCACTCTTGGAACCCTCCGATGGCCATGTGAATAAGCCCAGGCTAGCCTGGCAGAGGAGGCGAGACCACAAGAAGAGAAGCCTCAGCCAGCACCAGCTGGCACACTAGCTGGCTGTGGAAGGACGCAGGAGTGAGCCCAGTGGAGATCGACAGACCCCAGCCCAGACTAGAAAAAGCACCTGGTTAAGCCCCAGACCAGTAAGAAATCATAAATAGTAGTCGTTTTAGACCACTAAATCTTGGAGTAGCTTGTTAAACAACAATAAATGACTGATACAGGGGACCTGTCTCTTGAATGGCAAAGTTCTCACCAACGTATCCTGGTGGATTTTACTGTGTGGTTGTCATATATCAATTAAAATTGGAAAAAAGTGAAATTGAACCTCAACCCTAAGATGAAGTAGATGAGCCAGCGAAGGAAGCAAAACTGATCTGGAAAAATACAAGACAACCAACCCCTATGTTACCACGAAGATGCCTCCCTTTGCCCCTGACTTTTCCCATCTCTCAGCTAGGTACATACCTCCTCCAGGAGCACAGAGAGAAGTCCTGGGTGATTCCTCCATTTCTTGGCAGTGGGCAGTGAGTGGGAATAGCAGGTGGCCACAGAGGACAGCCATGGAAGCATAGCCTTCCTTGGGCAAAAGGAAAGCTTGGCCAGGGAAAGGAATGAGGGTAGAGGAAGACACAGCCCTTGGGGCTAGTTCATGCCTTTAAAACATGCAGCCATACAGAGAGAACGAACGAGTCTTTTCTATTATAAAGTATGTGCTTAGCATATTTATGTAATAGTTTCACCACATGCACTGAATGAATCAAGTTCCTGCATTAGGGAATGAGGGTTTCCTCGCTGCTTTGGTATACTTCAGCAGGTCGGCAGCCCTTATGCGGGTGGTCTTCTCACACCAAAGGAACCCTGGTGGCTGGCAGGGGAATGACCTGGGGTGGAAAATTGACCCACAGGCCATGCCTGGCTTTTAGCTTCACTTTGCTGCCCTCCCCATGTATTGCTCCCATGAAACACATATGAGGGTGCAAGGAGTCCCATGCAGAGCACTTGAGGCAGCCCCCCAGAAAGATGGAGTGCTGGGAAAATTGGAAGACTTCCTGGCTCCCGAGAAGCTGGCCTCTTGGGGACACAGGCCGGGGTGAAATGATATGAGATGTGGGGTTCAGGTGGCAGAAAAGACCAGCCTTGCTTTGGCATGTGACTTTGACCTTTTATCCCCACAAAAGCCCCTTCCATTTTCTTCCTTTCATTCTCTTCTCCCACTTTCTTTCTCTCCCTCTTTTTCAATCTTTTTCCCCTTAACTTGTTTCTATCTTAATTGGCCATAACATGGAAGTGAAATTCTTTTTATTATCTACTATATTTATTGAATACAGTTTTATGTTCCCTGCTCTTAATTTTTAAAGTGGATGAGCTGAACACTTTATGGTTTTCTTTCAAAAAATTTTATATCGCAGAGGTAGTCATTAGGGCTGTTCACAGATATTCTGGTTCTCCTTTAGGGCACATGGCTGGATGACACATCCCCTCCGGGTTTGTCCGTGGGACTTGTTTTGGCCAATTAAACATGGGCACTCCTGGATGGCGGCTTAACAGTCAGTGAGCTTTGGGACCACCTTGTTTTTTGCTGCTATGGTGATGGAGGAAGCTTATGTGGAGGTGAAAACTTCCTCAGCCTGGATGTGAGTGATGGCAGTGGGCATATTTTCCCAGCCAGCCCATGTCAGGCACAGAGCGTGAGTAAAGAATAAGTTTTCTTTCTTCTTTCCTTCCTTCCCTCCTTTCTTTCTTTCTTCTTTTTTTTACTAAGCTACTGAATTTGTTACTGAAGTATAGTCTTACTGATTCTGATGGATGCGATCATTTTACTACGTATCTTTCTCATTTCAGTATCTTCTCTAATAAGAAATCATTTACTTTGATGCTACAATTATTATCTATGCCAATGGGTTTTTTTAGTCTTTGGGGGGGGGGAGATCAGGATCCCTTTGAGAATCTGATGAAACAATGAGCTCCCTTCCCCCCAACATGTACACATGACATTTTGCATACAATTGCAGGTGCTCACTTGCTCCAGGGTAAAACCAAACGCCTTCTCTAGCCTCAGAACTGATGCTTAACCATCACAGCTCCTTCGGGTATCTTCAGTCCAAGGCGCCCAGTCAGGTGAAGTCTTTCCTCCTTGTCCTTGCCTCTGTCTGCAGTCCTTAAACCATCACAAGCACAGACCCCTGACCATCCTAGCAGCATCCTAATAACAAGAAACCATGCATCATTTCGATCGCTGGAATCTTGGCAATCATTAGAATATGGGTAATTTGGTTTCTGGGAAAGTTCCCTCTGGTGGGAATGAACATCTACAGGGATGTCCTCAGCAGCAGACAGGGATTTGGGGCACTCTGAGGGCACACCTCTGAAACCCCTTATCAGGGTAGAACTGAAAATAAAGGGTGGCAAGAAGGAGGATGAAGATGAGGAGGAGGAGGAAGAGGAGGAGGAGGAGGAGGAGGAGGAGGAGGCAGGAGGCAGTAACAAAGCACTTGCCCGTGACCTCTGAGGCTTGTCCTCATGGGTTTCTTTGTACCGAGAGCAATTCCTTGATCTGTGACGTGGTGCACCTGCCTCTGGAAGAGTGACTTCTTTTTTCACATCACGCGTGACCCTCTTTTTGCCTTCCTGAATGTTAGTTGCATCATTTGCAGAGTCTAAATTAGACTGCAAACATTCATTTGCAAGCTGGCTGTTGAGAGCTGGGAACAAATACCCCCTGTGAAAACAATATTTTAAAGGGTGGTTAGGCTCCTTAGACAAATCACCGAAGTCTATCAGGTGCATCTGAACACCAGACAATGTTGGAAGCCAAATGTAGGAGTCTGTGCAGTGTGATAGGAGAGAGGAAATCTGTTTTTGGGGGCATTCTTTTATCCACTTTCCATCTCTCTCTCCTTCTTACTGTCATTCAGGACCTTGGTCCCTATAAGCTTCTTCCCATCCCCAAGGCACTATTGCTAAAATCACCCCTTTCTTACTCCAAACTCACTGTTTCGGTGTAGCTGAACCCCCAAAGGTGTTCAGAGGAAAGCAATTTTATTGGACTGATTCTCACTAAAATGTAAGTGGCCGGGAACCCCTTCGTGTTCTCAGAATTATTCACTTTTTAAAGGCAAATCTCAAAAATTGAATTGGATGACTAATGAGTAGACCATGTATCAAAGTAAAAGAAAAACTGGCAAGAACATTTTCTGGGAGTTTGCCTCCTGGGATCAAATCCCCAAAGCATACCTCTTAACTGCTATAGCTTCTTTCCATCTTTCTACAAGCTCACATAGTCTCTAAAACAAAAGTATTTTTCAGACTAACTCTTAAGGTCACCATATTGAGGCTGCGTGTATGCACACATGTGTGTGTACATGTGTGTGTGAGTGTGTTTGTGTGTGTGTGTGTGTGTGTGTGTGTGTGTAACTGAGGGGCATCACAGCATCATAGGCATGAAAAGCAGCAGCTGTCAGTAGCCATGGGTCACTGATAAATCCAGGTCTGTTAAACTAGAGGACAGCCTAGAACAGGAGTAATGATGCTCTCTCCATGCCAACTTCACACAGAATCTCCCATAACAAGTGAATGGCATTGTCTGCAAAGCAATCTGGCATCTTGGGAAAGGGAAACCCTTATTTGAAGGAGCGAGCAGTTGGGGGTGGGAAAGATAGATTTTTTTTTTCTTTCCTCAAAAACCACTCGCAGAATATAAAATTAGTCACAGCCCCTTGATACTGGGAACAGAAGTCAAATTCACATGGCAGCTAATTTTGCTCAAAAACACAGCTCTGTGCCACGGGGCTATGTCCAGAGGTCTCACAGATGACAGTCTTCCTTCCCTTCCATGGGGGTGGAACTGCCCCTCCCAGACAGAGGTCTGGTGCCAAAAAGGATGATTTCACCCCTTCCTTCATTCAGCAACTTTGTCTGCAAGATTGGGAAAAGGCTAGTTGGTATATTTCAAGGAAGCAAATAATTAGTTCTCTTGGAATCTTGTTTTAGATTTTAATTCTTAGTCTTGGAGCCAAACTATAGGAGCAGAAATTTCTATCTGCGGAGGGAGAGATTCAGTTTCAACACACTAAAAAAAGGCACTGCTTCCGAGGCATTTTTCCATGCATGAATCAAATTATTCCAGCTGGGTTTTACCAACACGTAGGCAATCAAAACCTACTTTAACTTGCTATTTTATTCTTTATTTACTAGTTCTATAAATACTTTGATGGGTATGCTTTTATATCGGGCTAGGGGTACATGCAGGAAGAGCAGCAGCTGTCTGCAGCCATGAGTCATAGGCAGGTCTCGAATTTGTGAGCAGACAGGCCTGCCGCCCTCACCCCATCTGCGGGGAATGCATCTCCTGCCAGCTCCAGTCCTGGGCTCACGAGTGTGGCCACGAGTTCTCCATTCGTCAGACCTGTACAGAACACCTTTGCCACCCCTCTTTCCTTCCTGGGATGACAAGGACCACATGATTTTTCAGAAAGGGCACCCAAACCTGGCAAGGAAATAAGAATAAAACACTATTCAAAGCAGACAAACGCAAGCGTCAGATGATTCCGGCCAAGGCTGGTGCATCTGGAAGTGGCATTGGGAGCAGGAGAGGGAACTTAAGATGCGGAGTTGGCCTCGGTGGCCTCCAGCTCTGATAGCTGATGATTTGATGAATGATACTTGTGCGCCAGGCCCCAGCGGATAAAGCAGGATTAAGGGGTGAAGCGCCATGGAGGCAGATTCTGACTTAGCATCAGGACCAATTTGATAAAGATTAAAGTTGTCTAAAATGAATTGGGCTGCCTTGGGGACAGCAAGTGCCCTGTCTTTGCCGCTTATTCAAACATGGGGTGACCCTGAGGAGCAGCCACAGAGAGAGGACTCAAAGCTCTGAGGAAGGTTAGATTTGAGGGCAGTTACTGTCTCCTCTGACTCAGGAATCCCACAGCCTCTGCCTCAGGGACTCTAAAGTTCCAAAGGAGGTGCCTGTGCTCCTCGGCCTCTCTGTCACCTTTCCTGCACAGCTCTTTCTGCCTATGGGGACTAAACACCCTACTGTTAGAGCCAGCACAAAG
Organism: Hipposideros armiger; assembly: GCF_001890085.2. Lineage (NCBI taxonomy): Eukaryota > Metazoa > Chordata > Mammalia > Chiroptera > Hipposideridae > Hipposideros > Hipposideros armiger. The sequence continues at coordinate 7,234,733 of NW_017731357.1, read as the reverse complement.
GCACAGAAGCGGTGGGGAGGGAGAATGTAAGATCCCTAGGGCACAGAAATGTGGAAAGCCTGGATATATGCATGCATGACATCCAAGGTTCAGGCTCTCTCAGACCCTGGGGGCTGCCTCAGAACAATCAACCTCATCATGCAAATGCTCTGCTTGCTCCCTCTCCTCCTCCCAGAGAATCATTCTCAAGTCACTGGAAGTCTGCAGGAGCCCTTGCCTTGTGTCAGTTGTTTTTAACCTTGTCAGGATAGATCTCCAAAGCCAGCAAAAACAGCCTGCAGTGAGGCCCCGGCTGCTGGAGCTATGGGGCCAGGCAGTGGTGTGCCTTGCCCAGTGCTGGGCAGAGAGTGCCCACTGCCTCCCCAACAGCCTTTCCAGGTGAGTCAGCCTGCCTTCCATCCCACCCCTCTTTGGAAAGACTACTCCCAGCTCTGTCAGCCCCTGGACGGGCCTGGCCTTCCACCTGCCCTTCTGGGCTATCAGTGGCACATGCCTGCCTGAGACATGGAGCCAGATCTTAACGTAGCCTGGTGGGACTGCAGCCCAGCCATCCCAGACACGCACCTGATGATCGAGTCAAAAAATCAACTTGGCCTATGGCCTAGGTTGAACAGTGTCCCCCAAAAGTCATGCCTTCCCAGAACCTCAGAATGTGACCTTGTTTAGAAATACGGTCTTGACAGGTTAAGATGAGATCACACTGGATTCGGTGGGCCCTAAATCCAATGAGTGGTGTCCTTACAAGAAGAAGGAGATTTGGAGACACACATGCACACAGAGAGGGAAAATGGCCGTGTGAGACAGAGGCAGAGATTGGCGTGAGGAATCGACAAGCCAAGGAACATCAAGGAGTGCCAACAACCACCATGAGCTGGAAGAGGCAAAGAGGGATCCTCTCCTAGAGCCGTCAGAGGGAGTGCGACCCTGCCAACACCTTGATTTCAGACTTCTGGCCTCCAGAACTGTGAGAGGATCAACCTCTATTGTTTTAAGCCATCTGGTTTGTGGTACTTTGCTACAGCAGCCACAAGAAATTAATACAGCCAGCCTGGCTGTCCCCAGCTCCAGTAGGTTCTGACCAGGCATCTGGGCCTCTGTCTGCCCGCCTCTCTCCCTCCTTGTGGACTCTTGACTGACCTAGATTTCCATGTACTAAGCATTACTGCAAGGGGAGTAGCCCCCATCACCTTATGGGAGTAGTCCCAGGGACATGGAATGACCCAAACCAGGAACAAAAGGCCTCGTCCCACTTCAGTTCTCAGAGGGCCGCCACCTGGACCATGGCTATCTGCCTTGAAGGTGTCACTCTTGGGGAACGTTGACAATCTTGTGTCAAAGGGACTATCCCCGGTGAAGATTTGGAGGAACAGGTGCAAATCAGGGGTCTACACCCCACATCTGGTCTCTACAGCATTGCAAAAAGTATGAATTAGTAGCCAATGCTCCCAAAAGAAAAGATTTTATATTAAAATATTTTCCCAGTTCTTTCGCAAAACTTGAAACTATGGCCTCAGCTGCTGAAGCTGAGAAGCCAATGTCTCCTTCTAGATCTGGACATGGCTATCTAGCTTTCCACCATCCCCAGCACCCCTTATGGCTGTCTGACATTGAGGCCAGGTATCAGTTGCCATAAATCATTTCTTTTCCTTTTGTGGGTGTGGTATGGTGTTATTAAGAGGAGCATGAAATATTTCTTCATCCATGTCTCTATTAAAAGTGCATAAGAGAGGGCTGTGTCTTTAAAGTAAAGTGGGAGTGAACATATATCCTGGTAGAAGTGGAGATTCCTCTCATGTGATTACTAGGCAAAGTATTTCTGCACCTAACACACAAAGTTTAAGGCGCAATTATGAGGGGGGAAAAGGAAAACAAAAACAAAAAACCCAGACTGCTCCATTCCTGTAGGAGGTTGACTTCAAAATTCCCGATGAAAAGATCAAACATTGTTCGGGTATCTTCTCTTCCTCAAATTTCAATGATATGGCCCTAACCAGGGTTCCCTCCAATCTCCCTTCAGTCGCCTCCATCTTCCATGGGAGTTTCAGTGGAAACTTGATAAAATTTGGAAGATGCCACTTCCTCTTTTTAAAGGCTTTTATGGTTTCCATCACCTGCAAGACAAAGCCCAACTCTCTTAGCCGCTGCCCTCCTTCCCATGCAGCCTCACTCTGCAGCCACCTCCACTCCCGCCAGCCCTGTCTCACTGAGCATGTTCTCCCAGCACCACCACCATGTTTACCCCTTCGTGCCTTTGAGCAAGGTTTTCCTTCCACTTCAAATGCCTTTCGTTATGGAGTTGAGGTCCTGCTGGCCTCATCAGCTCATCCAACTCAGAAGCCTGGGGATGTTATGGTAGACTCCCAAAAAGTCTCATTTTCATGGCGGCCTCCAGATCCCTTGAAAGTTGACTTCGAGAACTTGGAGTGTTTAATCATGCCATCCTGGGGGATTTATTGTGCCTCTCTAAAAATAGAAGGCATCAAAACTTGACCCAGCCTCTGGGGGCAGAACACAAACTCCCAGGAAGCAGGGCACTCCCCCATGCACACAGCAAGGGCAGTTGAAGAGGGAGAATCCTGGCAGGTCTTAAGTTTGAACCCAGCACTGGAGAAGTTGGTTCTAGGCCCCCGGCCCCAGAAAATGGTTTTAGTTATCCTATTTGGTATTCTCAGAGTTTTATAATCACTCAGAGATGAAACCACATAATTTCAGTGGCAATTACTTAGGATGAAACATTCTTGATCCTCAGAAGCAATAAAACTTCAGTGACCTGTAAAATATAGAGACAACTGTGGGCAGCAGGGCAGCCCAGAGTTCCGAGCAGACAGGGTCAAAGATAACAAAAATTGCAGGAGCTTTATGGAAAAGGGAGGGGTCTGTATGCCTCTGGAATTATCACCCAAATCCCTGACACTCCCATTCCTCCATCTGCTAACAAACTCCTACTCACCAGCTATGCCCCAGTTAGAATGCCCTTTCCTCTGGGTAAGTTGCCCAGATCCACTTCCTTTTTCCTGTCCTCCCTCTTGATGACTTTCATAATGCCCCCAACTTAGTACAATAGGCAGCCCATCCAACAGTTCTTACCCTCAAACCTCTTGCCTCTACCACGGGCTTCACTTCCCCAATGGCTCACTCCTGCTTATTGTTTTCTGTGCCAGAACACACAACAGTTCTTCTTCTCAGTTTTTTCTGCTTTGGACTAGGTACTTTGGACTTTCTGGAAAAAACTTGTCCCAACCCAGGCACACACCCAATTCCTTTTGTTCCATGCCCTGCAGCTGTGGGCCAACTCAGCTGCTCCCACACACAGTCCTGGCTCCCAGAACTGCAGCCTAGGCACAGCTCCAAGGACCTTGGTTGCACAGCGGGGGAGGATAAACATCCCAGCAATGAGAGTCATTCCCACCTCCATGCTCCTGCTACTTGTTTGTCCTAATTCGCATCTTTGTATCTTTGTCTGTCTGTCTTTCCTACCAGTCTGTGCTTCTCAGAGGCTGACAGCCTGTTTCATCTTTCTGGGTCTCTCCAGAACTTCACGTGGGGCCCGACACCTAACAGGCTGTGATAGATAATATTATTTGTCCATCACTTTTCTTTACTCCTTGTCTCTGGCATTGTTTACTGTGGGCAGAGTATATCTCCCCATTCTCTGACCATCCTCTGACTTTGAGCTTGGCCATATGAATTGCGTTGGTCAATGGAATGTGGGTGAAAGTGATAGTGTGTCAGTTATAAGCTAAAGCTTTAAGCTTCTGCCAGCTCTCTTGAAGCTTCTGCCCTCCATTATGAAAAGAGCATGTCCAGGGTAGCCATTGCGTCTTCAACCTGGATCTCAGAATGAATCTTTGTGGGTCACATGAACCCCAACTGAAGCCTCGCATCAAATCTAGCCCAACTTGAGCTGTAGCCAACTTACAGATCTGTGAGTGTGGAATAAATGTTTCCAGTTGGAAATCACTGAGATTTGGAGATTATTTCTTACACAGCATGATCACACAAAAACTAACTAATACACAGTCCTTAAGGGCACTTTTGAGGGATAAACCAATGGGAAATGAATAAGGGAAAGTACAATTCGTTCGCAAGAGAAGCAGCTCAGCCCCAAATATAGTTCACAAAAACTCAGTGTTTCTCCAAGTGTGCTCCCCAGACCAGCAGCATCCACATTATCCAGGAACTTTTAGAAATGAAAATTCTTGGGCTTTTCTCTGGACCTAGTGAATCAGAAACTCTAGGGGCGGGGCCCAACAACTTATGTTTTCATAAGCCCTGCAGGTGATTCTGATGCACACTTAGGTTTGAGAACCACGTCGGTAACTGCTGAAATGAAACAGCTCCCTTCAACCTAGAAACCACTTATTTCCTTAAATGCAGACACTCCAGAATTTTAAACGATAGAGCCTAATTAACCAAATGCTTTGACCATCAGGAACACTATCATCATCCCATTTCATCTAAGGTGCCCTGAGGCATCCCATCCAGGTATGGAAACTTTCTAGTCCAGTGGCTCTCAACTCTAGCTGCATAATGGAATCTCTTGGAAGCTTTTTAGAAACCCTAATGCCCAGGCCACACCCAGACCAATTAAAAGTTTATCCCTGGGAGTGAGACCCAAACATCAGGATTTTTTTTTAAAGCTTTCCTGTTATTTCAATGGGCAGCCAAGGTTGAGAATGACCTTTCTTTTTTTAAGGGACCCGGGCTTGCCCAGCACTAGTCCCCCTGCCACTGCCTGCTCTTATGTTCCACCGTACAAGCATTGTGCATGGCCTCCCTGCCCCAGGTCTCAAGAATCTAAAGGCTTGTTAAAACTCACTATAATCCTCCTCCCCACCCCCTGAAGACTCCTCACTTGCTTAGCTGTCTTAGGCCGAGTTCCCCAGAGGCAGACCTTGAGCTGAAAATTCCAGCACAAGCAACTTATGAAGGAAGTCCCCCCGTGAGAAACTGGTAAAGGAGTGGGGAAAACAGGACAGGCAAGGGGATGAAGTCCATTGCATCTGCCATGTTGAACCCAGCTGTGCAGAGGGGAGCTTCTCCTGTTGGAGCCAAGGCAGAAGAGCTGGGCTTTCACATTCCTGTGCCCAACAATCATTGGCTTGGCTAAGGACCACCCCGGGGTGAGTTGGGGGATGTAAATTCTTAGGCTCTTCCACAGTCTACATCTACAAGCAAAGCGGTTCCAGCAGCCCAAAAGCAGGCCTGCGAAGAAGAATCACAGGAGTACTGGGAGCAAAACCACCCGAAGCTATGGGGAGGGACGTGCAGAGATGGTAACAGGGATCCAAGGTAGGGTTGCCAGATTTAGGAAATAAAAATATAGGATGGCCAGCTACATTTGAATTTCAGATAAACAATCAATCTTTTTTAGTATAAGTATACCCCCGTGCAACATTTGGGATATACGTATACTAAAAACTATTATTGGTGTACTGGAATTCAAATGTAGCTGGTCATCCTGTATTTTATGGGGCTTTCCTAGTCTGAAGGTGACAATGTAGGCCTTTGCTTTGCAGCTCCTGCTTCCTAGTTATGCTGCTGTGCATATGTGCTCTGAACCACTGCATTTGGGAGTATTGGCCACTCTGTCTTGGCTAGGGACAAAGTTCTTGACTGAAAAGGCAATGGTAGAACCATTATTGAATGTCTTGCTGGCCCCTTTGACACCTCTTCTGCTTTGGACTAGAGCTGTGAGGCTTACCCAGAGTCACCTACAATAACAAAGATAAAGTGATGCCTGGGTTCCCAGTCTGCCTGCCCTACCTCAGAAATCAAGGTGCTGTCCTTTTGACAGCCTGGGCCTCATATCCTGAGCTAGTCTGTCACTTGGTCAACCTGACCCTTTCATTAAGTACTTTTGCATTTTTTCATCAGTCTTTAAATAATGAAAAGAGGACTCCAATAGTTCTGGTAGTTGTGCCAATGGCTGGCAGGTCCTGAAAATAGGTTGGGATTGATTGATTGTGATTATAACCAGCAGGCTCTGCCATGGGTGCCCCTGGCCCATGTGTAATATAAAATATACAAACAGCAGACAGGGAACAAAGCCAAGACTGTGGCTCTTTACTTTGATTTGTGATCAAAGTCGAAATCCTCTGTATTAGAAGATTCTGAGAATGAATGTGATCCTGCTTCATATCCCTGGTCTCTCCCAGGGTCTGGAGACCTCTGGAGCTGAAGACAGAGATGAAAACAGAGCATTGGCAATGCTTGAGCCTTTTACGGGCACAAAACGGAGAAAAGGGATGGAAGACAGTGGGCAATTAGATGCTTCTGTGACACTAAGGTGTGGATCACAATGGATGATCACATTCCAAAAGTCTCACTCATAATCATTTTTTAATGAATGAAGACATAGGAGGGATAGAAAATGACTCTTGATGAAAAACCAGGGTCCCTAATGACATTGCTAAGTCACTGAATTGCCCAACCCTGAGCACTGACTGGCCTTTTTAAAATGTAAGATAATACGTGTTTCTTGTTATTATAAAAAAAAAAGAAAAAGAAAGAAAGAAAAAGAAAAGAAAGTCCCTCCTGAATGATTCTAAATGCTCTTAAAGTCTTGAGGTATTTTTCAAAGGTTATTTCCATGGAGAAACTTTAGACATTTTGTTTCAAAAGTATAAATGCTTGAAAATCACAGGATGTTGGTGGGTTCTGGAATAAATTGGAAAAAAATTGAAGTCATTGTCTTAGGCTGGGCTGACCCCAGAAGCAGACCCTGAGACAAGAATTTGCGTGTAAATCATTTATTTAGGGGGATATCTCAGGAAGCACTGTAGGGTCGTGAGGAGGCAACCCGGGAAGGGAAGACAAGCAATAGAACATTATTACTGAGTGGTGGGGGCAACCAGGACTCAATCGCACTGAGCCACGCTGGGAAACTGTGGACAACATTTTTCCTCAAATTATCTATAGTGAAGGATTAGGGCTTTATTTTTCTTTTTGATTTCCAAGCCACCATGGACCAATACTTTTTTTCCCCCTGGTACTTTGGAATATACAATAAAAACGAATTACTAGAAAGATAAGAAAACAAAGACATACAAAATACAAGCCCCCATTTTTTTATTATTATTAGATGCAAGAGATGTATAACTACTCTATGAAATTACTATGTGAGTTCCTAAATGCTTGCTCTCAATTTCTGTACATAGCGCACACCAGTAACAAACAGATCCCAGGCTGGCACCAGTTTCAGGGCTACACTTTGCACCTATGTCTCAGAGTTTGCCCATCTGAGCGGAAAGGAAGCTGGGGTATTTGTCTCCCAATGCTTTGGTTGAGGCTTGCTCCCAGGGAGAGGGGCAGGGATGGAAGGCTGGCACAATTCTTTTTCACTGTGTGTACAGGCACTGCAAAAGCCCTTGGACAAAGAGATGCAGGGGTGCTGGCAACTGGAAGCGCAGGGGGTGTGGTACACTAAAGTGATAAGGGCCAAAGGGCCCGTGGGCAGGGCAGCCAAAGCATTCTGGATTCCTGTAGCAGGAAGGGGCCATAAGAGTCATCAGGCCAGCCTTTTCTCCCGCAGGAGACGGAGACACTGGTCCCTGAGCCAGTCATTGTGTCACTGCGATGCTCAGATGTTATTAGGTATCACTGCTACCAGGACCAAGGGAGAGGGAAGGACTCCCCCCAGTTGTCCCTGTCTTGCCTACCCTGACTTTCTTCTAGACTTCTGCTTGTCTAGTCCCTGGCACCAGAGGGACAACAGCCAACTGGGAGACAGGTGGTACCATCTGCAGCAGGGTCAAACCCCTACAGAGGTGAGACCTGGTTAAGCTCTCATCTGCCCATTAATCTTCTGAGGAATGGTGGAAAGGCCCATGGACTTAGCGTAAAGCCATGACTGTACCATAGATCTCCTGGCTTGAACTCTGAGACTCTGTTTCTCCATCCATAAAATGGAAATGCTAACCTGTGCCCTACTTGCCTCACAGGGCTGTTGTAAGGATCAAGTGAGATAAATAAGTGAAAGAAGTTTTTGAAAAGCTTAAAGCCCTTTGTAGCTGTCAATCCTAAGAGGCACTCATTATCTGCAGATGAGTTGTCCAGCACCCTTAGTTCTCAGAACACAGACCCCAACTCTGTGTTAAAATCCCAACAGTGATTTTAAAAGACTTCTGATTAAATTCAATGCAGAATCTTGGTTTGGATCCTGGATCAAAAAACTGCTATAAAGAACATTGTTGGGGCAATTGGCACTATTTTAATAAGGCCTATATAGTAAATGATAGTTACATCAATGTCAAATTTCTGATCTGTGTTGTATCAATGTCAAATTTCCTGAATTTGATTATTGTACTGTGGTTACATAGGAAAACGTCCCTAGGAGATACATGCAGATGTATTTAGGATTAAAATATCATGATGTCTGCAACTTACTCTCAAGTGGTTCAGCCATAGCAATAACAACAATAATAACAGTAGCAACAAAAGCAATAATAATATGCGTGCGTGTGTGTGTGTGTGTGTGTGTGCGCACACAACACACAGAGAGGAAGAAGATGTAAAAAAGCTTAAGAATTGTTGAATTCTGATGACTTGTATATATAGGAAATCATGATACTTTTGTAACTTTTCTATAAGTTGATTTCTTTCAAAATAAAAAGGTTTTAATAAATAAGTGAACAAATAAATAATTCCCTTTCTCAAAAAAAAGTTTTTGCGCCACTCTAGACATTGTACTAACACCGCAAAATTCCTGGTCCCTCATCAGAGCTTATTGATTCACATTCAACACATATTTCTAACAAATTTGGTTATCTGATTTCTTGACCCAGAATAGATTAGAAATAAAAAGGTAGAATGAGGTAATGGCAGGCATAATGACAACAGAAGAAGTAATAGTTGACATCTGAATATGAAGAACTGAGACCCAAAAAACCCCAAAAGGCAGAGAGACACAGCTGTAAAACTTCAGTGCTGTAATGGATGTCAAGATGCTAAATCCTAGAGCTGGAAAGATCTTCATTTCACAGAAAAGGAGAGTGAGGGTGTGACTTATCAAAGGACTCACAGCCAGTTAGCAGTAGAGCATAAATTCACTAATACTTTGAGTGTTCCCTTTTCTCTACTCTATGCTGAACCCACATAAAAAGTAGGTGGGCTCAATATCTCTGTTCAGGAAGACAGAAACACAACCATCAAAATAGTTGAAAACTTTTCATTGCTCCTCAAACAAGTAGTTATGACAGACACTGTTGGTTGCCTTTCTAAAAGCCCTTTCTCTCCCATTTCTTTCTTCCTGTCAAAGCCTACCTACCCAAAAAGACTGAAACTACCACATATTCCCTTTCTTAGGCTCCCTTGTGGTTGAATTATGGCCATATAACCCTGTGGGACCTGAGGAGAAAACTTCTGAATAGCTTCTGGGAAAAATGCTCCTCCTTGATTGAAAAGAGTATGTAATATGGAACTCCTCTTTATGCCTTGCCTTGGGCATGATTAGGTAAGGATATGATGTCTGGAGCTGTGGCAGCCATTTTGTGATCATGAGGAGACAAGCTGAAGACTAAGAAGCAACATTCTGACGATTGTGAAGAATGTTGGGAAGATCGTCAGCTTTTAATGACCTGTCTAAAAAGCTGAACTAACCAACCCTGCAACCAAACTTCTTGTTAGATGTTTTCATTATTTAACCACATGCAGTTTGTTAACCTATTACTTGAAGCCAAAAAAAATTTATGTCACACTGGGAAAGCATCTGTTTTCTGGAAACATCTATTTCTACAGAGCCTTCCATTCTCTGCAATGCCTTTCTGTGGGGAGGAAGGTTGGGAAAGCCTGAACAAAATATGGGAGGTGAGTGCCTCTTGAAAAACTGCTTGGAGCATGTAAGCCTAACAGGGATTTCAATATTGTCAGTATTTTTTACAGGACCTCCACACCACTAGTTCCCTAAACCAACTGCACCATGATAACCAAGAGGGCTTGTTAAAAATAATTTAAAAATGCAATATTGCCATTTGTAACAACATGGCTGGATCTTGAGATTATTATGCTAAGCAAAATAAGTCAGACAGAAAAAGTCAAGAGCCATATAACTTCACTTATATGTGGGCTATAAAACTGAAAGCAACAAACGAACAAGACAAACAAACAAAGAAACAAAAACTCCTAAATACAGACAACAGTTTAGTGGTTACCAGAAAGTAAAGGCAGGGTGGTAAAAGAGGGGAAGGGGGATCAAATATATGGTGCTGGAAAGAGAACTGACTCTGGGTGGTAAGTACACAATATGATGTACAGATGATGTATTATAGAAAAGTACACTTGAAGCTTATATAATTTTACTAACCAATGTCATCCCAATACGTTTAATTAAAAAAAAATACAGATGCCGATTTTCTTTCATTTCTTTAGAATCCGAATCCTGGAGTCTACAAGCCATTCATTCTCACCAGAGACTTCCTGAATGACTTTATATCATGCAGCCTCTGGTTTGGGCCATCGGGTTGGCTCTCTCCATGCTTCTTTATCCCTTAGACCAGCTCCCCTCAGATGCAAACAGATTCCTCTCCTCTTCTCTTGAAGTGTCGTTCTCCTACCCCAATTCAGCTTCTATCCTAAAAAGGGTTCTCACAAAGCTTTCACACAAATACAGGCCACTCACTGAGGAATATGTTAATGAACATAAATTTATCCATCTTACTGCATTGGCAAAAGTTAGCTGGGACTGTCAAATATGGTCTGCATTGTCAAACAGGCTCTGAATTTTTCAGAAAATAAGGGAAGGGCATACTCACAGAAATTCCCCTGAGGAGTCCTGGGAGTTATTCTTATTTCTCTCTTGCGGATGAAGTTTGGCCTGTGGTTCTACTCTGTTTTCCAAATCAGTGACTTGGTCTTTCCCAGCCAGCCATGGGGTGGGGGGTGGGGTGGGGATTCATGTGGAGCCAACCAAGGCCCGTTTCAGGGAATGGGAGAGAGTAGTACAGGGCTAAATATGTACATGACCATGGAAAAGAGGCATCCAGCCTCCCCACCAGGGACAAGAACTTGACTGTACCACTTCCCTAGTGCTGACTCTCCAGTTCCCCATGAAAGAGAAAATGACGAAAGGGAAGTGTGGTTGATTCACTTTACACCCACTCCAGCGCAACTAAGCTTGCTTTCCTCCATTATAGGGCTAAAAAGTTAAAAACTACAATTCCCAGGATCCTCTATAGTCAGGGGTCAGGCACATGGCCTGAGTAACACCAGTCACACTCAGTAAGATTTGGGTGCTAATGTGAACAATGTGAGGCATCAGATTCATGCAATGACCTCAGATCTTCTGGCTGGAATGCTAACAGAGGCACCTGGTTGCGACAGACGAAGCAGAGCTTCTGGCACCCAGTCCTGAGGGTCAAAGAGGCTGAACTATAGGCAGAGGAGTCAAGGATGTTTCATTCACTAACTCTCCTTAGGGTGTTTCCTGCTAAATTGTCCTGGCTGCATTGCACTGGCTCTGAAGCATCCAAGGCTGCCAGGTCTTTAGCCTTCCCAGGGATTTATTAGCTACTTAATATCTTTTCATAAATCCCTTTCTGCGTAAATAGGGAGTGGATGCTGTTGTTTGCAAGTGAGAACCTTGAGCTATTGGGGAGACAATTTAAATATTCCCCCAAATGAAAAAGAGAAAAAAAATGAATGTCTTTTTTTTTTAAGATTTTTATTGGGGAATTGGGGCAATGAGAACAATGCTGGGGAATTGGGGGAAGGGGAACAGACAAGTTGCTGTCGTTTTTCTTCTTCAGTCTAGTTGTGGAGGACGTTGCTTCACTGGCCCAAGTTGGCACCATCATTGCGCTATTCCCGGGCGAAGCAGATCAGTCGCCGGCTTCTGGACGGCCACTCACGCTGGCTGCTGGCCACACATGGTAGCCCACGGCAACCCACTGCCACAGGGGCTGCAGCCTACGCCATCGCCGGCGACTCATGGCAGCCCAGCTCCAGGTTGAGCTGTTGTTCAGCATCTTAGCTGTGGAGGGCAGTGTCACTGGCCCTCATATGTGGGATCCGAACCGGGGCCCTCTGGCGTCCCAAGCCAGCTCTTAACCATCGCGCCACTCGGCCGGCCCTGAATGTCTTTTTTAATGCAAGAATTAAAAGAAATACAAGTAGCCCAGAAAACATCCTTGTACCAATTCCCAATCAATAACCCTCCACAGGTAACTATTGTGATTCTTATCACCATAGATTAGTTTTGCTTCATTTTGAACTTCATGTTTATGGACTAAATCATACATCCTATATACTTTTTTTGGCTGCTGCTGCTGCCGTGGCTTCTCCTCCTTCTCCTTCACCTTCTCATTCTTCTTCTTTTTTGTCTTCTAGTTTCAGGTGTACAAAGCTACATAATAGTTAGGTATTTACACCCCTCACAAAGTGATATTCCCCTGTGCCTGGTTCCTTTGCTTAGCATTTCTGTTTTCCATGAGATTCATCCATGGTTCTTCTTTTTCAACGTTGTATAGTATTCTGCAGTTTATTTCTCTATCCTCACAGTGATGGACAACTAGTTTTTTTTTTCCAGTTTGGAGCCATTACAAATAAAGCTGCTGCTGTGAACATTCTGTACACACACCTGAAAATGGAATTGCTGGGTTGTAGGCTTAGGGTTAGCTTTAGCAGATACTGTTAAACAGCTTTCCAAAAAGATTGAACCAATTTGCCTTCCCACCAGCACTGTAGAGAGCAAAAAACCTTGGCAAAGGTCTTTGTCTATTTTTTTTTCAGTTACAGTTGACATTCAATATTATTTTATATTATATTAGGTGTTCTGCATAGTGGTTAGACATTTATATAATTTATGAAGTGATCCTCCCCAATTAGCCTAGCACCCACCTGGCACTATACATAGTTATTACAATATTATTGACTATATTCCTTATGCTGTACTTTACATCCCCATGACTATTTTGTATCTACCAATTTGTATTTCTTAATCCCTTCACCTTTTTCATTCAGTTCCCCACCCCTCCTCCCATCTGGCAACCATCTCTTTGTCTTCTGTACCTATGAGTCTGTTTCTGTTTTGTTTGTTTGTTTATTTTGTTCTTTAGCTTCCACATATAAGTGAGATCATATGGCATTTGTCTTTCTCTGTCTGACTTACTTCGTTTAGTATAATATAATACCCCCTAGGTCCATCCATGTTGTCACAAATGGTAAGATTTTTTTATTTACGGCTAAGTAATATTCCATTGTTTATATGTACCACCTCTTCTTTATCCAATCATCTATTGATGGGCACTTAGGTTGTTTCCTTATCTTGGCTATTGTAAATAGTGCTTCAGTGAACATAGGGGGGCATATATCTTTTCTAATAGTGTTTTGGATTTCTTCAGACAAATACCAAGGAATGGAATTGCTGGGTCATAAGGTAGTTGTATTTTTTATTTTTTAAAGAACCTCCAAACCATTTTCCACAGTGGCTGCACCAATTTGCAATACCACCAACAGTGCACAAAGGTTCCTTTTCTCCATATCCTCACTAACACCTGTTGTTTATTGATTTATTGATGATGGCCATTTCTACAGGTGTGAGGTGATATCTTGTTGCAGTTTTAATTTACATGACTCTGATGATTAGTCATGTTCGGCATCTTTTCATATGTCTATTGGCCATCTGTATGTCCTCTTTGGAGAAATGTCTGTCTATTCAAGTCCTCTGTCCATTTTTTAACGGAATTGTTTGGGTTTTTCGGTGTTGAGTTATATAAGTCCTTTATAAATTTTGGATGTTAATCCCTTTTCAGATGTATCATTGGCAAATATCTTCTCCCATTACTTAGGCTGTCTTTGCATTTTGTTGCTGGTTTCCTTTGCTGTGCAAAAATTTTTTTTAGTTTGATGTAGTACCATTTGTTTATTTTTTTCTTTTGTTTCCCTTGCCCAAGGAGATAAATCAGAAAAAATATTACTAAGCGCACTGTTAGAGAGTTTATTGCCTATGTTTTTTTCTAGGAGTGTTATGGTTTCAGGACTTACATTTAAGTTTTTAATCCATTTTGAGTTTATTCTTATATATGGTGGAAGAAGGTGGTCCAGTTTCATTTGTTGCATGTATCTGTCTAGTTTTCCCAACACTATTACTGAATAGACTGTCTTTACCTCATTATATATTCTTGCCTCCTTTGTCATAAATTAGATGACCATATAAGCGTGGATTTATTTCTGGGCTCTCTATTCTGTTCCATTGATCTATGTATCTATTTTGATTCCAGTACTATGCTGTTTTGATTACTATAGCCTTGTAGTAGAGTTTGATATCAGGTAGGGTGATACCTCCAACGTTGTTTTTTTCAACATTGCCATGGCTATTTGGGCTCTTTTTTGATTCCATATAAGTTTTAGGATTATTTGTTCCAGTTTTGTGGAAAAAATGCCATTGGTATTGTATTTTGACAAGGATTGCATTGAATCTACAGATTGCTTTGGGTAATATGGACATTTTAACGATGTTAATTCTTCCTATTCATGAGCATGGTGCATGCTTCCATTTATTTGTATCATCTTCAATTTCTTTCTTCAATGTCTTATAAATTTCCAAGTACAGGTTTTTATCTCCTTGGTTAAATTTATTTCTATATATTTTTTGGATGCAATTGTAAATAGGATTATTTAATTAATTTCTCTTTCTGATAGTTCATTATTGGTATATAAAAATGCAACCAATTTCTGAATATTAATTTTTTGTCCTGCTACTTTACTGAATTCACTTATCAGTTCTAATAGTTTTTTGGTGAGATCTTTGGGGTTCTCTATATATAGTATCATGTCATCTGCAAATAATGACAGTTTCACTTCTTCCTTTCCAATTTGGATGCCTTTTATTTACTTTTACTGTCTGATTGCTGTGGCTAGGACTTCCAGTACTATTTTGAATAAAACTGGTCAGAGTGCACATCGTTGTCTTGTTCCTGATCTTAAGGAAAACTCTATTAGCTTTTCCCCATTGAGTATGACATTAGCTGTGTGTTCATCGTATATAGCCTTTATTATGGTGAGGTATGTTCCCTCTATTCCCACATTGCTGAGAGTTTTTATCATAAATGAATGCTGGCTTTTGTCAAACACTTTTTCTGCATTTATTAGTATGATCATATGATTTTTATATTTCACTTTGTTTATGTGCTGTATCATGTTAATGGATTTGTGGACATTGAACCAGCCTTGCATCCCAGGAATAAATCCCACTGGATCATGGTGTATGATCTTTTTAATATATTGCTAAATTCATTTTGCTAATATTTTGTTGAGAAGTTTTACATCTATGTTCATCAGGGATATCAGCCTATAATTTTCTTTTTTTATAATGTCTTTTACTGGTTTTCAAATCAGGGTAGTGAGCTTGGGAATTTTTTGAATTTCCCAATTGAATTTTTTGGACTAGTTTGAGAAGGATAGGTGTTAATTCGTCTTTGAATGTTTTATAAAATTGACCTGTAAAGCCATTTGGTCCGGGACTTTTGTTTGTTGGGAGAGTACTGATTTCATTTTGTTTGCAGTAATTGGTCTGTTCAGGCTTTCTGTTTCTTCTTGATTCAGTCTTGGAAGATTGTATGTTTCTAGGAATTTATCCATTTTTTCCATTGTGTCCAATTTGTTGGCATACAATTGTTTGTAATATTTTCTTATAATTGTTTGTATTTCTGTGGCATCAGTTGTCATGTCTCTTCTTTCATTGCTGATTTTATATTTGGGTCCTCTCCCTTTTGTTCTTGATGAATCTGGTTAAAGGTTTATCAACTTTGTTTATTTTTTCAAAGAACCAGCTCTTGGTTTCATTGGTCTTTTGTATTTTTTTACACTGTATTTTCTTTATTTTTCTGTTCTGATCTTTGTTATTTCTTTCCTCCCACTCACTTTGGGCTTTGTTTGCGGTTCTTTTTTCTTTTTTTTAGTTCTTTTAAGTATAAAATTAGATTGTTTACTTGAGATTTTTCTTGTTTCTTGAGGTAGGTCTATATTGCTGTGAATTTCTCTTAGGACTATTTTCACTGTGTCCCATAGACTTTGGGTCATTGTGTTTTCAATTTCATTTGTCTTAAAGTATCTTTTGATTTCTTCCTTGATCTCATTGTTGACCCATTCATTACTTAGTAGCTTCCATGTGTTTGTGTGTTTTTCAGTTTTTATCTTGTAATTGATTACTAGTTGCATACCATTGTGGTCAGAGAAGATACGTGATATGATTTCAATCTTAAATTTATTGAGAATTGTTTTGTAGCCTAACATGTGGACTATCTTGGAAAATGTTCCATGTACACTTGAAAAGAATGTATATTCTGCTGCTTTGGGGTGAAATGCTCTAAACATATCAATTAAATCCATCTGTTCTAGTGTGTCATGTAAGGCTTCTGTTTCATTGTTGATTTTCTGTCTGGGAGATCTATCCATTGGTGTCAGTGGGGTGTTAAAGTTCCCTACTGTGACAGTATTACTGTCGATCTCTGTCTTTATGTCAGTCAGTATCTGTTTTATATATTTAGGAGCTCCTATGTTAGGTGCATAAATGTTTACAAGGGTATGTCCTCTTATTGGATTGATCTCTTTAACTTTATGTAATGTCTTTCTTTGTCTGTTATTATAGCATTTATTTTAAAGTCTATTTTGCCTATTTAAAGTCTATTTTATATAAGTATTGATACCCCAGCTTTTCTTTTTTTCACTTCCATTTGTATGAAATATCTTTTTCCATCTCTTTACTTTCAGTCTGTATGTGTCTTTTGATCTGAAGTGTGTCTCTTGTAGACAGCACATGTCTGGGTCTTGTTTTCTTATCCATTCAGCTACCGTATGTCTTTTGATTGGAGCATTTAATCCATTTACATTTAAAGTGATTGTTGATAGGTACATAGTTATTGCCATTTTATTATTCATATCTATGTTTTTTATTTCCCCCCTTCTTCTTAAAGAAGTCACTCTAACATTCCTTGTAATACTGGTTTGGTGGTGATGAACTCCTTCAGCTTTTCCTTGTCTGGGAAGCTCTTTATATTATCTCTTCTTCAATTTTAAATAATAGCCTTGCTGAATAGAGTAGTCCTGGTTGTAGGTCCTTACTTTTCATTACTGTGAATATTTCCTGCCACTCCCTTCTGGCCTGCAAGGTTTCTGATGAGAAATCAGCTGACAGTGTTATGGGAACTCCCTTGTAGGTAGCTAAATGCTTTTCTCTTGGTACTGTTAGGATCCTCTCTTTGTCTTTAACTTTTGGCATTTTCATTATGGTGTGTCTTGGTGTGGGCCTTTTTGGGTTCATCTTGTTTGGAACTCTCTGTACTTCCTAGGCTTGTATGTCTATTTCTTTTGCCAGATTAGGGAAGTTTTCAGTCACTGTTTCTTCAAATAAGTTCTCAATCCGTTGCTTTCTCTCTTCGCTTTCTGGTACCCCTATGATGCAAATGTTGTTATACTTGATGTTGTCCCAGAGGTCCCTTAAACTATCTTTATATGTGTTTTATTCTTTTTTCTTTTAGTTGTTCCAATTGGGTGTTTTCTGCACACTGAGACCAGCCTCCACCCGCCTGGGGCCGCTATAATGCAAATGTTGTTACACTTGATGTTGTCCCAGAGGTCCCTTAAACTATCTTTCTATTTTTTTATTCTTTTTTCTTTTTGCCGTTTCAACTGGGTGCTTTCTGCACACTGAGACCAGCCGCCACCCGCCTGGGGCCTGCAGACCCGAGAGTTGTCCAAGAAAGACTGCAGCATGGTCCAGGGCTGGCTGTCCACTGCTGAATGTGTCCCTGGCAGTGCGTGAGCCATGGCCAGCTGCTTGCTGCTGAAAGCGCCTCCTGAGGTGTGCGAGCCTGGGCACACTGCCTGCCACCAAATGTACCTCCGGCAGCATGTGAGCTGAGACTGGCTGCTTCTCTTTGTCTAATTCTAAAATAGCCACAAAGAGTAGGGAAGTCCCCATTTACCAGAACTGGTCATAGTACAAGTGATAGTGATTACTAGAAGTTTGAGGTGAATGCATCAAGGAAGCCTATTCTGGTATTCTATTGCGACCTTGGGCTGCACAGGGTCAGGCGGAAATAATCTCGGACTTTCAGTACCTAGACTCATGGGACAGACAAGGAAGCAACTGCATAGAGAGAACAGATTCCAAGATTCCTTAATTTCTTCAGAATCAGAATCTTGGAGTCCACAGGCCACTCATTCTCACCAAAGACTTCATGAGTTTAATAAAGTTCCTGATGACTTTACATCAAGCAACTTCTGGTTTGTGCCTTCTGGTCAGCTCTCTTATATCCAATAAAATCTATAATCCTAAAATATCAGGTTCAGGGGATGAGCCTGTCACAGAAGAATACAAAGGATTTTTGTCCACTCCTCCCTTTTATCCCACCAATTCCAAGTTAGAGTTCTTGTTCCCTGGATCATAACTCCCCACCACCTCACCCAACCAATCCCCTGTTAAAGAAGAAAAATTCCTACGCACTCATTTAGGAGTGTAGATGCTACATTTGTATAGTCCTGAGTTTGAATCCTGACCAGGGCCAGGACTA
The DNA here is from genome assembly GCF_001890085.2 of Hipposideros armiger. Classification (NCBI taxonomy): domain Eukaryota; kingdom Metazoa; phylum Chordata; class Mammalia; order Chiroptera; family Hipposideridae; genus Hipposideros; species Hipposideros armiger. The sequence continues at coordinate 7,216,224 of NW_017731357.1, read as the reverse complement.
GGGTAAAGTAAACGAGGTCCCTGGGTGTAAATTTTAAGGATTGGTACTTGCCTGACCCTGAGAGTGAGGGTCTCCTTAAATATTGTGCCCTAAGTGCTTCACTTGCCTCACCCTCATCCAGACCCGGATCCTGACTGTTACTAATTGTATATCTTGTACAAGTTGCTTATGTTCTCTAAGCCACAGTTTCTTTATCTGGAAAATGGGAATAGCATTACTATCTACTTCAAAGATACTAATCATATAAAGTGGTAATACAGCACTGGATTCATAGTAAGTACTCAATAAAGCTTAGCTGTTGCTATATTTACCTGAACCAGGTTGATTTTTGCTAACAGTGTGGTTGTTGGAAACTTGGTGTCTCTGAGCAAACATTACTGAAACCCATCTCTCTTTCCTCTCTTACCCCACCAATGCTGCTCCATCTAGTTGCATGGCCATCCCATCTAGGTACATGATGATCCCTTTCCTCATCATTCTCTAGATAACCCAATTTGAGGCTCAATAATAATTTTGACCTTGGATAGCTTTGGCTATAACGGACACAGTACAGCCCACCTTCTCAACTCAGAATCTCACCTCTAACACTCAAGATCAATCACGCAGTCTGCTTGGGGTGGGACAGCTGTTCCACCAACCTTGGGTGGGAATAAGTGTCAAACAAATCAAAAGGATGACCCCCAAGGTCCTATTCACCTGAAAAGCCAGAAGGAGATCCACAGAGACAGATGGATGAAATAATTCAGAGCTTTGGAGACATATTACAGAATAGACCAGTGTTTTCTCCTCAGACAGAGTAAGAGACTAAGCTCCCATGCCCTCTCCAAAAGTGAGGTCTCATTCACTTCCTTTGTAGGGGAGATGAGGGTAATGACTTTTATGCAATCCCGGAGATATCTTTCCTCTGCTCTGCTCTGCTCTCCTCTCCTCTCTCCATCATGTATTCACGGAATTTATGTGGTATCAGCAAATGAATGATGTGAGTTAGATTTTTTTTCACTTTCTAATATGAAGAGTTTGAAACCTACAAAAATAGATATAATTATATAATAAATCCCCGTTTACCCATCACGCAACTCCAACAATTATCAATTCATGATCAATCTTCTTTCATGGCCTCAGCCACTTTTCCTATTCTTATATTATTTTAAAGCAAATTCCAGACATCATATCATTTCATCCATAAATATTTCAGCACACATCACTAAAGATAAGGACTCTTTCGGTTTAATATAGCCATAATTGCATTATCACACCCAAAAATTAACAAAAAAGCCTTAATGCCATCAAATATACAGTGTTCAGCTTTCCAATAGTCTCAAAAATGTCATAAAAATAATCATGACACCTAGTTTGTTTTGAATCCAGATCCAAATAGGTTTAGGACTTTTAATTCATCTTTACTGTTATTCTTTTCTCCGCTCATGGCCACCTCTCTGGGGATGATTACATCATAGTTCTAAAATTCCTGCCCCAAATGTGCACATGGCTCACTTTGCTGATACCACATAAATTCCATGAATACATGATGGAGGAATCGGGAGGGGCTTAGCACACACTCCTAATTGTAGCCCATCAGACTGCTATGTGCCGGGGCTCAAACTGTCGACACATCATAAATTCACAGGATTCTCAGCAGGGGGTGGGGGGCTGGGACCCTTTTGATTGCAACCTCTCAGGGAACATTGTGTTCCTGGGTTTTCTCTGCTTTGCTAATTCAGCATCCATTCTGCCAGCACAGGGAGGGCTGGGGGACAGATTTGTTTCCAGAATGGACTCTCTCTGCTTCCAAAGTGGTTTTCTGGCTCCATCAACCACCACAAAGTTCCTGACCTTCCCCGGACACCCCTGCTCCACCAGCCCAATCATCAGCCCTTCACATACATGGTCAACTGCTCTGTGATGGTCTGCCAAGGACACTGAAGATGCCTTGAGGGCTCAGGCAACCACCTTGATGGAAATATGTTGAGGGAAAGCTGGTGAGTGTCAGGGGATGTGAGCGTGTCTTTGATGATGCAGCACCCCAAAAGAGATACTGTGACTGCGGCAAGACGCCCTCCCACCTGTCTTCCCACACCCAAACCTAGCTGCTGCCACACCTGAGCTTTATGTGAGCACATTTCAGGCCCCTTTATAGACACTGGAGTCTCCCAGAACTGAATAAGCCAGCGAAAGCTTTGCCTCTCAAAGTCTGGTGCATGGACCAGCAGCACTGGCATGCTTGTTGAAAATGCAGAATCTCAGGCCCCACCGCAAGCCAACTGAATCAGAACCTACTTATTAACAAGATCCCCAGGGGATTCTTGTGCATGTTAAAGTTTGAGAAGCGTGGGTGCAAGGACAAGTTTCTGAGGAAAAGATGACAAGGCTGAGAGCTTGAGAGCTAGGACCATTTTCCTACATGTCCATGCATTACACAAGGCTTCCCACGAGTGCTGCCGCTTCTTAAAAATGTGAAGGTGGAGCCCAGGAGAACTGGCAACCTTGTAATCAGGACTAATGGGTCTCAAAATGGAAAATGAGGTTCTTCTCTGCCTGTGCCCAAGGGCACAGTCCCTGGCCCGCTCTCCTGACGCCCACCAGCCCCCTCGGAGATCTCTGTTCAGGGAGAACTTGCTTTTAAATGAAAGTCAATGGACCAGGTCGCGAAGCTGTCAGACGCAGAAATTTCTGGTGCTCGTGACTGTTATAATTAAAATCATCCGAGTTGACTAAATTGGCCGAAAAGGAAGCAGGCCCATATGACTGCCGTTCAAAGGGGGAGCAAAATAGCTCCTAATTTGTTAATTAAAAATATGAATGCACTCCACATGGAATGCCTGTGTGTTAAATTCTATTCAGATTCCATTAGAAAACAAATAAGCTCTGTGCCCTGATTAGAGGGACCCAGTTCCCCCAAATCTGTGTGGATTTGGTTGGGCTTTTTTCAGAGAACAAATTTGCAGCTTGCAAAGACCTTGCAGAGAAGTCAAATTCCTGGGGAGACTTCTCTGGTAAATCAATCTGGTAATTAGAAAAACACGCCAATAGATTAGATCTGCTCTCTATTTCTTCATCATACTGATGAGACTGGTTCACAGCATATATTGTACATTCCCAGGGAGATGGGTGAGGCATTCTCTGGCTGTTCTGAAATTCATCCACTATGGAAACTGATGGGTTAGAGGCAGGAGGGAAGGGAGAAACAGGCAAAAAAAAAAAGCTGACTTGTGGAGAAGGGTCGGGGTAGAGGTCACACCTGATTCATGTTCCACCTGCCCCTCTCTGCCACCGGTTTTGAAATCCCAGCTCTGCCACCAAGAAGCCGTGGGCCAGGCAGCTGAGCCTCAGTTTCTCTCTGCGAATAGAAGGTGGGTTGCATGCTCTCTGAGGTCCCTGCCAGCACCAAGGTCCTGCCATTCCTCAGGCCCCGAGTGTCCCCGAGGCTGCCTCTCTCAAACTCTCCACCACTGAACAGCGTAGTCTTGATTCTCAAGTGGGCACACTTGGGCTCAGCGCTCTGAGTCAGTTTAGGATTGCTTATAGCCCGAGGCCGGATTTGAAAGGCTCTCTCCAGAGGACAGGAGTTAATCTCCTCTGCCTCCATGGGGTTTGTGCTTTCTTGAGGCCCAAGGTTTTCTCCTGCAAAAGGCAGAGCCCTTGGCACACTCTCCTTTCCATCCCCCACCTCCTGCTTCTTTCCCATCCTTCTTCAGTGACTGAATTCTGCTTCTCAAGTTGCCCACCTCTTATCCGACATACATGTGTCCTGGGGGCATGGGGGCCATGTTGGGGACCAGGGCCCACCATGGAAATCTAGGCCGACCAGAAACCACATGGCCTGGCACACTGGACATACATGCTGTGTTTGCACCTTTAGCTCGTTGCAGCCCACAAAAGGCATTTATAATGACGCAGCTCACCAAGCTCTCACAAGTGAGAAACTGCACAGGGCCTTTGATCTCACTCCTTGCCCCTGGATGGGGGCCAATCACGCCCTCTCAGGGGGGATGCAGCCAACCCAGAGCAGCGCCTGCCTCCGAGGGCCTCCCGAGCAGCAGGTCGGCGTCTGCGGGGAGTATTTTTCTAAAACAGCAGCAGCTCAGGGCTGTGTCACGATGTATTTATTTTACAGACTCGTTGGTGTTCTTTCAAGGTGTGGAAGCTGTGGCTTTGCCTTTATTAGAATGAATCATTTTAAACCCGTTTAAAATGAGTCACCAGAAAAGGCACTGTCTATATGTCTGCTGTTTTTCACCAATAGAGAAGCTAGGGAGCACAGAGGTCAAGGGCATAGACTTGGAGTCAGGTTGACTGGGCGCAAATTGCAGCTCCACAACTTACCATGGCTGTGACCCTGGGCAAGCACTCGATGTGGCAGATGCTGCTAGTTCCCTGCTTGCGTGCACTCAGCACTCTCTATTCCCATGCAAGCTGGCAGCGCCTTACTGCAAGAACTTGCAAGAAGCCTAAGGGTTTTCTCTGGCTGCCGGAGCAAACACCACTTTACACAGGTCAGGACAGAGGTGCCAAGAAAGTTGGGACTCCCCAGAGCAGTCGTCGCCGATGAGGTCAGGAGCAGGAGGACAAATCCCCCAGCTCCCTCGCCCTTGGGTGGCACAGCTCTGAGGTGTGTTCTACAGTCTCCCAGAGTTCCCCAGTTGTCCACAATTGCTTTCACTCCCTGCCTCTACTTCCTCCTCCCTTCTGGAATCATCCCTTTTCACTTACCACTTGCACTCAAATCTCTGCTCAGGGTCTGATACTGGAGAAAATCCCAACCAAAATCATTTAACTTTTGAGTTTAGCTACCTGTGAAATTGGGGTAATAACAGTGCCTTCCTCATAGGAACCGTACTGAGGATTGAATGGGATGAATTATGCAAAGCACTTAGCACAGTGCCTGGCACATAGGAAGCACTCCATAAGTTTAAGAAAGTAATATTATTAGTAATATTAGTAATAATTAGTAATCTAAAGACTTCTTTCCATTCTCAAAGTCCTCCCCTCACAGCCCTCACCAACATAATTCATGGTGTCTACTTCTTTTATTCATTTATACTTCACACACACACAAAAACACAAAAATAGATTTTGGGTGGCTTAGAAAACATCATAGGGTCCAGCCCCTTCTATTGGTGTGGCCTTTTGAGGAGCCATTTCATAAGTCCAAATAATTAAATGGGAGGCTCACTGGATGCTGCATGCTTTCCCTATATCTCTCTAGCACCCCCAAGTTTTGCACCTCTAGGTATGGGTGCCTGAACCTCTCATAGACCACCACCTCTCACTTCTTCACCATAAGAATGGAGACCTGTTATTGCTGAAACTCTGAGAAAGCCAAGTCCTGACTCTTAATGCTCCTGTGTCCTGCATCTCCCCAGAAGCCAGCAGAGTCTGGGCAGCAGGGAAATATAGGCCCTGAGGGGTGATACCAAGTACTGTGGAGCCTCAGCAGAATTCTATAACTTGACTGACCCCTCACCAATCTACACAGCCCAAGCCAGCTTTAGCATGTACACAAGACACATACCCAGAGCTCTCTTTCTCCCAACCACTGGTCACCAAACCCAGCGGAGCTCTTGGTCACTTATTTTCATTCACGCTCTTGCTCACACTCAGTGTGAAGGGTGTTTAATTATCAATTGCTGCATAACAAACCATCCCAAAACTTACTGGCTTAAAACAACCACAACTGATTATTCCTCTCAGGAGTCTGTGGGCTGACTGGGTAGATCTTCTGTCAGCCTTGGTCACTCATGCAGCTACAGACGTCTGGAGACTCAGCTGGGGCTGGGATGTCCAACATGGCTTCACTCATAGTTGTATTGGTTGTCATTGGCTGTTAACAAGGTTACCATAGTTCTCCACCACGTGTCCTCTCCACATATTGGCTTGGGCTTCCTCACAGCATGGCTTCCAGGTACCAACCGGGAACATTCCAAGAGGACAAAATCCAATGTGGAAGTGCTTATTAAGCCTCTACTTGCATGATGCTTGCTTATGTCCCTCAGACCAAAGCAAGTCACATGGATAAGCCTGAAGAATCAGTGTGGCAAAGGACTACCCAAGGGCATGAATACTGGGATCTATGTTCATTGAGGACCACCAGTGCAACAAGCTATGACAGAGGGCTCCAGCTTTGCAAGGCCTCCTTGCTTAATCAATCATGCACACAGCTTCAACCTCCCAGGGTATATAATCAAAACAACCTGGAGCATTCCATCATATCTCCCCATGTATCTTTACCCTGATAGGGCTGACCCACTCGCCCATGCACTCTAGGTGAAAAAGCCTCTGAGTTACAGGATCCATGAGGATTCCTTTGGTTGAAAGTCACAGAAACTCAATTCAAACTCTAACACAGTGAATTTATTAGTTCATGTAACTAAAAAATCCAGAGGCAGTTAGTTTCAGGCATGGCTGGATCTAAGCATGCAAAAGACATCATTAGTACTTGTTTTCTCTCTGTGTTCCCATTTATTGGTTCTTTCCTCCTTTGTGTTGTTCATTGTCAGGAAAGTTTCTCTGGAGCGGTGGTAAAGATGCCCCATTGGCAACTCCAGGCTTGCATCCTACTACCTTAGAAATTGCGGCAGAAAGAGAGCTCTGCTTTTCAAGTAGTTCCAACCAATGTCCCAGAATTAGGTCTCGTTGGCCAGGATTGTATCACATGTCTATCTGTGAACAAATCACTGTTTGGCTAGTGGTTGGCCTCAGCTGGTAGGTCAAACCTGGGTTGTATGCTCTATCCTTGAGCCAAGGATGTGGGCATCTGCTCCAGCCAAACCCCATGTACTAAAATGGCAGAAAGTTAGTGTAGTAGTCATAATTCTCCAGAGAAACAGAACCAAAAAGATGTATATGTATATACACAGATTTATTTTAAGGAATTGGCTCATGCAATTATGAAGGCTGCCAAGACCAAAATCTACAGGGTGGGCCAGCAGGCTGGAGACCCAACGAAGATCTAATGTTGCAGTTCCAGTCCCAAGACCATCTGCTGGAGAATTCCTTCTTGCCCAGGGGAGGTCAGTCTTCTGTTCTATTCAGGCTTTAACTGATTGGATGAGGCCCACCTACATTACAGAGAACAATCTGCTTTAGTCAAAGTCCTAAATGTTAATGTCATCCAAAAACACACTCACAGAAACATGCAGAATAATGTTTGACCACAGAACTGGGCACCATGGCCCAGCCTAGTTGACACCCACAATTAACCATCACAGTTAGTTTCTCAAATGACAATCAAGATGCTATTACTAGATAAAGGGGAGGCAAAAACATAAACATCCACTAAAGTAACAAAATAAATAGTGGAGCTCAACAAATCCAACTTCTAGGTGTCTAGGGGATGATTACCTGGGCCTCCCCTCAGTTTCCCCTCCATGTTCTCTCTCTTGCTGCTGTCTTTGACCATTTTGTGCTCAGAAATCATCTTCTAACAGGGGGAGATACAAGAGGCAAAGCTCAAGTCAGTAAATCTCCCTATTTGCTAATAACCCCGATTCCAAGTTCTATAAAGAGGAAGGTAAACAACTATTTAAAATAAATAGCAAACAATTATTTGTTATAATAATTATTATCATCATCATCATCTGGTGATTCTGAGTACGTTATCTAGTCGTTCCTGTGACCATCAGTTATCAAGAATTAATTATTTCCAGGATGACACATGTCTTCTTTCTAACAATGGTGAAGAACAGAATGTACAGTCATGCGTCGCTTAACAATGGGGCTACGTTCTGAGAAACGCATCGTTAGGCAATTTTGGCATTGTGAGAACATCTTAGAGTGAACTCGCACAAACCTAGATAGTCTAGCCTACTACACACCTAGTCTGTATAGTATAGCCTATGGCTCCTAGGCTACAAGTCTGTACAGCATGTTACTGTACTAAATACCATAGGCAACTGTAACACAATGGTATTTGTGCATCTAAACATATTTAAACATAAAAAGGTACAGTAAAAATATGGTACAAAAGAGAAAATGGTACACCTGTCTAGGGCACTCAGCATGAATCGAACTTGCAGGACTGGGAGTTGCTCTGGGTGAGTCAGGGAGTGAGTGGTGAGTGAATGCAAAGACCTAGGACATTACTGTACAATACTGTAGACTTTATAAACACTGTACACTCAGGCTACACTAAATTTATAAAACAACACAAGATTAAATCAAGCACAAGAGACAATGATGCAATTAAGAGGCACAGTAACCATGAGATATAAGAGGCTGCTGCCAGCATAACACGGCATACTGTTTTAGAGCAAACTTTTTTTATGTAAGTAGAAAGAATACATTCTAAAATAATGATAAAAAGTTTAGTATAGTGAATACATAAAACAGTAACATAGTCGTTTATTATCATTATCAAGTCTCATGTGCTGTAAATAATTGTATGTGCTATATACTCTTATATGACTGGCAGGGCAGAAGGTTTGTCTACACCCGCATCGCGACAAACACATGAGTAATGCGCTATGACGTTAAAATGGCTATGATATCACTAAGTGATAGGAATTTTTCAGCTTCATTATAATGTCAAGGGACCGCTGTCATATATGCAGCTCATCGTTGACCGAAACATCGGCACATGCCTGCATTCACATGAAATGATGATTGCTAAGAAGTGGGAGAAACTTCCTGCTGACCACAGGCAATCCACTGCCACACGTTCTGTGAACTGTCATCACAAATGCTAAGCAGGGCCGCAGCACACTGGTACCCAGCAGGCAACCCCAGGAAGCCTAGGACATGGCACCTTTCTTCAGGAGATGCTGGACCAATAGCCTTTTGGAGCAGGATAGGAGCTGAGGAGAAATGGGAGCAAAGAGGATGTGAAGTTCATCACAAAGTCATCATGAGCTGCCCCAGAAAGGGGTGTGCCCTAGGGTGCCTACCACTGAGGCAGTCCCCGAAGATATAGAAGATTCAATACCACTCCCAGCAGCTGGATCTACCAGTCCTTCGCTACAGGAGATCTTGGAGGGGCATCGCAGTGCCCACCCCAAGCGCTGTCATTCACACCAATCCTCACAAAAGGTATTAAATATGTAACGAACACGGTGCTTGTTATTGCATTTTATGTGCTGCAGATGTGTCCTGTAACACCTTAACCTTTGGGACAAGAGGTTGTAGCAGAATGTCTTGTCGGAGATTAAACTTGCAGTTTCACCTCTACTGTATTTAGAGAAGAATGAGGGAATCTCGAAGGCTCCCTTGGGGAGTGTGAGTCACCACTGAGGCAAGACGTCCCACCAGTCTACATAGAATCAGCCTTTGTGTTTAAGGATAAAAAATGGGGAGCCGCCAGACCAAGTCGGGCCTTTTTGAAGCCAGTGTATAAAGGGATTTTTGTGATTTAAAGGTCTGGGCCCAGTTTTAGATAATCAAGCTCAATTGTCTGGAAAAGAGAGTAAGATCAGCCCTTTGTGATGGGAGGCCCTAAAGGAGGGGTGCCTGGACCCTGGGGAGCAATAGAGGGCAGGGGAATGGTCTTGAAGCAGACGTCAGGCCCTAAAGGTGGAGGAGGAGCCTGCCCTAGCTTGTCTCAGGGTTGGTTTGTGGCCCAGGAGATTGGGAGGCCTGTGGATGTGGGAAGCGGGTATCATAAGACTGGCCAGAATAGTGATTGCATCCCCCCTTAACATTCAGGAGACGCACACAGGCTGGCCACGAGCACAGCTGGAGCCTGCTCATTTCTGTGCACTGGAAACAAGTCTGATAAATTCCCTAATCTTCCAGTTGCCCTGGAAGTCACAGGCCTGCTGCTCCTCAGCCTCAGTGCCTGACCCTCAGCCCCATCCATCCCACCCCGCTCAGCCTCCAGTACAAGGTCCGATTTCCTGGTTTTAGAGGGATTGGGGATAAATTGCCTGCCCTCCAAAAAACTCTTCTGTTCTTCTGCCCAGTTTTACCCACAGATCTTTAAACAGGAGATAAGTCTCTCATTTCACAATACAGAGATGAAGTTTGAATTGCAAATAATCCCAGGGAAGGCAACTCCTTTATCTGAATTCACACTAAGGTGTAAAAGACAGCGGAAGAGAAGTGTCTAAAGAAAAATGGAGGGGACGCTGATGGGGAGGGGGACAGTAGTAATAAGGCAGAAGGAGCCCTGAAACAAGAGGCTGTGTATTAAAGACATCATAATTTTGCTTAGGCCCGCCCCTGATGACTACATATAGATATAGACTGCTATGGCTTTGTTGGCCTAGATTCAGGGTTCTCAGCTCTGGCTGTACCTTAGGATCCCCTGGGGAGCTTTGAAAAAATACCCATGCCTGAGCCAAACCAAGCCAAATTAAATCAGAATCTCGGGGGGCAATGCCTGAGAATAGGGACACCTTTTAACTCCCCAATCATTCCAAAGGACAACTAGGGTTAGTATATAGTCAGCTATCATGACAACACTTCTGTGTAACAAACAAATCATGGAAAGAAATGAAGGAAACGAATGCATATTACCAGTAAAGAAGCCAGTCTGAAAAGGCTACGTATTGTATGATTACATGTAATTACATTCTGGAAAAAGGAAATCTATGTAGACAATAAACAGATCAGTGGTTGCCAGGGTTGGGGAGAGAGAGAGATAAATAGGCAAAATTCTGAGGATTTTTAGGGCAGTGAAGATACCCTGTATGATACTATAATGATAGATACATGCCATTTGTCCAAATCCATAGCCTGTACAACACCAAGAATGAAGCCTAATGTAAACTATGGACTCTGGGTGATAATGACGTGTCAATGTAGGTTCATCGATTACAACCAATGTACCACTCTAATGAGGCATGTTGATAATGGGGGAGGCTATAGGTGTGTGGGGCTTAGAGGGTATATGGGAAATCTCTGTAACTTCCTCCCCGTTTTGCCATGAACCTAAATTGTTCTTAGAAATAAAACCTATTAATAACAACAACAAAAAAAAAGTCTAACCAAAAGCCAGATACACAGCAAATACTCATATCCACGAATACAACTGGGAGTTAGTAAAGGTGCCTGGAGGTGCATCAGGGAGCTGGGGTAAGGACATGAGCCAGCATGTCCCAGACTGCTGTGGCCAGTGTGGGTCCTCCCTCCCCCACCCGGAGGCCTTGACCTAAAGCAGCAGATTCTGTGAAGACATCCTAAACTTCCCAGATTTCCCGCTTCCCAGCTGAGGCTTGCATTTCCCCAGCTACCAGAGTGTCAGCTGCTGAAGACCAGCAGCCAGGTTGCCTCTTGGAATTGCCCAGGCCAACAGAGTTGCTTTCACTCAAGGGCATATCTCCTCCCCATGGACTGCTGGTTACCAGTGCCCAGTCAAGGCTGGAGTACAAAGGCCCTGCCTCCTTGCTTCAATTTCAGCACAACTTCTCAGGGCTATCCCAGCCCCAGAGCTCCCCGCAGGATTAACTGAGCCTCTGGTGCAATTACACCCAACTTCAACTTCTCCTCTGCCCAGTCCTGCCTTCTGTATTACTTCGCAGGTGTTGTTCCCGAGAGCACTCCTCCATATGCCCTCCCACATACACAAGCAAATCTCCAACCAGAGCCTCCTTCCTGGGGAACTAACTCCCACAGCACCCTGTGAGGAATAGTCACCAGATTCTCCAAACATCAGGCAGAGGGTGCCTTTACCTACATCAGAAACCTCAGAAGCCCTCAGGCCATCATCGCTTGGCCACAGACCTCAAGTCACTGGTCTGTGTGGTGTAGCAGTGTACTGTGTGACATCAGACACTAGACCCGTTCACAAAAAGCAGAAACCTTTTCAATAAGAAAGATTCCAGCTGCCGCTGAAGGTAGAGCCCCCCAGGACACCCCTCCCTGCTGTTTGTGCTATGAGTGTGCATGTGCGTGTATATTTGTGTGGTTGGAGTGAATAAACGTTTAAATCAGTGTGTCAGTTATAATTAGAGAGCCTCTCCCTTCTTCATCGAAGAACAATTCCTTCATGCTTAACGCCTGGAATGTCATTTTCCACTGTGAAATCCTTATTCTTCAAGGCCTAGTGCCAAAGTCAGTTTCACGATGCACTTCCCCCACTCACTTGCACTTTCCCATCCCCCAGATGGGATCTGTCTCTCTCTCAGCTGTGACCCTGGGCACTTGACACCCAGCCTTGAGTCTTACTCACCGTCCTTAGCGTCTATTCCTCCATCTCCATCTCCCAGAGGGAAGGGGCCAGTACCCCATTCATCTGCTCAGTGCTGCTTACACAAGGGGTGATGGAAACAGGACAAATGAATGAAAAACAAGGCTAGGAGAGAAGCAATTAATTCTGGTCACACCACCAGAGAAAGCACCCTAACCAGGTCTTAGGGGGTCCTGCCCCATAGACCATTCCTGGAGCTATAAGATTCCCAGCATTCAGAAAGAAAACAGGCTCACCTGTACCTCTCCTCTGGATAGCCCAAACACTGTTAGCAATCCTCCAGGCAAAGTATCTGACTTCGCCAACACTGGGGAAAGGCTGGAGCACAGCTGCCCCCCAACACCCTAGCATGGAGCAGGGGTACCCCAGACCTCCTTCGCCACCTCCCTCACCCTTTGTGGTATGGAGCCTGTCTGCATGGCTGGCCTCCGAGTGTCCAGTGTTCAGTAGACTTAGCAGTGTGTTATTTCAACTGATCAACTTATCAAATCACAGTTTGATATGTGTTCGGGGCAGGTGTTAACCCAGAGGAAAAGCCATGGATTTTCTCTAGAAATAAATACAAGTAGAAAGGCTCACCTTGATGAAGGCACCCTTCCCCTCCACCCCCCAATGCCCCCATCTTTATTGAGGGTTTCATAGGTGGGGGATGAGGTAGGGCCAGATCCTTCCTAATCCTGTCTCTAAAATCCACAGCTGAGGCAGCCAAACAAGCATGTGCTTTTGAAGGGCCTTTCAGACAGCAGCATGTGTTTGGGAAACCTTATTTTTTTTAATGCCCTCCCCAATTACTTCCCCCAGAGAGTGAAACAAGCATGGATTCCTAGCCTCGACTCAGCGTGCACAGGACCAGGGAAACCCCACGGGAAGATGGGCTCCCGCCCCAGAAATATTCCTCCTGCACGAAGCTCTGCAGTGGAGCCCGGGCGGGGGCTCAGGCTCCATCCTTCTGGGGCCTGCATTCCTCAGGGGAGAAATAATTGGCCTGTCTATAGAGCATCAGGATTCAAATAAAGCTTAAAAACGCACGCAGCCCCGCGAATTCTATAAATGTGGAATTATAAATGATGGCCCGCCACCACATACACAGACGTGCGTGCACAGCGCTGAACACTGCCTCTGCTTTTCTCTGATTGTTTCCCAGATCCACCTGATTCAAATAAGCCCACTCTCATTTCAACAATCAGGGTGGAAAATACCCTGTTCCGTTGGTACAGGTCCAAACTGTCACCATTTGGCATCCTGACACAACGCCAATGTCCCCATCAGCTGTTCCACGTCAGCCAAAGGGGGCCTCCCCCAGCCAACAAATCAGAGATTTCATTAACCAGCAAAACCTCCTGGAAGGATGAGCGACCTCACGTGGGCCTCCCCCACCCCATCCCCCTCACCTCCCCCCTCCCTTCTGCTACACAAACAGGCTCACAGCAACTAGATTGGATTCAGATCTTGTATATGAAGAAATTCAGATGCGACAGCAGCGCCTCACCAGACCCCGGGTGAGGGCCAAGCCCTGCACGGCAGCTAGGCTGCCTCGGTAATAACCACTCGTAATATCTGACAGAAAGAACCCACGCTGGTCACAGACGAGCCTGCCACATGAAAAGAAGTATTACACTGGCCTCTCGGGGGCCAGGGCTAAGGGAGAGGCTCTGCACAAATCAGAAACGTTTTCCACGACGCTGCTATTCAAGGGCTGGAAAATCAGCAGGAGCTGTTTTCCTGATGTCCTGGGAGCTGCTATTATTCTCTGGGCGGCGCAGCAGCAAGGCCAGCTTAACCTGAATTTGCTGAGCATTTGGCATTTCTGAACTCAGAGGCCTTGGATGGGTGGGCGCAAAACCCCATGCGGGTTGTGGGAGTGAGCTGTGGGGCTCCGCGGGGGGTGACATTGAAAATGTTTAACAACTGAGACAGCCTGGGCCTCGGCCATTCAGAATGAGCACTAGTCTCCTCCCTGAGGCTAGGACCTGTGCCTTGAGCTGGGTCAGAGCAGCCAGGGAAGAGAGAGCACTTGGGACAACGGACATGGAAGAATTTCAATACTCTGGCCACCAGTAGGGCTTGGCGTATGGGCCCTGGTCCAGAAGTCCCTGCCCGAGCCAGGCTGGGCGATGCCATAGCACCTCATCCTTTGGTGCTCAGGACAGCCCTGAGCCTCACCCCTGAGCCTAGAGCTTCCAGATGCGGGGACATGCTCTTACAGACAGAATTGGATGATTGGCTCTTGCAAGGCCCACACCTACCTAAATCATCAGTTTACAACTTGGGGTTCCCAGAGTGTTTCAGCTAAGCTGAATTTTCCATTTTGAGTGCCTCTGGACACTTTCAGCCACCTGTGACAGGTGACTCTGCCAATGCTCCCTCTTGCCCTCCCAAATTCTTGTCCTTCTCATCTTCTCATTACCACAAGCACTGTCCTAACCAGGAAGAAAGCACTAGATTCTATATACATCTAGGTAGAGACAGATATCTCTACAACCCCATACTCCCAGCCCTGGCCTCTAGTTGGCTTAACTTCAAACACCTATGGATTTGAAGGTCTTAGGGACCACATTCACTTGGGGACATTGGTTCCCCAAGTCCTTGCCTTTTTTTGTGTAAAGCAGCTTTGCCATGGGGAACCTTGTGATGTCTCACCAAGGTGAGGCGACCTCCACCCATCAGTCACCTTGGTTTTAAAGCAACAGATGTTGAGCTTGTAAATATGTTCCTAAAAGGACACAGGTAGTGTAGCTTGAAATTGCGTGGGCTGGAATGGAGGCAAATGAGGCATATGCAATTTACTTCATGTTGCTCTCACTCAATTTCTCCACCAGTGAAATCAGGCCAGTGTATCTTCTCTGGACCTCAGTTTACTCATCCAGGAAATGGGACAGATCTACATCCTGGAAATGAGGTAACCCTATACCGCAGGGCTATTATGAGGATCGAATAATGTTGTGCGTGAAAGTAAGCCCTGTGAGCTGTAAAATCGGACACCCCAAATGAGCCCCAAAGTAGCCCCAGGCCCTGCACAGTGAAAAGGCTCTCTCTGCCAAGTCTGCTCCCTTGGGGAGCAGAGTGCGCCCAGGTTTCTTAGGCTGGCATTGCTGGAGTGCAGTTTTCTGAGGACAAAACAGCCCCAGCGCTCAGGCAAGTACCCACCACAAGACAGCCTCAGCATTTCTATAAAAAGATTGCTCGGGCTCTGGAGCCTGGCTGACAGGCAGGGCCGGGAGGGTGTGTGCATGTGTGCGTGTGTGTGCATGTGTGTGTGCAATGAAATGCGCTCCTAACAGTTGGCCTCAGCCAAGAATCCATGCTTCCCCTAAAACCCTTAGCCCCGCTGGCAGGAGAGGAATAGATGCAAGGAAGGAGAGAGAGAGAGAGAGAGAGAGAGAGAGAGAGAGAGAGAGAGAGAGGAGAGCGCGAGCTGTGCATTGAAGAATGGGGCTGAGCAAAGAGATGTCTGCGAGGCTGATCTGCCGCTCTGCGCAGCCAACACAATGGACCTCTGGGTGGGCTCAGAGAACCTCCCCCGCCCTCCAACCTCCTGCCCGTGACACAGATAAGGACCTGGAGGACTGCTCCAAGCTGCTGCGTGCACCCTGGGCCAGCCGGCAGCGAGGCCAGCCTGGTGTGAGCGGCAGCAAAGATAAACGGCGACCGCGCGGGCATTGACTGCCCCGACACAAAGGCCGCCTCTCCCTGAGTCCCTCTGAGGCCCAGATGGTCAGGGAAGCCCTTTCCCGCCTCACAAAGAGGATCACTGCATGTCTTTTTCTTTTAAAATAGAATAAAAAAAAAAGCCATTGCTCACAAAGGACCTGGATGAAAAATAAACCCTGAAAAAAAACCCAGCCTTTCCTCGCTCAGCAGCCCGGCATTTCTTCCGACTGTCAGACTTAGCAGATTGCTTTCTGGAAAGGATCCAATTGGCAAGACCTGCCGCTGTGCAAATGAAATTTTAAAACCCCACTCCTTGTTGCACTCAAAGAGCTTTTCTCTCTCTGCTTGTTCTACACGGCCTCGTAGAATTATTCTCTTGTCTCTCGTTGTATCGGAAACTAATATTCCCCCCGCTTTCCCGCCCCACGTGAGGGGTCCTCACCCCAGCTGGGGATTTGGGTAATCAGGGGCAGCTGGAGCACCACTCTAGACCCCCATCTTGACTCCCCACCTGGGCTTCATCTCACAGAATCACCTACTAATTAGGAGAGAGACTTGCTCCTGAAGAGAATAAACACTTCCAGGCTGCCGCCCTCCCTCCCTCAACACCCCTCCCCTCACCCCTTCCATAATGAGATAAGTGTTTGGGGGATGAGGGAGAGAGGATAACGCGGACATTCTTCACACACAAGGTTTGACACCCGTCAGACCGGTGACACCAGCTCTGTGGCTGGCGTCCCCTTGGTGAAAAGTCAGCGGAAAAAATAGCCACAGGACTTGTCTGGGTTTGACAACCTGCCTCAGCATGTGATGAACTTGTAGAGAGGAGGCAGTGTGATGTGTCAGGAGAGTCCCAGGCCCAGGAGCTGGGTGACCTGAGTTCAAATTCTAAGTCTTCCCCACAAAGCAGCATCCCAGGCACTATGCTGTGCTCCAAACATGTGTTCTGCTCTGCTGCTCTCTGTGCTGGCACTGACGTCAGCAATAGTTGGTCAAAGCCTCATGGGGTAGATCGCATTGTTGGCCCCCATTCTTCACTCCTCACTGTAGCCATGCCCTTCACAGTGAGGATTTTCAGCTCCTCTCATTAAAGGGGCAAAGTGTATTTCCCCACCCTCTGACCTCCCATTAAATGGGGCAGAAGGGACAGTGTCCCCCCATGCCCAGCCCCCACCCCCTTCCCAAGGCCATGTTCTGCTTCCTCTTATGTGCCATGAAAAGTGCTTCCTCTTATGGGTGCTGCCCCCTCAGCCTGGGCCCCAGTGAGCACACATGCAGCGGAGCCAACTTATAAACCCCCTTTTGGATGATGACACCCTCTACCCCTGCTGGCGGCTACCTGTATTCAATATTTTGAAAAGAAGTTACTGGGCCGGCCGAGTGGCACGATGGTTAAGAACTGGCTTGGGACGCCAGAGGGCCCGGGTTCGGATCCCACATATGAGGGCCAGTGACACTGCCCTCCACAGCTAAGATGCTGAACAACAGCTCAACCTGGAGCTG